>NC_135640.1:31121457-31423188 GCF_053574225.1 Canis aureus | reverse complement strand
TCAGTCTTCAGTTATCTAACAAAAATATTGAGAGAATATCAATAATAATGCACTGAGATATAAAGTCACACCAACAGACTTGCTAGCTTTTTCAAATATAGAAGCCAGCAACCAAAATAGGAAATGAAGTGTATATACTAGAACTAACATTCATGGATGATTGGTGTGACCCATCAGCCCCTGCAGGATCCGTACAACCATAAAACCTGTCTTTTCACTGCCATGGGCTCTAGAACAATTTTTCACCTATATGAATTAATTTGATGCTAACAATTGTTCTGCAGACTAGAAATCTAAAATTCAAAGAACCAAATTTACCTGCCTCAAGTCATATTAGAAACCAGTTCCCCGGACTCTTTCCAAGACTCATAATAATAAAGTAGTTCAGTGAGAGAGAGAGGGGTGTGAGGTGAGGCATCCCCGGTTTCTTATTTTATTTTCATAAGCGTTTTCTAAATGCTTAAGAGTGCCTCATTTATTTTATTACTTGGAACTGAATTGTCAATAGGCTTCAAATTTTTGGTAACTAAAGTGTATCTCTTTCATTATAAAAACTACACAACTCAATCTTCAATCAATATTTACTTCCTTTCATATCAATTTCACATTTGTTTCATTGCCTGCTTAGTCTGGGTTTCAGCCACTCCCATCTTGTAGGACAGTAGTGATTATTATAAAAGAACACCAATTCTGGAGCATGCCATTAGGACTTAGAAGATTCTATATTAAAACAATCTGGATATTTTCAATCATCAAGAACAGAAAACCCAACTCAATCAAACTAGCTTAAAAAATAAGGAAATGGATTGGATTTCATAACAAGATCAGGAGTAGTACGGGCTGGTTTATTTTATTTATTTATTTTTATTTTTTATTTTTTTTTGTCATTTGTCACTTCCCATTTTTTTAATTTAAATCCA
This sequence comes from Canis aureus, assembly GCF_053574225.1. Taxonomy (NCBI): domain Eukaryota; kingdom Metazoa; phylum Chordata; class Mammalia; order Carnivora; family Canidae; genus Canis; species Canis aureus. The sequence goes on along the minus strand of NC_135640.1, from coordinate 31,422,268 downwards.
ATTTTATAAATAAATAAATAAATAAATATCCAATTAACATATAGTATATTATTGGTATAGGCAACTGATTCATCAATCTTATATAATACCCAGTGCTCATCACATCATGTGCCCTCCGTAATGCCCATGACCCAGTTACCCCATTCCCCCCACCCCACCGCCTCCAGCAACCATCAGTTTGTTTCCTATGACTAAGAGTCTCTTATGGTTTGTCTCCCTCTCTGATTTCATCTTGTTTTATTTTTCCCTCTCTTCCCCTATGATCTTGTTTTGTTTCTTAAATTCCACATATGAGTGAAATCATAGGATAATTGTCTTTCTCTGACTGACTTATTTCCTGTAGCCTAATACCCTCTAGTTCCATCTATGTCGTTGCAAATGGCAAGATTTCTTTTTTTTTTTCTTTTTAATTCAGGGTTGGTTTAATTCAGCAGATCCAGTTCAATTTCTCTTGGACAATCTTGGTTCTGCTTACTTCCCTATGGTAGCTTCATACTCAAGCAGGTATCAAGATGGTTGTAGGCATCCTATAAAGAAGATACTACTATCTTTTCTAGTTCTCTGGAACACAAGAAACTTTTCCCTCAGAATCCCCCAGAACACATCATTTTGCATCTAATTAGAACAAAATGTGTCAGATGCCTATACATACACCAACTTTTGAGGTCAGAGGAATGCCCTGTGCTATTAGGCTTAGGTCTGAGTTTCTGAACAAATCACTAGCAAGGAGATTACATTATTAAACTTGGCTTGGATAAAGCATGGGCTACATTTGGAGCTGGGATTAATCTTCTAAACCACATTGTTGTTAAACAAAAGAGGGGTGAAATAGATTAGGGAAAGCATGTGTCATTGTTTTTGGCTGAGCAAGTTCTGAACCTCCGTCTTATGTTTGGGATAAAAATCTGGATTTATTTCCCCAGATTATAAATCCTGGTGGAAAGCAGACTCTACTTCCACAACTGAAACTGAAAAACAGATCTGCGACTCCACAATTGCTTTTGCAGCTGGGATGTGAGCAAGTGACCCAGGCTTGACCAACGTAATAACTCTCTTTACCCAAAGCCACCCTTAGTGAACAGGAGCAAGTGACCCAAAGAAGCAGGGCCAAAATAGAATCATAATGGTCTGCCTTGCAGAGATCTTTCACCATGGCTAATTGACCATAGAATCTCTAGGACCAAAATCATGAGGAGCTCACTCAGGTCTGATAAAGAGAGGCATAATCTATGCACTGCAGTAGATTCTCCTACTTGGCTCGAATGAGTTCACAGACGCAGAACCTCTTGGATGAAGTAAAGACCAGAAACTCTTGCTGAAAAATACTACAATAAGATCGCAAAGATATATTGTAAATCTTCATCCTGATCTTCCTCCAAAACAGATACCATCATTTCAGGACAAATGTGTGCTATGGAAAAGGAAATACCTAGATCTTTGGAGGATTAATGGAAACTGGGTTTATGGCTAATGCTAATTCCCAAGGGCCCAGAATGCCACCGTTGTCCACCAGTCAGTAGAGCAATTCTGTAGGGAATAAGGCAGTAAACTGAATTTTGACTTAAGTTTGTCTTCAATAGGATTAAGGAGCCCCCAAATCTGTGTTTATGTCCTCAGTTCATGAAAGTGTAAGTAGAAGAGATACACAGAACAAACAGCAAAACCCCACATTGGCTGTCTACTGGGTGGTGGAAGGCCTATTATGATAGGAATGGCCGCATGTAAACTCATGGAGCTCTCCTTATAAAAAACAGCACATCACAACTGATACCACATCCCGCGTAGAATTTCAAACATTAAAAGACCTGAAAGATCCAGAGGTGATGACTGCTATCATATTCCCATTTGACTCTCTAGTTTGGCCAGTGAAGAAAACCAGATGGATCTTGGAAAATGACAATGGATTATCATAAACTTAATCAGTTACATCTGCTGTTCCAGCTGGCTTCAGTTGATAAACACAAACGTACAAAGACCCTGGCACATGGTATGCATCTATGGATTTGCCGAAGGCATGTTTGCTTTCTCTGTCCCATCACAAAGAACACCAAAAGCAAGTTTTTGTTTATTTGTTTGTTTCACCCAGCAAAGACAACAGTATACCTTTATTGTCTTACCTGAGTACTGATACCTCTCTGGTGCGGTGCCATGGTTTGGTCTGTGGGCACTCGGCCATTTCACAGGACGTCAAGCTGATAGAATCCAAGGAGCTGAAGTAGCAGAAACACATGATGCCTGGGGAAGATAATTCACATCAAAGAGTGGAAAATAAGTCTTACAAAGCAACAGTAGATTTGGGGCAGAAACGGGGGAAGGTTTCCAATAACCCAGAGCATGCGGGGCTCTCTGTCTCCAAATAAATGGTAAGATGACATGCCTTGCATGTCTTATCACTAGGAATCAGGTCCAATGTGTGTGGGTTTATACAGGATTATAGACCTGCACAAACTATTTAGGTGCACCATCTGATCCCATGAGGGACTCAACTGACTCTCGGCTTTAAGAACAAGAAGGTCCAGAGCTGGTCCAGGCTGCAGTGCAAGCAACTCTGCTGCTTAACACCTGTCATTCAGCTGATCCAATAAGTCTGAGTGTCGGGGCAGCCCCGGTGGCTCAGCGGTTTAGCTCCGCCTTAGGCCCAGGGCCTGATCCTGGAGACCCGGGATCGAGTCCCACGTCAGGCTCCCTGTATGGATCCTGCTTCTCCCTTCTGCCTGTGTCTCTGTCTCTGTCTCTCGCTTTCTGTGTGTCTCTCATGAATAAATAAATAAATAATCTTTATATATAAAATAAAAAAGTCCTGAGCGTCTCTGCTCCACTGGAATGCAGCAGAGCCTGCAGCAGGTTCTGCTGATAGAAGAACCTAAAGAGAAGACCCTGTGGTTCCAGGGAAAGTCAAGACCCCTCAGCAAATAACAAATCTCTAGAGAACCAGTTGGGCAGCCTGACATAGTCTGGGAGCTTGACTGACTCTAAGTTGCCCGAGTTTGAATCTCTTCTCTGCTACTCACTAGCTCTGAGGCTGTGGACCACAGCTTATCTTTCCTGTATCTCAACTCCCCATCTGTAAAACTGGCTTAATACTAGAGATTTGATGGGAGGATTAAACATGGTAACACATGAAAAGTGCTTGGCATGATGTCTGACATATACGAGTGCTCAATAAATATTAGTTATTGTACCCAGTATGTTAACAAGCATGAATCATGCCACCGACAAAACCTTAGTTCTGTGTTTTTCCCCTCGCTCTTCAAGCCTTCTTCAGCAGAGGTAGTCTTTTCATGAGCTTGGATGAAACTCTAGCAGGTCCCATAGCTTATCTACTCATTTCTGGGCAATAAATGAGCCACATCAAGTAATAAGCAATTTTAATTTAGTCATTAGAATTTCAGAACACTGAACTTGACAGTGTCAAAAGTTCCTTCCCTGACTTTTTGGCTGGGAGCTTGCAGTGGGGAAGAGTGGGTGGCCCTCTGCCCCATCTCACCCCCTGCTCACGTTCTCCTCAAACAGGGTGAAACATGCATGGAGAAAAGGGAGAGAGAAGGGTCTAGATCAGCTCTACCTTGGCTGGTGGCTTCTTGCTGAGTCTGTCGACTGGCAAGATGGTTAGTATTGGCATTTTCTCAAGGATGCTTTGGTGGGCTCTTCAGAGGTTCTTTTCTGGATCCTTTTCTCCCCCAGTTCTTTTGGCCAAAAAGACAAACCAATTGTGTGTAGTCTCTTGCAATTCTTTTCTTCAATCCCTGGTCAACACAGGCTCTTCCTATGCAGGTCTCCAGGTGGACTATCCAATGAAACCCAAAGGGAACCATATCACTGCTCTCTGTCTCCCACTCAATTCTGAATGCACTTCAGGAAACAGTCACTCCCCCTACTTATCCTAGATCCCAATGTCCCAGTACCTGCCACCAAAGTAGCTATTCAGCCCATTGCTCACCCTCTGGATCTCCTAGGAGTCAGACCCCAGTCCACAGACTGCCTTAGCTGCCTCAGATATGGTTTAGGCACCGTCCTCAATCTCTCACCACAGTGAACACATTTCAAAACCCTCCTAATGACACCTGAAGTCTTCCTCATGAGTCCTGAGGTCAGAATAGAGGTCAGAAAACTTCTTTCTCAAGATAGCCAGGGTATACTTCAGGCTTTATGGACTATCTTTCTCTGTCATAACTACTTGGCTTTGCTTTGCAGCTTAAAGCAGCCATAGATGACACACAAACTAATGAGCATGGCTGTGTTTCAATAAAACTTTATTTATGAAAACAGGCAGTGACTAGATTCGGTCTGTAGGCCAAACGTTGGCTGACCCCTAAATTAGAGGTAGCATTCCGCTACCCCTTCATTTCACTTCCCAGATAGGGGAGGGATGGGAGCCTGAGACAGGCAACCACTTTCTCATGACCAGTCTCCTTGCACCAATTTCTCTCTCTCTCTCTCTCTCATTCTCTCTCTCTTTCTCTCTCTGTTCCAGCCAATTTATTTTCCAAAAGTGGGGGAGGGTATTTTAAGAGTTGTGAAATACTTCCTCAAACCTTTCCCTTGAAAATCTTCATAGATGGATTCTACTCACACTTTTGTAACTGATAACAAATTGGCACCTGAATTGAAAAATGAGATGAGAAGAGTTTCAAATGTGTTGAACCTGAGGTAGCCATGGACCTGCACTGAGGCATCCAGTAGAGAACTGGAATCTATGCCTGCAAAGTTACAAGAATGACCTGGGCATAGTTCCTTTCTGGAAAAAGGCATAGCCATCCTCCTCCATTTCTATCATATGCTGCCGTGCTCTCTTAAACAGAGAATGCAGTGCATACCCTCAATTTCTTTGTTAACCAGGATCTGACATTACAGCAGCCTTGCTGGGACTTGCTGTAAAACACGTGCCACCAAGGATTATGGAGGTTCCAAGAACTAGTTTCCTTTAAACTCAATGGCCCCGGCAGCTGTGCCTTTGTACATTCTCGTGGCTGCTGTCTACAGATTTTTCTGTCTCCTCTGTCACTGTCAGCCTGTCAGCAGCCACTTCTTGTTGCTGCCAGTCTGCCTATCTCCAGCAGGCTCTTTCCCTATTCTGCTACTTTTAATGTACTTATACTTAAAAATCAAAGACTCAAGGGGTTAGAATTGTTAGATAATTATTCTAGGAGTGAGTGCTGAGTGTCCAGTGGGTGGCACGTGTGATCTTAATTTATGGACAATGAGATATCCATTTTTGCTGTTTACATACTTGTTTTCATGTATTTGTTTGTTTAGATGGAACACATGTTATGGCTGCTTACAAAATTGTTGGTTTATTCATTCATCATTCATTTATTTATTTTTTGCTTTAATTCAGTTACTCAGCCATGTTGCTGATATGTTGCCCCAAAAAGGACCTTTGTTTTGGAGGGGGCTGGGATCCCTTTTTTAATCTTCTAATTGGTATAGTATTCATATATGTACAGAATTTTATATAAATGCATACATGTGATCTATTTTTAAAGCACTTTTTTTCCCCCAGTTTTGCTGCTTTCACCTGGATTAAAACATCTTTTCCCCACTTTGATGTATCATTTGCCAACAACTGGGTATCTATCCTTTCATATTTTCTGCATGCTTATACAATCATAAACACACCCTCACACACATAGGATGTCTTTGTTTGTATGGCAGTCAATCTTGCCCACTCAACAGCCAAACTTCTGCTCCCTTCCTCCTCCTCTGTCCTTGCTAACAGAATTTTTTTGTTCACATGTAGGCAAATATCTCTTGGTCTAAAGGAAAAGCACCCATATTTTAGCTGACAAATCCTGGTCTAGTTTTAAACAGACAAGTCCATCCTTCTTTTCATTTGTTTAGGGATGAGCATGTGGCTCAGTTCTGGTCAGTAAGAAGTAAGAAGAACTCTGGAATAGCTTCCTTTCTTTACATAAAGAAGTGTAGTGTGATTGCTGGATTTCACAAGGGGCCCACTTGAGATTCATGGTCATGAATATTAATTGAGAACCAGATATCTCAGGATCCCTGGGTGGCTCAGTGGTTGAGTGTCTGCCTTCAGCTCAGGGCATGATCCTGGAGTCCTGGGATCAAGTCTCACATTGGGCTCCCTGCATAGAGCCTGCTTCTCCCTCTGCCTGTGTCTCTGCTTCTCTCTCTCTCTCTATCTCTCTCTATCATGAATAAATAAATAAAATCTTTTAAAAAAAGAGAGAGAGAACCAGATATCTCCATTAAAATATCAATAGATTTTGTTTTTTTCTCCAAAATTGACAATTATAAGCTATAAAGTATATAGGGAAAGGCAAAGGAACTAGAACAGCCAACATAATCTTGAACAACAAAATTGGAGGACCTACACTTAGGGATTTCAAAACTCTAACTATAAAGTACTAGGAATCAAATAATCAAGTGTGGTATTAGTGATCAAAGGAACAGAATAATGATTTCAGAAATACAATCCTACATATGCAGCCATTTAATTTTGACAAAGGTGCCAATGCAACCCAATGGGGGAAAGAAAGCTTTATGGTATACTGGAACAGAACTTATTTTAAAAAATGAAACTTGAACTCTATCTCATATATATACAAAAATTAATTTAAAATGGACCATAGGAAAAATAAATGGACCATAGACCCAATATGAGCACTAAAACTCCCAATAAAGCTTCCAAAAGAAAAAATAAATAAATAAATAAATAAATAAATAAAAATAAAAATAAAGCTTCCAAAAGGAAACATGAAGAATATCTTCATTATTCCAAGGCGAGCAAATATTTCTTAGACAGAATACAAAGAACTATAAAAGAAAAAATTAACAAATTTTACTCCATAATAATTAAAAACTTATGAAAACTTCTAATCATGAGGTAGTAACAAGATCCAGAATTGCCCTTCCACCATAAAACAAACAACCAAAAAAACCAGAAAACTGGAAAATATGCAAGAAACTAAACAACACTAATACTAATGTATTGTGGGTTTATAAAACATGCATAGAAGTAAAACAACAATAAGTGCAGGATTGGAGAAGACACAGACAGGTTAAAAGTAAAGGAATGGAAAACATATGTCATGCAAATACAAATCATAAGACCAGAGTGGTTATATCAATATCAGATGAAACAAATTTCAAGGTAAGAACTATTACCAGACAAAAAAGGAAATCTTCTTAATAAAAACAAGGTCAATTCATCAAGGAAAAATAATAATCCTAAATTTGTACACACCTAATAACAAAGATCCATCATACATAAAGCACATACTGACAGAATTGGAAAGAGAAATACAAGGGGCACCTGGGTGACTCGACTGGTTGAACGACCAACTCTTGATTTTGGCTCAGGTCATGATCTCAGGGTTGTGAGATCAAGCTCTATGTCCGGCTCTGCCCTGGGAGTGGTGCCTGTTTAAGATTCTCTCTTTAAAAAAAAAAAAAAAAAAAAGATTCTCTCTTTTCCTCTACCCTTTCCCCTAACCCACTCACTCATGCATGCACTTGCTCTCTCTCAAAAATAAATAAATAAATAAATAAATAAATAAATAAATAAATAAATAAATAAACAGATAAATAAATAAAATACATTTTAAAAAGAGAAATAGACGAATCCATAATTACAGCAAAAGGGATCAAATTTCCTCTCTAGGTAACTGAAAATGAGTAGACAGAAAATGAAGAGATAAATACTTAAACAATACTATCAACCATGCTGACCTAACTGACATTAATAGAACATTCTCTCCAACAATGGCAGAATAAACATTAATTTCAAGTGCATGTGGAACAATCATCCACATAGATGATAGGCTGAGGCATAAAACAAGTCTCAACAAAGTCAAAAGGACTGAAATCATACAAAGTCTGATCTCTGACCACAATGGAATTAAATTATAAATCAATAACAGAAAGGTATTTCTTAAATTCCCAAATATTTGCAATTTAAGCAATACATTTCTAAATAAATGTGGGATAAAAGAAGAAACCATAAGGAAAGTTACAAGATATCTTGAAGTAAATGGAAATGAAAGCACAACATATCAAAATTTTGAGAGGGAAATTTAAAGTTTTAAATGCTTATATTACAAAAGAAAAAAAGTGCCTCAAATCAATGATCCAGGCCTCCACTTTAAGAATCTAGAAAAGGAAGAGCAAATTAAATACAAAACAAGAGGAGGAAGAAAATAATAAAGATAATAGTGAAAATTAATAAACTAGAAAGCACATAAATAATGGGATTAGTCAATAAAATCAAAAGCTGCTTCTTTGAAAAGATCAACAAAATAAACAAACTTCTAACTACACTGAATTAGAAAATTTTAAAAAGAACATACAAATTACCAACATCAGGAACGAAATAGGAGACATCACTACAGACATTAAAAGGGCAATAAGAGACTATTATAAAGAACCGTATGGCAGTAAGTTGTTAAACTTTATTTTTTTATTTTTATTTTTTTTTAGTTGTCAAACTTTAAATAGACAAATTTCTCAAGATACCATTATCAAAATTGACCCAAGAAATAGAACATCTAAAGAGCCTTGTATCAGTGTTAAAAATTGAAATATGAATATGAAGCCTTCTCATAAAGAAAGCATTAGACCCAGGTGGCTTCTCAATTCTAACAAAATCTTAATGAAGAAATAATACCAATTCAACACAAATTGTTTCAGAAAATAGAGAAGGAAGGAAACTGCTCTCAACTCACTTGGTAAAGACAGGCTGCTCAGACACCAGAACCAGTACAAGATAGGAAACTACAGTCCAATATCACTCATCAACAGAGAAGGAAATATTCTTGACAGAATCTCTACAAATTGAATTCAGCAAAACAGGGCAGCCCTCGTGGCTCAGTGGTTTAGCACCACCTTCAGCCCAGGGTGTGATCCTGGGGACCCAGGATTGAGTCCCACATCGGGCTCCCTGCATGCTTCTCCCTCTTCCTGTTCTCTACCTCTCTCTGTGTGTGTCTCTCATGAATAAATACATAAAATCTTAAAAAAAAAAAAAAAAGAATTCAGCAAAACATATAAAGGGTAATACTCCACATCAGTGGGGTTTATTCAAGGAAATATTTAGGAAAAAATAAATAAACTGTCTATATTTTCACAAGACATGATCATGAATAAATGAGCAATATGCATATGAAAAAAAATGCTTAATGTCAGGGCCAGGTGTCAGACTCTGGGGAGTAGTTCTAGGAGAAAAGAACTTCTGTTTTTGTTTCCTATAGTATCTAAACACCTAGCACAAGTGCCCATCCTTGGAAGTTGTCATATTTATTTTGTGAATGAATGAATGATTGAATGAATGGGCAAATATTAGATTGAGGTGATTCAGTCCTGGAAGGTGACGTTTCATTTCAGCCGAGACTTGATTTTAATAACTTTCAATTTTGGAAAAAGTATATTAGATCCCAATCTTAAGTCAAAAAGGAAATTGCCAAAAGAAATTGTCTTCCTTTATCACTTACTTGTGATGGTTAATTTTAAGCGTCAACTTGACTGGGCCATAGAATGTCCATGTTAACTGTGACTTCTGGGTGTGCCTGTGAAGGTGTTTCTTGATGAGGTTAGCATTTGAATTGATGGAATCAGTAAAGTAGAGCGCCCTCTCCAGTACTGGTAGGCATCAGGTGATCTGTTGATGGTCTGAATAGAACAGAAGGTGCAAGAAGGAAGAATTCGCTCCTTTTTTTTTTCCTCCCTTAGTGCTGGAGCTGTGACATCTCATCTCATTTTTTCCTACCCTTGGACTAGAATTACACCACTGGCTTCCCTGGTTTTCAGGCCTTCGGTCTGGGGCTGACTGCTTGCTTTCTTGATTCTCCAGCTAGCAGATGGCAGATTCTATATACACATGCACACACGTTATGGGTATATATATATATATATATATATATATATATATAGAGAGAGAGAGAGAGAGAGAGAGAGAGAGAGAAGAGAGAAAATATATATTAGAATATGAGAATTATGTTATAAATTATATAATTACACTATTATATGTAATATATGATATAGCTGTATGTTATTAAATGTTATATATTATATTTAACCTTTAAAAATTATATTAAGATATATTAGAATGTATTTATATTCTGTATGTGTGTGTTTAGTCCAACACTTCTTTTTCTCTGGAGAACCCTAAGACATTACTCATACACTCCTATGCTTACTATCATAGCCGAGATCTTCAATCTAAAACATTCTAGGTTAGCTGCACACTTATCTGTATTTCCTTTTTTAAGGAGCTTACTCCTTCTCATAACAAAAGTAATACATGTTTTCTGCAGGGAGTCTAAAAAATGCTGAAGAATTAAGAAGGAAAGGAAAATTCCCTAAAATATCATTGTCCCAACCACCACTGAGTTCTTCCTCCTTCCGGTTCCTGTTTTTCTCACAATGTTCCACTAATTTGGCACCAACAGTCTACAGGCATGGAGATAGAGGTTGACATAAAAAGGAATCATATGGGTACCCTGGGGACAGAGGGGGACAACCATGTGGAATTTTACAGTGAGCAGTTGGAAACGCAGTCGTAAACCAGGAGAGAGCTCCAGTTACTATGTGGGGGGTAAGAGGGATCGCATAGGTGTCAGGTGAAATCTCAGGAAGGGGAGGAGGCTAGGCAGAGGAGACAAGCAGACCAAGGAGAAAGAAGAGTCTCTTCCAAGATAATTAGTTTAGAATTAGTTTAGAATAATTATACTTGTTCCAGAAAGTGTATGCAATAAAGCATTAGAGAGAACTTGATTTCTCTTGGATTCTTATCTGTTAAGTGTTTTCCTGGGCTCTTTAGGAGTGAGATGCTTTCTGTAGTCTCTACAGCTGTGGACTGTAGCCAGCATTCCTTTCAACAGAACAAGTTGACATGTGAAGGACATAGAATTAACCAGAAGATTACTTCCTGAATCTCATCTTTTCTTTCCTCTGAATATTGATTTCACCTACTCTTTAAAAACACAAGTATGTTTGGAAAGGCTTTTCAGAACTATTTTCACACCCACATTAAGAACACATGAATCTGCTTAAATCTGTGTTCTCTGAGAGAAGGCAAGTTTGCAAGTAGATAAAATGTCTTGCTGAGTTTTATCAGTTGCATGTATTTATCATCCTCTGGCCATCTTCTTAATAGGCTGCATCCCTACTGCTTCAAGGTCTGCTCACAAAGGACAGCCCTCCTGACTTTTTGTCATTTGCCAAAAACTTCCTCTTGGAAGATCTGACTTGTCTGCCTGGACAGATAAAGACCGAAGTCTAGCCATAGCTGTATGAATGGCTGCTGCATGTCCCCAAGCAGACAGAGGAGCTGCCATCTTCCCAACAAAAAAAGTGGGAGAATACCACCAAGGCACCCATGATCTAGCTGATAACACATGTTCCCCAAACAACGTGTTTAAAAGACTTCCCGAACTTGAGCGACACAAAAACCCAACAACCCATCTAGGAAAACTTCCCAGGGACGCCTGGGTGGCTCAGTGGTTGAGCATCAGACTCTCCACAGGGAGCCTGCTTCTCCCTCTGCCTATATCTCTGCCTCTCTCTGTGTTTCTCATGAATAAATAAATAAAATCTTAAAGAAAAAAAAATAGAAAAGAACTTCCTAAATCTAAATTATCCACCTTGAACACAAGAATCATAGAAGCCAAATCTTCTTCCTTATGCATTCCAATCTCAGTAGGACAATACATAGAAAACGTTCTCCTTCAGGCCCTCAATCCAAAACCATTATAGGCCCCAATCACCACCATGCATTGGATCCCAAAACAACACACTTAAAATGGTGCCTCTCTTTCTCATGGCCACAGCTCAAGATTTCAGCCTCTGATAGCCAAATCTACTTCACTGACTGACAAGACCAAAAAAAAAGACTGCTAGCATGATTTGGGGAAAAGGGATCCCTTTAGGCTTTGTAGGCCCATTTTTAAGTTCTGCCACTGTTCCCAGAAAGAGGTAGAGGCAGAGTGGGGGGTGCATAGCATGTCCAAGTAATGCAGATTTTTTCCCCCCAGATAACCGCAAAGCAAGGTAAAAAGTGCTATCGCCAGGTCATGGAAGCATATGGAGGGAACAGTTGAGCCCCGCTGGGAGGAGTGGGAAAGCTTTTCAGTGCAGTGCCTGGTATACAGTAAGTGCTCAATAGCAGATTAATGGTTGAAAGGAGGTGATGTCTGAACATCAACTGGGTGCTCAGTGGGCCTGCATATGTGCAGGAACAAGGAGGGATTTTACATGACAGCAAAGGCCAAGCTGTTGACACAGAGGTGTCCAGAGAATGACAACACGTGGTTGTACCCTGGCAGTAGGCTAGAAATATGGTGTGGGGACCTTGGATCTATTAAGCACATCATTTTCTAATGCAACGTGTGACAACTCTTATGGAAGCAACATGTGACAACTCTTCCATAAGAGTGGGTTTTAAAAAATGGTAATAGGAGCTGAACTGAGAGATTAAAAAAAAAAAAAGACAGTAATATGAAGTAGATGATGGGTGGGCCTGAAACGAATATTTGGGATCTATTTTGCTACTGCAGCAAATAATCAAGAATATGTGTCTCTCACCTTAAAAGACACAGGCATACCCTCCCTTCATCCTGTCGATTTCTCTTGGTGTCTTCACCACCTGCCTTCACAGCCAAGTGTCCGTGAACTATATCTCCTGCTGCCTTCCTCTCTTGGGTGCACATCAGTTTGGCTTCTGTCCTCCCCCCACTCCTACCAACGTTCTCCGAGGGATCCTAGATGCTAACGGGTACTCTCCAGTCCGTATCTTGCTGCTTTCTGCCTTCAGTGCCAGACAGGTCTCCTGGACTCTCTCAGCCTCTTCTTCCACCTTCTTACCTTCTCCACACCTATGCTCCCTGCCTGCTTTCCCTACTTCAGCTCCTCCCACACTAGCTGTGCATTAATGACTCCTAGGTTTCTACTTCCTCTCAGCCAGCTCTCCTGGCTGCACAGGTGTTTACCCAACTGCCTCCTAGACGTCTTCACTTATTTGCCCCAGGGGCACCTCCAACTCCACGGGCCCCAGAAGGAAATCATCTGGCTCTGGGCCTGTTAGTTAACGGAACTGGGCTACACTTCCTCAACTATAAAACAGGGCATCCCTGATAGCCACCTCATACAGAAGCCTGTTCCGGAGATTAAATGAAACAACACAGAATTGTATATTGCACAGACTCTGGCACATGATAAAAGGTCTACAAGTGTTTACCATTATTCTTTCTCTCCATCTCATCCCTTCCTGCTCATAAGAGTTCCAAATTGACTTACGAATCCAGCACCCACAACTCTCATCAACCCAGAACCTTGAGCATTCTCTTTGACACCTCAACCCCACCCTACCCCAAGGCGTTCAGTCCACTTCTTAAACATTGACCTCGTCTTTCCTTCTCCACTTCATTGCCTCAAATTCACAGCATCCCCTGGGGCTTAGAGCCATTTTTCTCCCTGCCCTCTCTATTGCTGCTCTACACCTTTGTTTTCAAAGAGCACATTGCAGGACACCACCCTCCTCTTAAAACCCTTCAAAGCTCCCCACCGCCTCAGGGACAAAATCCAAACTCCTTGGAAGGGCACAGAGGCTCTTGGGACCTGGGCTGAGTCACTTCCTCTCAGTTCACCCCACTCCCTAAGCTCCAGCTGATCCTCCTCGAGGGAAGGAGATGCCAAACTACTCATCAGGCTCAGTCAGCCTAACGGTGTCTCCTCGGGCCGCTGCTGCTTCTTCCAGATGTAGCTTGAGTGCCACGTCTCCTGAGAAGGCTTTTGGACTTCCAGTCGGATGATTATCCTTCTTCTTCGTCCCCTTGGGTCTCTGCCCTAACTGACCATCCTTTAGTTTGTAACTGCTCATTTGTCTGTCCTCCCCGCTACACTGAGTTGTCTGCTGCCAGAAACATTGCCTTTCATTTCCGCATCCCCAGAACCCAGCACAGCGCCCAGCAGCCAGTTGGTAGCCGAGGTAAGTGAATCAGGGCAAACGTGTCTCCACCAAAAAGGGAACGTTTGTTTGGGGGAATCCACTCCTTTCCGCGGCACACGGCGGCAAGGTGAGGGGGGGGGGTTCCGGTGGGCCTGCGTGGGTATCCACTGCCTGCACGTCGTTCTCGGTGCCTCACTCTCGCACAGAGCAGACACAGGGCTGCACGGGCAGAGAGGCTGCACACACAGACACAGGGCTGCACGGGCGGAGGGGCTGCGCGCACAGAGCAGACACAGGGCTGCACCGGCGGAGAGGCTGCGCGCACAGACACAGGGCTGCACGGGCGGAGAGGCTGCGCGCACAGACACAGGGCTGCAAGGGCGGAGAGGCTGCGCACACAGAGCAGACACAGGGCTGCACGGGCGGCGAGGCTGCGCACACAGAGCAGACACAGGGCTGCACGGGCGGCGAGGCTGCGCACACAGAGCAGACACAGGGCTGCACACGTGGAGAGGCTGCGTGCACAGAGCAGACACAGGGCTGCACGGGCGGTGAGGCTGCGCGCACAGACACAGGGCTGCACAGGCGGAGAGGCTGCGCGCACAGAGCAGGCACAGGGCTGCACAGGCGGAGAGGCTGCACGCACAGAGCGGGCACAGGTCTGCACAGGTGGTGAGGCTGCACACACAGACACAGGGCTGCACAGGCGTAGAGGCTGCGTGCACAGAGCAGGCACAGGGCTGCACAGGCGGAGAGGCTGCACACACAGAGCAGGCACAGGGCTGCACAGGCAGAGAGGCTGCGCACAGAGCAGACACAGGGCTGCACAGGCGGAGAGGCTGCGCGCACAGACACAGGGCTGCACGGGCGGAGAGGCTGCGCGCACAGACACAGGGCTGCACAGGCGGTGAGGCTGCGCGCACAGAGCAGACACAGGGCTGCACCGGCGGAGAGGCTGCGCGCACAGACACAGGGCTGCACGGGCGGTGAGGCTGCGCGCACAGAGCAGACACAGGGCTGCACGGGCAGAGAGGCTGCGTGCACAGACACAGGGCTGCAAGGGAGGAGAGGCTGCGCACACAGAGCAGACACAGGGCTGCACAGGCGGCGAGGCTGCGCACACAGAGCAGACACAGGGCTGCACACGTGGAGAGGCTGCGTGCACAGAGCAGACACAGGGCTGCACGGGCGGAGAGGCTGCGCGCACAGAGCAGACACAGGGCTGCACGGGCGGTGAGGCTGCGCGCACAGACACAGGGCTGCACAGGCGGAGAGGCTGCGCGCACAGAGCAGGCACAGGGCTGCACAGGCGGAGAGGCTGCACGCACAGAGCGGGCACAGGTCTGCACAGGTGGTGAGGCTGCACACACAGACACAGGGCTGCACAAGCGGTGAGGCTGCACACACAGACACAGGGCTGCACAGGCGGAGAGGCTGCGGCACAGAGCAGGCACAGGGCTGCACAGGCGGAGAGGCTGCACGCACAGAGCAGGCACAGGGCTGCACGGGCGGAGAGGCTGCGCGCACAGAGCAGACACAGGTCTGCACAGGTGGTGAGGCTGCACACACAGACACAGGGCTGCACAGGCGTAGAGGCTGCGTGCACAGAGCAGGCACAGGGCTGCACAGGCGGAGAGGCTGCACACACAGAGCAGGCACAGGGCTGCACAGGCGGAGAGGCTGCGCACAGAGCAGACACAGGGCTGCACAGGCGGAGAGGCTGCGCGCACAGAGCAGGCACAGGTCTGCACAGGTGGTGAGGCTGCACACACAGACACAGGGCTGCACAGGCGTAGAGGCTGCGTGCACAGAGCAGGCACAGGGCTGCACAGGCGGAGAGGCTGCACACACAGAGCAGGCACAGGGCTGCACAGGCGGAGAGGCTGCGCACAGAGCAGACACAGGGCTGCACAGGCGGTGAGGCTGCACGCACAGACACAGGGCTACACAGGCGGAGAGGCTGCACACACAGACAGGGCTGCACAGGCGGAGAGGCTGCACACACAGAGCAGGCACAGGGCTGCACAGGCAGAGAGGCTGCACACACAGACACAGGGCTGCACGGGCGGTGAGGCTGCACACACAGAGCAGGCACAGGGCTGCACAGGCAGAGAGGCTGCACACACAGACACAGGGCTACACAGGCGGAGAGGCTGCACACACAGACAGGGCTGCACAGGCGGAGAGGCTGCACACACAGAGCAGGCACAGGGCTGCACAGGCAGAGAGGCTGCACACACAGACACAGGGCTGCACGGGCGGTGAGGCTGCACACACAGAGCAGGCACAGGGCTGCACAGGCGGAGAGGCTGCGCACACAGACACAGGGCTGCACAGGCGGAGAGGCTGCACACACAGAGCAGGCACAGGGCTGCACAGGCAGAGAGGCTGCACACACAGACACAGGGCTGCACGGGCGGTGAGGCTGCACACACAGAGCAGGCACAGGGCTGCACAGGCAGAGAGGCTGCACACACAGACACAGGGCTACACAGGCGGAGAGGCTGCACACACAGACAGGGCTGCACAGGCGGAGAGGCTGCACACACAGAGCAGGCACAGGGCTGCACAGGCAGAGAGGCTGCACACACAGACACAGGGCTGCACGGGCGGTGAGGCTGCACACACAGAGCAGGCACAGGGCTGCACAGGCGGAGAGGCTGCGCACACAGACACAGGGCTGCACAGGCGGAGAGGCTGCACACACAGAGCAGGCACAGGGCTGCACGGGCGGAGAGGCTGCACGCTCAGGGGGCTGAGGTTAAGTCCCGCGCCCTTTGTTCCCGACAGCGGAGAGCCAATGGGTCCGTGCCCGCACGCCCGCCCGCCGCGCCCGGGGTGCACGGCCTGCTCCGGCAGAAATGGCTCGAAAGCGCACCGGGGAACGCCGCGTCGGGCAGGGGCGCGGGTGTGCGCGGGCCCTCTCCGTGCGCGCCTCCCGACTCCGGGGTCCCGCGCTCTCCGGCGCCCTCGGCGGGGCCCAGCCTCAGCGCCAGGCGACCTCCCGGGGCCTCTGCCGCCGCCGCCGCCGTCGTCGCCGCCGGCGGGAAAGCGCCCAGCGTCCCCGCGTCACGCGCCAGCAGCCGGGCGCGCGTTGCGCGGGGCGGGGGGCGGGGCCGGGGGCGGGGGCGGGGCCAGCGCGCCCGGGGCGGGGCGGGGCGGGGCGGGAGCCGGGCACAGGAAGCGCTGGGAGGCCCGAGCCGTCCCAGGGTGCCCCGCGCGGCGTGGACTCGGGCCGCTGCCGCCATCCCGCTGGCGAGAGGGAGAGAGAGAGAGGCCCGCCCGCTCGCTCGCCGGTCGGGCCAGTGTGGGCCAGTGCGTGAGGGCGCGGGGGGCCGTGTCAGCGAGACGCAGAGCGCAGCCGCCACCGCCAAACGGACATGTTGGAGCCCAGCGCCGCCGCCGCCGCCTCCTTTTCCTCATCCTCCGAACGGGACTGAGAGGGGGCCCGCCACCCTCCGCCTCGGCCGCCCGCCCCGCCGCCTCGGCCGCAGCCGCTTCCTGCCCGGCCTCTGGCTCCGCCGCTCGCCGCCTCCCCCCCGCCCCTCAGGCCCGGCCGGTTCCCCGGCCCCGCTCCGCCGCGGCGCGAGGTCTATGTGACCGGCGGGCCCGGAGCAGCCGCCGCCGCAGCGCGAACATGGACGCCGTCAACGCCTTCAACCAGGAGGTGAGGAGTGCTCGGGGCCGGGGCTGTCGGGCCGCCGGGGCCGCCGGGGCCGCCGGGGCCCCCGTGTCTCCCGTGTCTCCCGCCGCCGGAGGTTTAAAGCTTCGGGCGGGGTGGGGACGCTTCCTGCCCGGGGTTCCGGGGCGGCGGGGCCTGCGCGGAGCGGCCTGCGGTCGGGGAGAGGTCGCGGCGGCCCCGGGCCCCGGGCGCCGACCCCGCACCCCTCCCCCACCGCCCACCCCCGGGCGGCGACCTCGGGCTGCCCCGGTCGCCCCCTTCCGGCCTCCCCCGGCCTCCCCCAGCCCGCGCCGCCGCCGCCGCCGCCGCCGCCGCCGGCGCCTCTAACTTCGCCCTCTCTCCAAGGTCCGGGCGCTCCCGCCGGCCGCCCCCCCGGCCCCGCTACTGGCTTCGCGGTGCCGGGAGCCCGCAAGGGGCTAAGAAAGAAGCGCGGGCGGGCGTGTGGGGTTGGTTGGGGGCGGGGGAGCGGGAGCATCTGCCGGTCGCCGGGCTGGCGGAGCGGCGGCCTGGGCTCTCCTGTTGCTCAGGCCGCGGCGCGGCGGCGGCTGGACTCTGATCCCGGGCCCCCGGGGGCAGTTTGGAGAGAGGGTGTCCGTCCCCCGGCTCCCGACACTCACACGCACGCTCGGGGAGCGGGGTTCCCAGGTGAAGACGGGGTGGCCCCTGACGGTTCCCAGCCGGTGACCACGGCCCTCCTAATGGGCTCCGCGGCCCCAACGCGACACCTAAAAAGTTGAATGGGAGAGGAGTGCTTGCTCCGCCTCAGTCCGGCGGAAAGCCGGCTTCGGCCTCGGGTCCCCGTCCCCCCCCCCCCCCCCCATCCTCGCGCTCCTCCCGCGGTAGTTAATCCGCGGCTCCCTTCTAGGGGGAAACATTTACATGTGAAAACCTCCCCAAACCGGGAACAAAGCTGCCTGCCGCCTTAGAGCTCGATAGTTTTATCTCCAAAGTCATTCCAGGTGCTGGGTTTGGGGCGTAGAGTCCACACATTCTCTCCCGTCAGAATTTATTTGGGGGTGGGGGAGGGGGGGGGACTTGACCATTGATTTTAAAATACAGTTACGGGATGGAAACTGTTGGCGTGTGTTGGGTTGGATTAGCTCACTTCGCCAAACACTCCAGATAAACCCAGCATTGAAAAAAGTCAGATGTATGTAGTGCTGTAGCTCTAGAGAGGTCTTGATAGGGCGTTAACAACTTGCTGCGTCTCACCCTAAGATTTTGTGATTTTACTCGTGGCAGAATTGAGGTGCGGTAGCTTTTCTTTTAGATCTGCAGTGCCGAAATAATAGGGGACCCTCCAGTAACCCTGCTGTTAGGACCTTTTATTGCCTTAGCAGAGTATCCTGGAAATAAGTTGTCTTCAACCGATGGGTACATAAAATGTCTTAAACGCAGTAGAAACGGGTGTTGGACAGTGTGATGGTTTTCAAGATAACGAAATATTTCCTGATATTTACTTGATGGCTAGGGAATTTGTGATAATGCTCCCAAGGTAGGTTTGGAAGCTGGCTTGGTGTCCTGAAGGCAAAATTCACTGGAATGTTGACTCCATGAGGGCAGGGAGTTTCTGTTCTTTGCTCCTCCCCTCACCGTAGGAGGCATACTAGTAACTTGTTGAATGCATGAGAATTTTACAAATGGTACAACAGTTTTTTAAAGATGATGAGTACGTTTCTTTCTCGAGGTAAAACATTATTGACTTTTTTAATGTCAACTCTTAATGCACAAAGAGCGGGAATTTCTAGAGTATTCTTAAGATCCGAAGTATTTAATTCTGAGTTAAGCATTGTGGAAGTTGACATTAAACAAAATACGTTCTGGAAAACTGATCAGTAGTTTTTACTTTGGAAAACCAAAATAAGGTATGATATTGACTTCTCAAAAAAGGGAAATGGTATTTTAACCTTTTTAAAATACACAAAGTGAGAATTTTCATGTCATTGTTCACCTTTCTGCTCAAATACTTTTTATTTCCATTTCCACTCTTACTTTATGAACTACAAATTACATTATGTTAGGTGTGTTGCCAGTTTTGACTTTCTTCTGAAAAAAACTTTCTTCCAGAGAAACTAGCCTAACTTTAAAACTTACCTTGTACTGTTTGATTTGTAGTGCTTCTCTGTTACTTCTCCTCATTCGTGAAATGTTATTGGTTAGTTCCCTGTAACCTCAAATCTCCCAAATCTTACCTTAATTTTACAAACTTTTGAGCCCGTGCTCAATTAGAGAGCTGTTCTGTTACTACTAAGGGTCTCTGTCTCCTAGGAGCCTGATCTAATAGAGGACACAGGAGTTAGGCAGATAATTCTAACGTGTGATAGAACAGCCTCCTTTGGGGCTCTTAAAAAGTACTGTGGGATGGCTATGGGGGTTCAGTGAAGACCTGGGGAAGATAAAGTGGAGTCAGTTTTAGGATGTAGAAGGTGTAAAAAGTAGAGATTGAAGGGTAGTAGTGCTGAAGAATGAACAGTAGTTTGATTCCAAAGGCTACTACTGGTTAAGTAATTGGGGGGCATGACAAGCTTCATGTCTGTCTAATGTGTTTACATTTTTAGGTTCTGGATAAACTGAAGATTTTAAGTAGTAGGGTGATATAGTCACAAAAATTGCTTGATTTGTATATATTGTAGAAAGCAGAGATTTGAGGAAGATTGGCATTTTGAGGACTGAGGTAGAATTAAGTAAAATCTGAACTTGGCATGTGTATAAGTGGCAGGGAGAGGAGGAGAAGCATATGGGCCAGAGGAATCCATGGACTTTGCCATCTGATAGGCTTCTAAGCACCTTTTGCCCCCACTGGGTGCTTGGAAAGCGGTGATGCTATTAACACAAGTCAAGCAGTCATCAAAAGCGTATTTAGTGGAAGGGGGAAAATGTTTGGTTTTTGAACAGGTTGAGTTTGAGACTGAGTGGAAAAGTCGTGTAAATTTTTGGCAAGCAATTGGGCATGTAGAACTCAAACTTGGAAGCAACCAGGAAATAGAGGGAGACATCTGGAAGTCACTCCCAGATGTGCCCTGGAGAAAATTCAGAGAGGGTGAGAAAATGAATTAATATTTTTAATAAGCATCTATGGCATATCCGGCATTTTATAAATATGTACCTAATATTCCTACAACTTTCCACAGACGTCCATTTATAGACAAGGAAACTGATTTTCAAAGCAGTTAAATAATAATTGGCCCAGGGGCATGCTATTAGCTAATGGTGGAGTTGGGATTTGAATGCACATCTCCCCATCTTAATTGCTGCCTAAAGATAATATTTTGTGTAATACCGGGGGAGTGGTTACAGGTTAAGACTTAAGAAAAAAGCTGCTAAAATTTGAGAGTAATGGCATCTGAAGTTTAAGGTTGAAAGATGATGAGGGAGATGAGGAAATAAAGGTCACAGATGTAGTCTTTTGTAGAAGTTTGGTTTTAAGGGATTTAAGGACAAAGTCGCTTCAAGAATGAAGGGAAAGAACAGTTAACAGTGTAGTAGACACTGGTGGTAGGCTATTTGTATATTTACATAGGATGTATATGGTCTTAGCCTTAATAAGTGATATTGAAGCCTGGTCTCCCATGGGAGTAGAAGTTTGAGCACGTTGTGAGAGGGGAAGTGTAGAGAAGCACAGTTTAAAGCAATGAGAGGGCATGCTTAGAATAAAATTGTGGATAAAAGGAAAGGTACAGATCAGCACAGGTAAAAGAGGTCAGTATCTGATGAAGGAAGATAAAAGAATGAAGTTGTTAGAGATACTCATTAAACAGGGGGCTTTTTTGGTGAGATACTTTAAGTGTTGTAAAAAGAGTGGGGAAAAAAATGATCATTTATAGCCAATATTTGCTTTACGCTGCGTTTATGTACTCCTTAATGTGAAGAGTTTGGTATTTTGTAAGTTTGTTGAAAGAATGCAGGTTATAGATTGGATTTTTTTTAAAATCCATGTATTGCATTTTTAGCTTTTAACCAATATTCTCTAATCTCAAAAGAACGTATCTCCCCACACTGTTTTGGGAAGGGGCAGCATCTATGAGTTTTAAGACTTTTAATTAGGGGCACCTGGGTGGCCCAGTCAGTTAAGCATCAGATTCATGGTTTTGGCTCAGGGTCCTGAGGTCCAGCTTCACCTTGGGCTCCAGAGTTCAGCATGAGGTCTGCTTGAGACTCTCCCTTACCCTCTGCCCCTCCCCTCACTCGTGCAGTCCACACGTGCTCTCTCTCTTTCCCTCTCTAAGATAAAATATTTTTTTAAAGAAGACTTTTAAAGTATGAATACTCTAAGTATGAATTTATGTTGGTACACTTATCCACTTGGGATAAGTGTTGAACCAACTTATCTTGAACCAACTCTTACTGTGAAGGAAGAGTTGAGTTCCATATGGAACCTACCACCCCTTTCTTTTCCCACCGGAAATTTTTGTGTATGGACTATTGTATGTTTCGCCTATTGATTACTAGGTATGATTATCGTCCAGAATTTAAATCACATGATGAAGATGCTTTGTTAAAAGGTTTTGTTTTTTTTTTTTCTTAACCTGCTAATGTTAGTCTTTAGTTGTTTTTGATCATTCCCTTCTTGGAGAGGTCTATATAGAGCAGTGGACAGAGTTGACACAAGATTTTTACTGCGTGGAAGAGATGTAGAGGCCCAGGGCAACAGTTGAGGCAAAATTGGAGGTTTTCCTTGCCTCATTTGACCATATTATGCTGTTACCACAGGAGTTTTAGATATTAAAAAGTTACCGCGTTATTCCTCTGTTCTTTCTGGACTCTCAGAAAATTGCTTATCTCCAGCAACAGTAGAGGTCTGGTTTTGTGGTGAATGTAATAACGCTGGCTCTTCAGAGCTTTCTGTTGCAGCATTTATCACTGATGTTCTTGTTGAAAATATCCTCTTCTCTAGAAGTATAGCATTTCATTTAGTATTTTGGTTCAGAAAAGATTACATGGACACATGATAAGGAACGGATTCAGAGAAAAATTGGAATAATGGAAAAGTTGGCTTATAAATCCTGTGAGAGGGGCGGCCCTGGTGGCGCAGCAGTTTAGTGCTGCCTGCAGCCCGGGGTGTGATCCTGGAGACTCGGGATCGAGTCCCACATCGGGCTTCCTGCATGGAGCTTGCTTCTCCCTCTGCCTGTGTCTCTGCCTCTCTCTCGCTCTCTCTGAATGAATAAGTAAATAAATCTTTAAAAAAAATAAAAATAAAATAAATCTTGTGAGACAGAATTCAGGACATAAAACTACCTGGCAGAAAGTTGACAAAATGGTAGTTGGTGTTGGGGCAGGGTATTTTTTGCCAGATACAAATTACAGGTTCTCTGCCTTGGAACCCAAGTGAATATAATACACTTAAAGCATTCCAAGTAACTTCTGTAGATATTTGCACACATTGAAATCTTGTTTTGAATATATTTTGGTAACATGGTAGGAAAAAAGTTGTTACATAAATGATGAACCTTTAGTATTATTCATAACATTTGTTGAGATAATATATGCCAGATCCTTTTTTTTTTTTTTTTTAAGTATACTTCAGAGCAACAGCATACTTCTTTAATTATGAGCTAAAAACAAGCTACACTATGTTATCAGGTATACAGAATGAGTAATTTACCTATTTTGGTAACATTGGTTAATATTCTGTTCCTATGGAACAGGAAAAAGTAGAGTTTGGTGGTAGTTTTGCTTGCCTTAGAACTAGGCCTTTAGGGCAGACCCAGGTGGTTCAGTGGTTTGGCGCTGCCTTCGATGCAGGGCGGTGCAGGGCGTGATCCTGGAGACCCGGATTGAGTCCCGCGTCGGGCTCCCTGCATGGAGCCTGCTTTTCCCTCTGCCTGTGTCTCTGCTTCTCTCTCTCTCTCTGTGTCTCTCATGAATAAATAAAGTCTTTTAAAAAAAAGAACTAGGTTTTTAAAAGATTTGTTGAGGGGACCCCTGGGTGGCTCAGTAGTTTAGTGCCTGCCATTGGCCCAGGGCGTGATCCTGGAGACCCGGGATCGAGTCCCGCATCAGGCTCCCTGCATGGAGCCTGCTTCTTGCTCTGCCTGTGTCTCTGTCTCCCTCTCTCTCTCTGTCTCTCATAAATAATCTTTAAAAAAATAAAAAATAAAAAAATAAAAGATTTGTTGAAAGCTTAGACTTGAAGAGACCTATGTACATTTCTGTGTTAATATTACATGTGATTATCACAATTTTTGAATTTTTTGAACTATTAATATTTCACAAACAGTATTATAATTTATTATACCCTGATCACCTTCGTCCTGGTAAATATTTGCATGGTTTATTGATGACATTTTTTTTTAAGATTTTATTTATTTGTTTATGAGAGACACAGAGGTGCAGAGACATAGGGAAAAAAGCAGGCTCCCTGGAGGGAGCCCGATATGAGACTCAATCCTAGGACCTTAGTGGATCATCCCCTGAGTTGAAGGTAGACACTCAGTCAAGGTAGACACTCAGCCGCTGGGCCTATTGATTACGTTTCATTGCTTTACATCTATAGCTCCTTACTGGTACTTGTGAAGGCATAGATAAATACAGAAGCTTTGATATTCCAATGAAGCACATTGTACTGATTAGTAGCGAATTCTGCAGGAAATCCAATGTAACTCTGGAGTGAAGTTAAGAACTAGAAGCTAAGATTTTGACGGATTCATAGGGTGGTGGGGGTGGGGGAGATAGCAGGGCTCAATTAAAAGTAGAGGGCCATCCAAGTTCCTCTGAAAGTTATCATTTGTGTTTGGATAATTGGTGATTTTGGTATAAATCCATGTGGGTCAGTAATCCTAGTTGGAAGAGACTATAGAGCAGTGGCATACCTTGCATATTTGACATCCAGAGCGCAATTTTTCTTTTTCTTTTTAATACATCCCTCTTCTACAATAAAATTAATTCCAGAAACAATCATAAGATTGGCCATGAAAGAAACTTGAACTTTATGCTATTTGCAAATATATATTACAGTGGGAAAAAAAGGAGTTAATATTTTTTAATTGCATTCATACTTTTTGGGGGGAAAAGCAAGAAAACTTATCTACATACTGCTGTCATAATGACTTACTATGATATCCTAGTTTCTTTTTAAACCCTTACTTTCTATGTATTTGTCAGTGACTGTCAAGATGATCTTTACATATTTGTGTTTAGTAGACAGTTATAGCCCAGTTGATCAATCTTCACCTATAATTGATTGAAGAACACTTTTTATTAGTTTTAATTGTGAAAAGTTGTGCATAAAGCAAAAGACCTATACTAATTAGGGAATCTTAAACATAAGTTACCTTTGGTTAGAAATTTAGGAAAAAACCACTTCACAAAAATTCTAGAAATCTAGAATGTCTTTTTTTCAGTTTTATTGTAGCAACTTTCAAATGTCTCCTCAGTCAAAAAAATTCACTGAAAATTTTCCACCAAAAAATTAAATACAGATTTCTATTAGTTAAACATTCTTTACATGTAAGTGGCCACTTATATTTTGTTGAGTGGTAATGGCATTCTCCATGATTTTTGTTTATGGTTCTTCAAGCTCTGTGTTCAAGGTTGATTCTGGCTGTTTGTAAATATTGATAGCAGAAAAAAAGATTTCAGAAAGAGGAGTTGCACTCAAGTATCATATTCTGAATATACTGTTTAAACGCGCACACACACACAGGAACTATAGGATTGGAGAAACAAACTGAGCCTGGGTGCAGACTATACTAAATCTCTTTGTAGTGACTCTCCAAATGAATAGGTACAGCGAAATCTGTGTGTTTTAGTCACTGCCCGCATAAATGGAGGATTTCCTAATGAATTTCCCCTTCGAAAAGATAGTTTAGTAAAGGATATGTAGTAAAAATGTACAGATTTGGTGCTTATATATTGTTAAAACTTAACAGTAACCACAGCAATGGATTAAAAACTTAAGCATCTCAGTCAACAACATGTTTTAGGGGAAGGAATATTTTATACCTCATATTACTTAGAATTGCCAGTGCTTAGTGATGATAAAATGATTTCAATCAGTTTTATTATTTTATTTAGAGTCTTTAGAGACAGGTCACCCACTGATTGCCTGACCTGTATTGGCTTCTCCCGTTGTCCCACTGTCCGTACCCTGTTAACTTAGCAATAGTTGGCCAGCTCTATAGTCTGTAAATCTCTCTGTGGTATTTTTAATGTCTTTATGCATTTTATCATGAGTATTCCACTTTTTTCCTTCCTTTTGACTTTGTCAGAGCTGAGTTTTAGCTGAAGTAGAATTATACCCTGCTGAAAGGAAGCCTATAATATGGAAATTTACTGTAATATGCCTTTTAAGCCTTTAGGAAACAAAATATTCTTTAGACTTTAATGGCCATATATCACCCTGTTCACCTTAATTAAGAGATGCTGAGTGAGAAGAAGTCACTTTGGAAAGGACAGCCAAGTTTGGGGTTCATTGGAGATATGTTCAAATCTTTATAAAGGCTCTAATTATTGTTTAATGCCAAAAATAGGCAAATCCATAGAGACCTGGATTATTGGTTGGTGGCAGGGAGGAATGGGTATGGAATTTTTTGGAGGGGATCAAAGTATTCTAAAACAAAATAGTGCTGATGGCTGCTCAACTCTGAATATAGTAAAAAAGAAAAAAACCCACTGAATTTTATACTTTAAGGGGGTCAGTTTTATGGCATATAAATTATATCTCAAACTTGTTTTAAAAAATAGGAAAACGTTCATTTTTAGCACACCATTTTCATTGTTTTGTTGTTTGGTCGGATTTTCTTTCCATTGAAAACAGTATGTGGTAGCGACCAAGAGGTTCTGTAAATTTTTGTTGATACTGAATCCTAAGTTTGTTTTATAGGGTATCTTTAGTTTTTACATACTATTTTAAGAAGTAGTCCAATGGGGCTGTCCAGGAGAACGACAGACAGGAAAAGTATCGGGCATTTGCTCATTAACTACCAGATGACAGCTGATGGGCTAAGAGTTTTATATAGGTGTGCCTTTGTACTCTTTCCATTTTAAAGGTAGGGAAACCTAAGAGATGGTGTGAATTAACCAAGGTCACACTGTGTAGAAATGTCAGTTCTGAGATTTGACTGATTACTCTTAAGTACCCATCTGAGCCCAATCCATAGCCCCATATGGTTGTGCTGAAGTTTTTTTGAGCAGATCTTTGTCTACTCGAGTGTTTATGAGGGGAGAGGGCTCACTGACAACTTTTGTACATCTGAAGCATGGCAGCAAGTGCACTATAATGCATACTTTTGGAAGGATTTGTAGAAGTTTAAGAATAATGAAGCTTGGTAAATTTTTAAGTCATGCATATATGATCCATGTTTAAAACTTAAAGGCATTTGTATTTCTTTTACTGATTTATATTCAGAACTAAAATCTTAAATTGAGAATTTTATTTATTTTTTAAAAGATTTTGTTTGTTTATTCATGAGAGGCAGAGACATAGACAGAGGAAGAAGCAGGCTCCTCGAAGGGAGCCTGATGTAGGACTCGACCCCAGGACTCTGGGACTACCCCCTGAGCCGAAGGCAGACACTCAGCTGCTGAGCCACCCAGATGTCTCAAACTGAGGATTTTATAAATGCTAACATTTTCAGTTTTGTCCCATGCTTGTGTGTAAATCCATTCATAAGAACTTTGTGGAAATAACTGGTTATAAATGAAATACATGAAGTATGGGATGATTTTTATTTTTTCTTCTAATCAAATGATTCCATATCCAAGAACTAATTTTATTTCTTCTATTAAAGTCTAGGAGGAGGGATCCCTGGGTGGCTCAGCGGTTGAGCACCTGCCTTTGGCCCAGGGCATGATTCTGGAGTCCCAGGATCGAGTCCCGCATCGGACTCCCTGCATGGAGCCTGCTTCTCCCTCTGCCCCTCTCTCTCTCTCCCTCTCTCTCTCTCTCTCTCTCTGTCTTTCATGAATAAATAAATAAAATCTTAAAAAAATAAAATAAAAATAAAGTCTAGGAGGAAATACCTAATTCACAAAAATTTTTTTTTAAGATTTATTTATTTTAGAGAGAGAGAGTGAGCTAGCGAGAAAGCAGACGGAGAGGGAGGAGCAGATTCCCCACTAAGCAGGGAGCTGGATGAACGCTGGACGCAGGGCTTGTAGGGCTTGATCCCAGAGTTGAATTGAAGACTAACGTTTAACCGACTGACCCACCCAGGTGCCCCTCACAATAATGTTCTGTAGCCAATTTTGGGGGGACACAAAGTTCACTAATGAAGCACAGTAGAAGTAATTTTGCAATTTTGCATCTGTACTAGTAGAGCAGTGGCATGGATAAAATATTTGCCATTTCTTAAAGTCACCCTCTGGTCTATTTCTTGATCAAGTGAAAAGAAAGAAGTGGAGGATTGATTGTAGTTCAGTGAACCAAAATGCAGGTTAGAAATAGAAAAATGACCTGTTGTCCTAAGGTGGAACTGAATAGGTTAAAAGCTCTGCTAAAGAGAGGCCGCCTTGGTTCTAAAGTGAAAAGTTTGAGTGAGGGGCACCTGGTTGGCTGGGTCATTAGAGTATGGGACTTTCCTCTCCATCTTGGGGTTGCGAGTTTGAGTCCTACGTTGGGTGTAGAGATTACTTCAAAAGATTTTTTTGAGTTAAGGGTAGACTCTTGGAAATTGTAGGAGAGTTAGTCTTAAATGAGTAATAAATTAAGGACATATTTGATAAATTAAGTTGTCAGAAATTAACTGCTTAGAAAATTAGTTATGCCAGCAGCAAATGGTAACAAATGGGGCTTGGTGATAGAAGTAAAAAGTGGGGAATAATGCAGATGACATTTAAACTATTGTTTGCCATATTCTCTTTCCCCTTTTTAAAGATTTATTTATTTATTTTAGAGCTTGCGAGCTCTGGCAGAAAAGGCAAAAGGAGAGGGAAACAATATCCCAGGTGGACTCACTGTTAAGCACAGAGCAGACTCAGGGCTTTATCTCAAGACTCTGAGATCACGACCTGAGCTGAAACCAAAAGTTGGGCGCTCAACCAACTGTGCCACCCAGGCACCCCTGCTGTATTCTATTTTCTTAATGCACGTAGAGATATAAATAGTTAACTCAAAAGTAGTTTTATGTTGAATATTAAATATTTTTATTTGTATTTATAGATGTGTATTTTGTAAAACATTACTCCAAATTCTGGAACTAGGAGAAAAGTTGGAGAGTTTGTAGGAAGATACAGAAGGTAAAGCAATGTAGGAAAAGCTTGAATTTTTTTTTTTAATTTTTGAACTTGAGAATATTCTGTGCAGCTGCGTGGCTTGTAAAAATATCTGGTTAGGGTTCTTTAGAAATCTGAAAAGTGAATTTTGTAGAGAAATAAATGGAACTATTTTCTAGTGTTTAAGTCAAATGAAAAGACTGCTCAGTAGGAGCAGGGAGACAATGGTTTCTTTTTCCTGACTCTTTGTTTTAAAAAGCCTTATAAATTTGCTTCATCTTAGGAGTATTTCATATTAATACCAGACTGTCTTGTTTCTGTACCTTCCTCTAAGCAAGTTGAGAATTGGTTAAACATTTGGGTTTCAAAAGACTTGATTCTATGGAAAGTAAATAGAATTTGCTTGGCAGTAAAGTATGTCAGTATTAAAGGGGGTACTTTCTTCAACGCGCGGGGTCAGCAAAACACAAAGACAGTGATTTCTCAAATTTGGGTTTTATATCCACAAGAGCACCAGTTACTGCAAAGTTTAAAGAGGCAAAATTTTAAATCTATTTTTAAAAAATTGTTTTAATAATTTTGAAAAACTTGCTAAAGATTTACAAGCCATTGGGACACCTGGATGGCTCAGAGGTTGATCGTCTGCTTTCAGCTCAGGGTGTGATCCTGGAGTCCCAGGATCAAGTCCCACATCATGCTCCCTCTGCCTGTCTCTGTGTGCATCTCATGAATAAATAAAATCTTTAAAAAAAAGATTATAAGCCATTGACTTGAAAATAACTGAACTTCAGAGACAAGGTTTAATCTGTGAATAAGCTGTATCTGATAATGATGGTTCTATATGTTTATTATATTTATCATATTTATAATCAAAAGTTGAGAAATGGATTTTAGTCTCAGACACAAAATCTTTCATTTTTAAAATCAATGGATTTTAATATTTTTCCTTGTGAAATTAATGCAAGTTATGTAAATTTAAATTAGGAAATAAAAGAAAATACCATCCCATTGAATACCATTAATGTTTTAGAGTGTTTGAGTCTTTTTCTCCTTCCACTTGTGCTTGGAAATTTTTATATGGTTCCCAGAGATTTTTGATAACAAATTATTTTCTAATTTTTAAATGGTCATCATGGAAGATTTGAGGACCTGATTATTGTTTAAGATAAACGTCTAGACGTGGAATTGTTGGCTTAAAAGATATGGTTGTTATTGTTACATAGCTTTATTTTATTTTTTTTTTTAAAGATTTTATTTATTTATTCATGAGAGACACACAGAGAAAGAGGCAGAGACACAGGCAGAGGGAGAAGCAGGCTCCATGGAGGGAGCCCGACGTGGGACTGGATCCCAGGTTTCCAGGATCAGGCCCTGGGCTGAAGGCTGTGCTAAACCGCTGAGCCTCCAGGGCTGCCCTGTTACATAGCTTTAAATTTTTTTTCTGAAACTAAAACTCCCCAGTTAGGTCTCATCTGTAGAGGACCCTCTTTGCTTGATGTTGATCTACATTTATGCCAGTTAGACAATTGAAGAATTGTATCTTACTATTTGCACTTCATTGATTTTTGGAAAGGTTGAACTTTTTTTCCTGTGTTTATTAATTGGCTATTGGGATTTCCTTTGTTAATTGAACTACCTCTTTATTATTTTTAGTTTCACCATCTCTTATTGTTTGTACATGTCTTACCTTCAGGTAAAACAGCATAGGTGGTAGAATGGCATTGTGCATGTGATTGGTTTGCAACTCTCTTTACCTCTCAACCTATCTCCTATCATGTTGAATTGCTCAGAACTAAGGAAGTATTGGTTTAGGGATACCTGGGTGGCTCAGCGGTTGAGCATCTGCCACTCAGGACATGATCCTGAGTAAATGTATTGGTTTGAACAAACCTTTGATAAAATGTACTTAGGCATAAAGTACAATGCCATGTAAAAGGAGCTATTAGTTATCCCTTTCCTAATTGTTGCATTAGTATTTTATAAAGCTGTCTTTAAGCTGTAATTAGACAAAGCATCTTTAGAGAAAAAATGATTTTAAAAAGTTTTTTTTCCTAATTGTTTCCCTTTGTTAAGAAATGTAATGTGTACTTTTATAAAGTGTTTATATGTTAATAAGCATTAACGTTATGTTGGATTTAACTCTTTATTCAGTTACAGTTCATGTGTCTGATAAATTAAGTCAAATGAATGAAAGAGGAAGAAAGACTAGAATTAAACATTTTGATATCTGCATCTATCAGGAGGGAGATTGAGTAGCAACCTGTCGCTGTCAGTGTACATATTTCCTTTTGGAAGCATTCATATTTTTTGTTTAAAGTTTGTAATTAAGTATTAATAATAGGACCTTAAAGCAGAATTTGTCATCTTGGAGGTGATAATAGGAAGGAATATTGCATATATAATTAGTGTAATTTTTTATAAAATAAATTTCAGGAAAGCAAAATTTTTCAAGTTTAGGGAAAAAAATGTAGAGGTAAGTGCTCCATTGAAAGATTTCTAAAGGAAACATTGGGATTAGATGTTAGAAGGGTTATTTAGACTAATACAATCTTCTAATTCTTTTCCCTGCTTTGACAGCTCTCTTTCAAAGAATAGGAAAACACATATTCCAGAACTCAAAGACTCAATGCCAATAACTTTTATCTTTTCTGGTTCTGTTGATTTGTTTTATGAACTTCTGGAAATTTCTAATCTAGGAGCCAGAACAGATCCACTAACAATTCATAACTGACCGAATTAAACTTTTTTTCTTCTGTGAAGTGTTTTGTCTAGTGAGGACTATAAACCAGATATTTCAGAAAGATATTTGTCATGACTTCATCATGAATAAATTAGAAAAATATAGGTAGGATGAGAGTATTGTTACGTGAATTTTACCTGACAGGCAGTGTCCAAGGACTATCAGATAGGGTCATCCCACAAGTAGGTCCTGTTCTTATTAATTAAAAAAAAAAACCTTGATTTGGAGGAAGGCATATATAAAGTGTATTTATGAAAGTTCATGAAATGTATAAGCTGATTGGAGTAGCTGCTGCATCAAGTAGCAGAAAATTATTTCCAGATGACCTAAGCAGGTTGAAAGGACTGTTAGAAAACAATGCAAAGCCAACATGAAGATCGAATTTTGATAGAGATTCCATTGAAAACAGTTTGAGAGTTTTCTCTCTGTGTCAACTTTTTTTTTTTTGAAAGATCGATTGATCTTTCATTCATTTGTTCCTCCCCCATCCACTTCTGGAATCCTGGAATCTCTTATATGTTGCCTTACTGTGCAGATCTGATTGGGTTACAGATCTTGGGATGGGTTAATTATCCTGAATTATCTAGATGAGCCCAATGTAATCCCAAAGGTCCTTATATAAGAGAGACAGGAGAGTCAGAAAGTGATGTGACAGCAGAAGCACAGAGGTCGAGGAGGACAAGATGCTACCCTGTTGGCTTTAAAGATGGAAGAAGAGACCATGAGCCAAAGGAATGTAGATACCTTGCAGAAGCTGGAAAAGCCAAGGAATAGATTCTGCCCTAGAGCCTCCAGAAAGAATGTAGTAGCCCAGCTAACACCTTAAATTCAGACTACTGAGATTCTGACCTCCAAAACTATAAGATAAATTTGTGGTGTTCTTAAGCTTCTAAGTTTGTGGTAATGTGTTATTGCAGAAATGGGAAACTAATAATAATACAGTCCACTAGTTTCCGTTAACAGTAATGCATCTGGATGATGTCAATTTGGGAATACCATACAAAGGAATTAGCCAGGATACATCTAGAAATCATCATTTTACTAATAGTTGAAGAAGATAGTTGAGTGGGAAACATATTTAGTTCTCTTTAAATATTTTGTCATGCAAGAGAGATCACTATTCAGAATGGAAACGGGGAGGGAAAGTATCAGAAGGGAGATTGGGAGTTAGCACACAGGAGGCCTCTATAACCATCAGAGCTGATTAGTTATGAGATATTAAGCCTTATGTCACTAGGCAGGAGCTGCAGGTATAAAAGTATTTCTGAATTCAGTGTAAGTACCAGATTAGGTCCTAAAATGCTATTACAGCTTTAAGAGTCTTTGATACTACAGTATTGTCACTGTAGAGAAGATTTCTCTAAATGCAGTATTTGAATAGTAGGTGAAATACAAAAAAGATATTACAAAAAATGAACTCTGCGTGTGTGTGTAGATCTCAGGACATTGTATAGCTTTATTTAGTGAGTTACTTAATATGTCAGGTACGAGGCTGAGATTTATGTATATTATCATTTAATTCTAATAGCCTTATGAGATGAAATATATACTGTTAATCCCTTTTTTCATATTTGAAAGATCCTTGAAGTTCAGAGGTTAACTAGTCAGTTTATACTGTTAGCAAATAGCAGAGTATCATGTTACTTTGACGACCTCAAACTGAATTCTACAGGCATCATAAGCCAAATATTTTCATTCTTTACCTTTTTTTTTTTTTAAGATTTTATTTATTTATTCATAGAGACACAGCTAGAGAGAGAGAGAGGCAGAGACACAGGCAGAGGGAGAAGCAGGCACCATGCAGGGAGCCTAATGTGGGACTCGATCCCGGGTCTCCAGGATCACGCCCTGGGCTGCAGGCGGCACTAAACCGCTGTGCCACCGGGGCTGGCCCCATTCTTTACCTTCTCTTGAAACTATTCCTTATTGATATAAGGGATCATGATGAATTTTTGGACTATTTTGTATCTCAATCTTCTCTATATGTCATGTAGCAAGACTGTGTTTACATTTATTTATACTTTTTGTAGTTACTCAGCTAGTGACAGCAAAAAGCCAAACTCACATCTGTTTCCAGCAAGTACATTTTTTCTACTAATGCCTTCCAAGGGGGTCTTGTACCCTTTTTTGCCTACTGCTTCTGCTGTTTTATATGAGAATTGCATGGGTTTCTCTGGCTGCTTTGATATCCTTGTTTTCATTGACAGATTACATTTCTTGGGAATAGGGGCTATAATAGGGAGAGTGCTGCTCCTAGTGATACTTCTGGAGCACTTGCAGGTGATACACTAGTCATTCCATCTGCCAAAATGAATTCAGTTCTCATTGAAACCTCTGAAGTAGATTAACTACCATGTCCTTTTTACATATGAGGACACTGCACCCTACAGAAGTTATGTAATTTGCCCAGAATTGTGTACATGGCTGGACCCAGAATCAAAACCAGGTCTTTCTGACTCTTTGCAGAATACCTACAGTATCTGATTTTTTTTTTCTCCAGTAGAGTTTGTCGGAATTAAATTTTATGGTTCTCACACATTTATATAAAGCCAATAGGTTTTTTTCCTTGAGGTTTGTTGGCTGAGATTGGATGTTGGTCAGAAATAACTAGAGCCCAAATTATCTTTACCTTCTTTCTACTCTATGTATACTCTGTATTCTAAACTTGATTGAAAAGTAGGAAATTTTTTTTCTAACTTAATAGTGCTGCTTTTTTCCCCACAGTATGTTTATAAGAAATGTGTTAATGTCTTAAAGAATCTATTCATTACTGAAAGTTGACAGCAGTTGGTTTGGGCTTTATTTTCCTCATTTCTAAAACAAAAGAATTTTTCTCTGAGTCATTGCCTTTCACATTATTTGACTGTCACCCCTATACTAAGATATATAATTTTACATAGAGAGGTGCTTTTGCATACATACCCACACACAAAACTGAGAAATTTCACCAAATAGTACTTACCCTTGCTGTGTACAATGCTGTTTGTTTTATTTTTTACTCTATTCCACTAAAAAACTTGTGTCACACCCATTAAGCTCATTTTTATATTCTAATATATCTCAACCCACAGTTTGAAAAACACTCCTGGGTTATTTTCAGGATTCTCTCTCCTTTCAATAAAATTATGTGTAGTGTTAATAGTAGGTAACATCTATTGTGTACTTACTCTGTGCTAGGTGCCGCATTAAGTGCTTTTTATATGTGTTGTTTGTATAAAACTTCCCTAAAAAGTAGGGGCTATTATTTTCATTTTACGGATGAAGAAACAATTTCTCATAGCTAGCAAGTGGGAGAGTCACGATTTCCCAGACCGTTGATTATTGATCTTGTGTTCTGATCATTTCTTTAACAGAAATTTGTTTTTTAAAATTCAGGAACTATAGTATGAACCTTAGATCACCACAAGGTCATATACTTCTGAGAGATTCCTCAGCCAACATATCAATTAACTCTTTCTTACCTAAGATTATTGTCATCATCTTCAATGTCTGTGCTATTCATTCCTCCAATGGAATATAGCATTAATTAAATAATTTCTTTATTGTTAGATAGTTGTTGGAAAGAACTTGAACTTTGTGTAGTAGTGAACCACAGATTAAATTTACCACTTTATTAGCTTTATAGTTTTTTTTTAAATTTTTATTTATTTATGATAGTCACACAGAGAGAGAAAGAGAGGCAGAGACATAGGCAGAGGGAGAAGCAGGCTCCATGCACCGGGAGCCCGACGTGGGATTCGATCCCAGGTCTCCAGGATCGCGCCCTGGGCAAAAGGCAGGCGCTAAACCACTGCACCACCCAGGGATCCCTAGCTTTATAGTTTTGAGCAGATTCTTGAACTTTTGTGCCTCATTGTTTTCATCTGTAGAATGGAATTGAAATATCTAACTACCACAAAGGCTATTAGTGTTTCTATTTAAATAGGTGGTGTCAGTGCACATGGTTATAGGTAGGTGTATCAGTTTCAGCATAACTTTTGGGTCTCTATATCCAATGAAAGCATTGATCTAAATGTCTTGGAACCTTTTTGCCTTGTGAAAGGTGTAGACACCGATAAATTTGTGCTTTGAAGAAGTCAGTAAAATGTTAGTAACATTCATTGAGCTTTTAAAAGGTAATTTTTAAAATCTCTGGTTTTGAAACTTATCTGCCTGTAGTATTTTTCTTCATAAATTATATCAAATACAGATTTTCAACTTTAAGATTTAAGAAAGGCATTTGTAAAGGAAAGTAAAGAACATCTAAAAAATTTAAATTTGATAGAAGCATCATGGTGCTTACAAGTAAGAGGTATTTTAAGAATGGTCATTTGTAAGGCACTGAGACATGGCTCAATGTACCAGACACTGAACTTGATACTTCCTAATAAGCCCTCAGAAATTTGTTAAATTAATGAAAAATAATCCAAAACTGCATTTCCACCCCCTCAACTGCCACTTCTTTACTAGTTGACTTTGAAATCACTTTCAAAAACAGTTCTCTGTTTAAGCCACCAAACAAGGTTTGATTTGCACATCTTTCCATATTCGACCGTGCCAAATGCCTTTGATTTCTGGTATTTGTCCTGATGTTCATTTGTGCAGTCCCTTTCTCTATACCACAGTGGAATTTTTGGTATATGTTTTTGGCTTTCTTCTTACTACAGATTTTTCCTCACCTGTACTCCTGGCTTTTATTCTGTGACTTTTCATTTTCTAGCCTGGACCTTTTTTTTCTGTGTCCAAGATCCCTAATTTTATATCTGCCTTCATTTCAGTAGGCATCCCAAATTATATTCAGTATGTTTTGTCATTATCCCTGAGTCA
The DNA here is from genome assembly GCF_053574225.1 of Canis aureus. Taxonomy (NCBI): domain Eukaryota; kingdom Metazoa; phylum Chordata; class Mammalia; order Carnivora; family Canidae; genus Canis; species Canis aureus. Next base: position 31,385,980 of record NC_135640.1, on the reverse strand, counting down.
GTACTATATATATATAGACAGGCACAGGTGCCTGCTTGATAGTTTGTCTGTATTCCCTATCATAGTTAAGGTCCTGTATGTATTTAATCCCTTAGCAGCATTGTGTTAAAGGTATGAATGTGCTATTAGGACTTTTGAGCTATAAAATCTACAAAGTATAGTTCAAAACCATTTCCTGGGCATCATTCAGAACAGGTGGGAGATAATCTGTGTTAGCTGTTAATATGATTTTTTTTCTCCCAAGTTTTTATATAAATTCTAGTTAGTTAACACACATGGTAAAATTGGTTTCAGGTGTAGACTTTAATGATTCATCACTTACAACACCCAGTGCCCATCACAAGTACCTGCTTTAATACCCATCACCCACCTCCTCCAATTGTTAATAAAATTAAATTATATATCACTGAATTTAATTCTTTCTTATACATTGTAGGCACTCAGATGTTGGTTCCCTCCTCTCTTCCAAAAGTCATCTTTTTCTTCATGAAGTGTTTAACACCTTTTTCACTATCTCTTAGATAATGGATATAGCACTTGAGGGTTCTCTTGCTGGTCTTTTGCATGAATGGTTATACTGCTATATGATGTAGTCTGTAATTTAATTTTTTTTAACAAGTTATGGAGTATTTTATTGAATGGCACACTAGTCTGTCTTGTGTGCTCAGTTGGCGGGGGTTTTTATATGGCAGGTTGCTTGCTGCTGACATAATCAAGTGCTTTTTGGTACATTAAATGAATATTAGCTTTTGCTTAGACTTCATGAAAATATGATTCTGTAAGCTTTTAATGACCAGAGAAATAGTTCTCGTTGTTCATTCTCAACATCCACGTATAAACATTTTTGCATTCCTCTTCTCTACATTAAGGTACAGAGAAGGAAATAGAACAGCAGTAATAAACAATTGACTTAATAAACTTTATAGCTTGTAAATGGTAAGAATATATCCTTTATAAATGCATGCAATAGGGCGGCCCTGGTGGCTTAGCGGTTTGGCGGCGCCTTCGGCCCCGAGCATGATCCTGGGCTCCCTGCATGGAGCCTGCTTCTCCCTCTGCCTGTGTCTCTGCCCCTCTCTCTCTCTCTCTCTCTCTCTCTCAATCTCTCTCTCTCTGTGTGTTTCTAATAAATAAATAAAATCTTTTTTAAAAATGCATGCAATATACTTTTTTTACATTGTTTACATTTTTATAATTTGGAATTAAGTTGTAATAGTTTGTTTTTTCATTTCCCATCAGTTTGTATAGTCTCAAAGTTTACGGTTTCCTTTTTAATTGTTATCTGTTAGTGGGCATTTATTCTCAAGGATAATTTTTATTACATTGATAAATAATAATCATGACATTATTTAGAGAATCATATTTTTTAAACAAATCCCTTTGTAAATATCTTTGTGTTTCTCCCTTTTTTTTTTTTTTTAAGATTTTATTTATTTAATCATGAGACACACACAACACACAGAGAAAGGCACAGGCAGAGGGAGAAGCAGACTCCATGCAGGGAGCCTGACGTGGGATTCGATCCTGGGTCTCCAGTATCATACCCTGGGCTGAAGGCGGCGCTAAACCGCTGAGCCACCAGGGCTGCCCTCTCCCATTTTCTTTTTAAATCTTAGTATTACCAAAGGAAAATTTCTACCTTTCTCTGCTTAAACCAGAGTATCTGGTTCTTGTATTGATTATTTCTGGTATTCCATACCTTTTCTAATATTATGCTTACTGTTTTCTATATTATCGTTGTGTTTGTAGTTGTGAAAAGCTGTGAAAATCCTCTGAATTTTTAGGATATGTTGCCAATTGTGGGGCTATTTATACTTTGGTACTTTAGGTTAGCTTCCTAGTGCTCTAGTAAAGATCTGTGTCTTAGAGTTTCCATATTTGGAATGTCAGCATAATTTGGAAAGAAATGGAAATATCATATAAAGCCCTAAAACTTAATTATTTCATAATGTCTTTTTAGGGGTGCCTCAGTTGGTTAAGCATCCAGCCCTTGATCTTAGCTAGAGATGAGTTCAGGCCATGCTGCATTGGGCTCCACACTGCAGCTGGCGCCCACTTAAAAAAAGAAAAGAACCCACAGATTACCTTTTTAGAAGTCCTAGGGTACATACCCATGATTAAACAAAAGTAAACAGTGGCACCTGAGTGGCTCAGTGGATTGAGTGTCTGACTATTGGTTTAGGCTCAGGTCATGATCTCAGGGGTCCTGGGATGGAGTCCCATGAGTGGGCGCAGGCGCACACTCTCTCTCTCATATCTTAAAAAAGAAAAAAAGTTTTTAAAGATGTAAGCTTCTTGATGTCAGAATTTTATCTTTGTAACTCTGTGGGCTCTCATTAAGTCTTGGTTGGATTTAAACTTTGGGGGAAGTATGTATATGTGGTTAAATCTCATGGAGAGCACGTGATTGTTGGACTTTCTGTTGTGAGATTTGTTGAATATGGCACTATTTTTATGCTGATTAAATCAAGAAATTGTTAATTCCAGCATTTTAAATTTCTTGCCTGATTGAATACATCTTTCTCCAAATGAACCTTAGAATTATTTGAAGTTCTCCAAAATCTCAATGAGGTTTGCATTAAATATTGAGTCATATTGTTGCCACATTTAGTCCAGAAACCCCCAGTAGGTTTCCATTTAAATTATTTTTGTGTTCTTCAGTAAAATTTTATGATTTTTTTCAGTTATAGGTTTTGTAATTTCTTAATATTTTTTCTTTTTTTGTTCTATTTAGTGTATTTTCCCATTGTATTTTCTTAGCAGTGATGCAGGTATGTAGGAAAGCACTTTTCTTTACTAGCTAAATTATTCAACTTAGTTCCAAAAGTTTGTTATTCTTTTAGTTAATAAATTACATTATCTTTGTAGGACTGGAGGGAATTGACCTCTGACTTTACCTTTATTTTTAAATTATTTTCGTTTTTTAAGCTCTTTTCACTTATGGATATGAAACCTCCCATCTCTCGAGCCAAGATGATTCTTATCACTAAAGCTGCTATTAAAGCTATTAAGGTAAGAATAAAATAAATATATTTAATTCAAAAAATGTTTTAGAAATTTTGAAAATAACTGAGAAATGTGAGAATTCATTCTGTTAGTTTAGGCCTGAATCAAAGAGTTCTAACTAGCTTTTGCTGAAGGCACATGATAATAGAGTGTGTTCAAACTGTAACGTATTATTTCAAAACCTGCTTTTTTCCTTTTTTGTTGTTTAGTATTTCCCCTTTATATTTCTTCAGCTTTGCTGAGGTATAATTGACAAATAAAATTGAATATATTTAATAATATAATAGAACATGTTGGTTTGATACACATAACACATTATGAAATGATTAACACAGTCCAGCCAATTAGCACATCTTTTGCCTCATATAGTTGCGTGTGTGTGTCAGAAAATTGAATTAACAGAAGTAGACAGGAGAATGAAAAGGGTTTTTTTCCTTTGTTTTACTTAATTCTTGTCATAAATCAGCCGAGTATTTGCCTCATATATTTAGAAAAAAGAAAAAAAGCTTAGGCTCCATGAAGTTAAATGTTTTCCTCAAGATCACACCTTAAATAAGTGACTCATATTAGAAACTGCATTATTTAGTTCCAGTTCCACTGTTTTTATCCCTTTTGTAAAGTTGTCTGATACACTGCTTTATTAAGGATTACTGATTAAGAATCTAAGAAAAAGACCTCCTTTTTGGAGGGATTTTTGTAATTTCTGTTTTGGTTCTCTTTAATTTATGATTCACTTATTGACAAGGGATTGTCATGGGTCATTCGGTATTATCTTGAGAATTACTCAGATTGTGCAAATTATAAGGTTTTAAGTATTTTCTAATACCATTACTGAAAATGTAGAAGTATATAAATTGTACAGTAATTTTCTTCTAATTTTTTTCAGCTTTATAAGCATGTAGTTCAAATAGTAGAAAAGTTCATCAAAAAGGTAACTATCCATTTTATTAGTATCTCATTTTAGTTATGATCAATATTTGTAATTTACTTTGTAAATTGTAAATTTGCATGCTTGCTTCTAAAGCCACTCTACAAAGAAAGTTGTCAGTAGATGTTCTTTTTAATTACTCAGGTTTGTATTTTTAACAAACGTTTATAGCAGTTCTTTTGATTGAGCACTTAGTCTGAGGTAGGCACTCAAGTTTCCTGTGTACTTGACACGACTCTTCCCTGAGCTTGATGTGCCTCCTCTGCTATTTGCTCTACTTTGTTGACCTTTAACTCATCTTGAAGTATTTCAAATGAAATCACTTTGTAAAGCTTTTCCAGCTTTTCCCTGCTTCTATCATAAATCATTTTTCAGTTTTGCAGTTGTATCTGGTTTTATAACCATGTGATTAGCACACATCTGTCTTGTCAGGTTTATACATCTGTCCTCTCCCCCCATGCTGGAGCTGTGCCATGTAGTACATACCAATACATGTGTGTAACATTGTCTTTGATCCATGGCCTTTGACTACTAGCTGAGAGGTAGGAGTTAGGAGTCCCAACAGACCAAAAACATGATCAGTAGAAGCTTTCATAGTAGCAAATCAAAGTCCAAATAAGTAAAGTGGAAAAAATTTTAAAATACCTACATGCGACCACCCCAAATTACTCTTATATTTATGTTTGGATCTATTCTTTTTTTATTATATACACGTACGTTCATAAAAAAACCAATGACATTCGGATGCTTGGGTGGTTCAGTGATTGAGTCTGTCTGCCTTTGGTTCAGGGCATGATCCCAGGATCCTGGGATGGAGTCCCACATCGGGCTCCCTGCAGGGAGTCTGCTTCTCCATCTGCCTGTCTCTCTGCCTCCCTGTGTCTCATGAATAAATAAAATCTTAAAGAAAAGAACCTCACTGACATTGATAACCTACTTTTCCCACTGAATTTATCATAAAATGTCTACAAAAAATTCCATTGCATGATTGTTTCCACAATTTATTCAGTTCCTTTTGGACATTTCACTTCAGTGGCTGGCCTGGAAGAAAAAATTAGATGCATCTTAATTGTTTTCCTTACAATAAATTTCTTAATGTAGAATTGTTGGATCAAATAAGACTTTGCTTTTATTGCTAAATCATCATCCATAAAGGTTGTACCACCAGAAATGTATACAGGTGTGTGTTTCTCTTTTCTTTTTATCTTGTTAATTTGATAGACCAAAAATGATCTCTCCTTTTAGTTTTTCTTTTCTCTGGTACTGTACTTTAGTAGAATTAAAATTGATGTTAAAATGGTCTTCTTGATAATTTTAAAAATTATTTTTTTAAGCAGGATGAATTAGAGTAGAGAGTATCATAACAATTGGATTTGTGTGGACGTGGCTTAGGGATTGGTAAAGTAATGTTGATTCTGGGAAATTGTGGTGAGTTAGAGGGGTCAGAGAAAAGTAAAATACTGGGGGTCTGAAGTATCAAAAGAATTGGTAGTTTGGTACAGACCTGTGGGAAATTTGGTAAGCTAGCCAAGAAGAGCTAAATATTCGAGCAGTTTCTAAATGAAAACAGTCACTAGATACACAGAGTTTTATTTTAAAAAGGGAGATTAATGGATGTCAAATTGTGATTTTGCTTTTATTAACTTGCATCTTTATCTTGTAGTGTAAACCAGAGTACAAGGTTCCTGGATTATATGTAATCGACTCAATTGTACGACAGTCTCGTCATCAGTTTGGAACTGATAAAGATGTTTTTGGGCCAAGATTCTCTAAAAACATAACCGCCACATTCCAATATTTATATCTTTGTCCATCTGAAGATAAGGTATAGTTAATAATTTTTAAATTAAAACTTGTATTCTTATTTCTATATTTAAGCCTATTTAAATGTATATTTGAAAGAGAATTGTATGATGATCTTTGTGAACTTGAAACAAAGCCCAGCGTTTTCTGTTGTGAACATCTCATCTTTGTGTATTTTCTTGTGAAGTCCTTCAGGAATTATGTACTGTTGAAAAAGGAGCTTTAAAAAAGACATTGTTGGAAAGACTTACTTGTAATTGAGTGATAAATTCTGCCATAGAGAAAGGCAGTACTCGTATTGTTGCTTATTTCAGAAGGAAGGGACCAATAATTGATGGCTTTCCCCACCATTTTGAGAGGCTGTAGCATAAATGTTATTCATTAACAATCAGACTACAGTATTTATTTCTTCATATTTATAGCTGATTTTATTATGTACTATATAAAGGTAGAAAAACATTAAAGACATAATAATTGAACTCCCAATAGGTGGGAGAAACACACTGCTAAATCTACTCTGAAGAATGAAGAATAAAGACATTTACAGGAAACAGTGTATAAATTTGAATGTTGTGGATTCTGTATTTATATTCTTGGAGGAGTGTTCTTGTGGGAAAAAATATACAAAAGTTAATTTGTTGATTAGGACATAAGGATTATTCCCATGAATAACACGTCTTCTCTGTATCTTCTTCATATGTACTGGTCTGTAAAGCAACTTACCTATCTGTTATAGACCAGTTTCTTAAATATTTTAACTGTTAAAATCATCCTGAAGAAATTCTTCTTCACTTCATTTACTTTTGTTAAGATACTATTTTTGTCAGTGATGGTATTTCTTTGTAATCATAAATATAATGAAAACTTGAAATAACAATTTTTTATTCTATTTGTTTTGATTAGGTTGTATTTCTTTTCTGTTTCCTCTCCTTTGTTTCCCCCTTCTTTGTTTTTTACTCCAGTTTATACTACTAAAGAAAGGCTGATTTAGAGCAGTTTAACCGGTTGTAATTCTAAAAATAAATTTATTTTTTCTGTTTATGAAGTGGACTTAGCATGGAAATACTAGCTTAGTGATTTATTTCTTTTTTAGTTAAAGGTATAATACATTATTTATGCAAATATTAATTGTATATTCATGTTTTGTTGCACATAACAGAGCAAAATAGTTCGTGTACTGAACCTTTGGCAAAAAAATGGAGTATTCAAAATTGAAATTATCCAGCCCCTTTTGGACATGGCTGCAGGAACCAGTAATGCTGCCCCAGTAGCAGAAAATGTTACGAATAATGAAGGTATGGCCAAGTATATCTGTGTACTTAGAGAATGGTATAACTTTGTACATGAGAAATTTTGGAGTCTTTTTATATTGGTGGAATTTTTCCATAAGAAGGAAATTTGAATTTATATCTTGGAAGGTATGGGTTTCTTTCCACAGTTCTTATTTCTAATAAAAATATGCTCTTTCATGTATTTGCTATAGTATCTTTATTTCTCCTATATGTTAAACTGAATGGAATATTACTTTAATAAAAAAGCTTAATGGAGTTTAAAAAGGAAAATTGGAAGATTAAAGTTTTCATAGATCTTAATGACCTTTTCTTATTTAGGTTCACCTCCACCTCCAGTTAAAGTTTCTTCTGAACCTCCCCAAGCCACTACAAACTCTGTACCAACTGTACCACAGTTGCCTAGCTCTGATGCTTTTGCTGCTGTGGCCCAGCTCTTTCAGACGACTCAAGGTCAACAGGTAAACTACCTATCTAAAGATTAATAAATTCCTTGCAGTTATGTGTACAATTGTCAGTTTTTATTTTCCATTTCTAACAAGTACATTTAAGGGAGGAAATATTTCTACTTTTCACCTAGAAAAACCTTCACTAGGAAGGTAATGGCATTGGATAACAGAGGAAATATGGGGGAGGTGAGAAATAAGGGAACCACACACTGAGCAGTAGCAATACCCCTGTGAAGAGAAGTTCAGAACTGCTGACTGGTTGGTATCGCTGCTCATGGTTCTAGCCTTTCAGATTAACTTCAAAATTATTTGGATTGGAGATGATTTTTACATTATTCTAGAAAACATTTCTTTACCTTTGGAAAAGCTAAAGACCATTTCTCTTTTTGGCTGTCATTTTCTGGGGTGTCAGCTTACATTTTTAACCTTAAATGACACACATTGTATCCCTGATATTTACAAGAGACTTAACCTTTACTAAAAGATGTATTCTTGGGCAGCCCAGGTGGCTCAGCAGTTTAGCACTGCACTCAGCCCAGGGCGTGATTCTGGAGTCCCACGTCGGGCCCTCTGCATGGAGCCTGCTTCTCCCTCTGCCTGTGCCTCTGCCTCTGTGTGTGTGTGTGTGTGTGTGTGTGTGTGTGTGTGTGTCTCATGAATAAATAAGTAAAATCTTAAAAAAAAAAAAAAAGTATTCTTTTTCCAGTTTACTTTGTGCCTGTGCTATTTTGAGTCACCTTTAAGATTTTTTTTCCTAGTAAATAAACCTTTGATACAACGATTATACTTTGTTATGTTGCTTATCAGTTTTCCCATTCTTTAAGCTTCAGCAGATCCTTCAGACTTTTCAGCAGCCTCCAAAACCACAGTCTCCAGCCATTGACAATGCTGTGATGGCTCAGGTCCAGGCTATCACAGCTCAGTTAAAGACAGCTCCTGCACAGCCACCTGAACAAAAAGCTGCTTTCCCCCCACCTGAGCAAAAAACTGCATTTGACAAGGTAGGCTTCTTATATAACCCACCTTAACTGTTTATACCACTCAACCTGGAATGTGGAAGTACTTCTCTATGTTCTGGGTTTTCATTTTGTTGTTTTGTGGTTTAAAAGATTTTCCCCCTTGACAACAAAACATTGGATTATTTTTCCTAGTTATAAATGTAATATGTACTCATTGCAAAAAATGTTCAATGAATAGGAAGTAGAAAAGTAAACAGGAGAGCTTTCACCATTAACCCCCAGACTTGGAGATGACTACTGTAAGTTTTTGCTGTATATCTCTTCTGGATTCACTTCCTGTTGATGTATTTTTATTTGGTCATAATATATGTGTAATATATAAATACATATACACAATCTTTTAACTTGCTTGTTTTGATCTTAATCTGCTTGTCTCTTTGTTGTCATTAAGGTTAATAGATCTATATTTTCACTGAGTGCTTATTATGAGGAGTATTCCATTGCATGTACACAGCACACAGTTTAGCCATTCCCCTACTGACAGACATTTAAGTTGCCTTTTGCTTTTTGCTCTTAGAACTTACTTACCATATGTATAAATTGAGTGTTTTGTTGGTTCAGTGTCTTCCAACTGGGTTGTTGGGCCCTAGGCATGTTTAAGGAGCTGCAACTAAGGATACAGATGTGCTGGATTTGCAGAGCTTCTTGTAGAAATGTTAACCCAGACCACTGTGTCTTAGCTGTTTTATGTCTTGTCTGTTTATTGGGCTTATGACTTTATAAAATCTCATTTCATTTTATCAGTCTCACTGCCAAAACCACAAAAGTTCGAAAACCCTAGAACTGTTAATCTTTTAGCTTTATCATCTCTAAAATGTTTTATTCTTTCCAGATTTTAAGATAAAATTTTATTACTGATAGTCCAAATTAAGAACCCATTTGGTAAATACTGGTTGTCATTATATCTTGGTGATTGCTGAACAACTACTGATTAAAAGAAGTTTGGATAAAATTTCAAGTAGATAAGGAATAATACTTACAAGAAAAAAACATAATACAGGAAGTTCTAAAGTAAAAAGAGAAGCAATTATCTGCTTGGAACAGATTTGTGTATGTTCTTTCAGAGTTTAGGAAAACTCTCCCCACATGTATTTTTTTATTTTGGTAGTTTTTTATTTTTGTTTTTTTGTGTTTATCTCTTCATTCCATCTGGAACCTATTTTAGAACTACGGGTTCAATATAGTTGAGTCTTTTTTTTTTTTTTTTTTTTCTTTTTAAGATTTTGCTTACTTATTCATGAGAGACACATAGAGAGAGAGGCAGAGACATAGACAGAGGGAGAAGCAGGCTCCATGCAGAGGAAGCCTGATGTGGGACTCGATCCCGGGACTCCAGGATCATGCCCTGAGCCAAAGGCAGACACTCAACCACTGAGGCACCCAGGCGTCCCAATATAGTTGAATCTTGAACTTTTTGGAAATAACCACTTCTCCCTCACTTTTTGTCATTAAATTTTAAATTCTCATTTGTTTCTGTCTGTGACATTTGGACTGTTGAGTCCCACTAATATATATTTTCTGCATCTTAACAACTTAAATACTTGAGGCTTATCTATGTGTTTTATATTTCATTTTCAAGTTTATCACACACACTGCTTCCATTTCAGACTCTATGGCATATGTATTAGTCTGTGTTCTCCAGGGGAAAAAAAAAAAAAACTCATTACACACACACTAGAGGGAAAGGGGAGAGAGAGAGATTGATTTCTAAGGAATTATTTGATGTAGTTGTGGAGGCTGGCAGATTGAAATTTGTAGGGCAGAAGGCAGGCTGGAAATTTAGGTAAGAGTTAACGTTGCAGTTTTGAGTCTGAATTCTACAGGGCAAGGTTTCTTTGTTGCTGTCTTGAGAGAATTCCTTCTTTAGGAAACCTAAGTCCTAACTAAGGCCTTTGGCTGAGTAGTTGAGGTCCACCCAAATTATGGAGGGCGTTTCTTTATTCAAATTCTGTTAATTTAAAAATAATAAATGTTAATCACATTTTTAAAAGACCTTCACAGGAACATCTACATGGATATTTGACCAAACAGCTAAGCACTGTAAGGTAGCCAAATTGATACAATTAACCATTACAACATATTTTTCAAGATGAACTTTAGCATAAATTTTAATATTTATAGATTAATTTAAGAAGTACCAAGAGCTTACACAGAATCTCTATTAAAATCTTTTTTCAAAAAAAATAAATAAAATAAAATCTTTTTTCATACAAGTGTTATGCGTTGATTGCATCATTTATTCCCAGAGTATTTAGTCATTTTTCATGTTCATTTCTTTTATCTTTTAAATGGTCATGACATTAAACACTTAGTTTTCTAGTTGATGTTCTCAGATTTCTGGAAAGCTACTAAATATGACTTTTCCTCTTCAATATCTATGCCTGTTTCTTTTTCTTAATGTACTGGGGGCTAGGACTTCCAAAAATGTTGAATAACAACCAAAAAAGTTGAATAACAATAATGCTGATGGAATCCTTTCGTTGTTGTTTTTAATTTGAATTGTAATTCCTCTATTTTACCTCAAGTGAGTTGGTTGGTCAGTGTTTGTCAGTTATGTGAAATTTAGAAAAGTAAAATCTTTGCTTTTCCTGTGAGTAAAAGGTCTGTTTTAAGCTAGTAGAACAGCTTGATTGGAAACAATTCATTTAGGCTGCTTCCTAGATGTTCAGTTTCCTAAAAAGCAAAAAAATGTCTTTTTAGATCTCAGTTTAATTTTGTGATTGCTTCAAATCATTTTCCAAAGCAATAGGTAGAAATCCAAAAACTTTAAAGAACATATCCATAGATGATAAATGTCAAAGACCAAAGGTTTTGCTTTTTTTTTAGACAATCTAAATCTGAGCTTTAATTTTGACTCCTGTCACTGACTCTGTCTTGATGCTGAGTTACTTATATATTCAGTGTGCAGCACTGTAAAGTAGTGATGGTAATGCCTACACTTAACTGTTGCTGTGAGGGCTAGATATGCCAGTGTATGTAAAACAACAAGGTGTCTGCCTGGGTCATAATCAGATCGCTCAGTTACAATAACTTAATGACATGACCTAGAATTACAAAGAAAAAGTGTTGTCCAAGAAGGAGACTTACTTACTTACTTACTTACTTTCTTTCTTTCTTTCTTTCTTTCTTTCTTTCTTTCTTTCTTCCTTCCTTCCTTCCTTCCTTCCTTCCTTCCTTCCTTCCTTCCTTCCTTTTCCTTTTCCTTTTCCTTTTCCTTTTCCTTTTCCTTTTCCTTTTCCTTTCCTCCTTTCTTTCTTTTCTTTTTTTTGACTTTCCTTTCTAATTTAGGAACCTGTTGTCCAGTAAAGTAGAATCATAATTTCTAGACAGAACAACGTAAGTTTAGGAATTTGAAGTTGAAAATCTATGGCCAGAATGGGCACAGCTTGAGGGAAAAGACTGCTTGTTGAATGCCAGGGACTGAGAGTTTTGAAGTAGTGTCCACATCCTAGTTTCTACCATTTGCTGACTTTGCAGCTCTAGTAATGTTTCTTAATCACCTGGTCCTTAGATTCCTTGTCTGTAAAAAGAAGAAACTGTATCTAAACTTCGTCTATGTTGCAGGCTTGTGTGATGAAATAGCATATGTAGGTATTTAAACACAGTAGGTAGTAATAGAAGTAGTAGTAGGTGTTTGTAGTGTTCCCTTCCTCCCTTTCTGAACAGAGGTCATCTTATTTTTAAATGACTCTTCTTCCAGACACGTGATCTTGTGAAGTGCTGGGGTTTCCTCCCTCCCTCCCTCCCTCCCTCCCTCCCTCTCCTCCCTCTCCTCCCTCTCCTCCTTGTTTCTGGTAATCTGACATGAGCTGTGAAGTCCTAAGGAAGAAACTAGAGCCCAGGTAGTAAGTTTTTCATGTCCCTGTCTATGCCATTCTTTTTTTTTTTTTGGTCCTCTCAGTATGTTTTTGAGCAACCAGCATACAGACATTTTTCTTTAGGCATTTATAGTGATTAATTAGATAAGATGGTCTTGGTACATTTTACAGTTAACTGAAAATGTATACCCATTTTCATGCATGCAAAGTTCCAAAAGTTTTTAGTGTGTAAAAGAGAGTATTTTCATATTTATATTGCTAAATTAACAAAATAACCATACACAAAATAATCAGAAAGAAAATACTGCTCTTCTAATTGGTGAAGAAAAGCAGAATAAAAAAATCTTTTTCAGATGGCATTTATGTGGCAGTGGTTTGTCTGTGAACCAAGATCCTAAGAGGCAAGTGGGAACGTGAGATGGTATATGACAGTGTGCTGGATCACAGATGTTAGGAAACATCCCTTGTTTTTATCAGTCTTGTGTAGTGTATCCGAATCCCAATTTTTAAATTTTTTTTTTTTTTTTTTTTTTTTAAGATTTGAGATTATGGGGGTTAGGCAGAGAAAGATGCAGACTTTTCACAGAGCGGGGAGCCCAACACAGGGCTCAATCCCAGGACCCCAGGATCATGACCTTAGCTGAAAAGGCAGACACCTAACTGACTGAGCCACCCAGGCATGTCCCCCCACATACCAGTTTTAAAATATTGATATACCTATTCCAGAAGCTACTTGATAGATTTGATTATGATGATGAACCAGAAGCTGTGGAAGAATCAAAGAAGGAAGATGCCGCCGCCACTGCCACCGCCACACCTACTGTGGCGGTTGCTCCTCCAGCGCCCACCGCCACCGCGCCCACCACCACACCTGCCGCTTCCCCTCCACAGGCACCCTTGTAAGTTTCTTTCCTGCGCTCCTCAGTGGGTACAGAGTTTGGGAATCATTATAAGGTATAACACAAGTGCATTTGACCCTTGCACAGCATGGTGGTTAGTTAGGTGTGCCAGCCTGCCCAGAATTGAAAACCCACATCATAACTTTTGGCTCCCCAAAACATAGCCTACTGTTCACCAGAGGCCGAACCTGTACACAGCTTGTATATGTATTAACATACTGTGTTCCAATAAAGTAAGCTAGGAAAAAAAAAATGTTAAGACAATAATGGAGGAGAAAATATATTTATAATACTGTACTATATCCAAAAAAATGTGTGTAAGTGGACTCACATAGTCATTGTTTTTTAAAATTATGATACGGTCTTCACTTGAATGGGGAGGAGATCCTACCAGATTTATAGTTAAAAATGGCTTTTATTTTGGGAACAATGGTAAATGTATAAATCAGTGTAGGCAAGTACATGATTCAGTAAGATACTGATTATTAATGACTTCTGAACAACACATTCTTAATGTCTCTGGTATAAAAATGTGGCTTAGAATCTTATGTGTTTTTGAATGGATAAAAAGATTGCTCATCTTTTTTTAGTGGGTTTCCTGGAGATGGCATGCAGCAGCCAGCATATACACAACATCAAAATATGGATCAGTTTCAGCCTCGAATTATGGCAATACAGCAGGATCCAGTGCACCATCAGGTATACACATTTTTCTTGCCGCTGAGTTTTAAAGTGAAAATCTATTCATTAGAGCATATGGATTGCACTTCACAGACCATTATATTTAGCTGTGTGTTTGGCTAAGTAGTACTGCAGCTGCAATCAAAGCTGTTGAGTATATAATTGATTTGAGTTTTTTTTTTAAAGCTTTAATTAAAACAAGCATACTAAATATTACATGCTTGTAATTTAATAATAGGTGTTTTTGTTAAAATCATTTAGAGATTATAGTTCTGTTTCAGGGACCTGGCTTGCTTAATGGTGTAGCTCTTTCTCTCTTGTGTTGAGCCTTTTTTGGTGTAAATGTTGAGATGCTGAAGAGGGTTTTTAGTTCTCAGCATTCAGGAATATGGTTTGTGAAATCTGCAGTGAAAGGAACAAAGTACTCTGGATAACCTCAAGTTAGTAAGGGTTTGTTTTTTGGGTTTATTTCAGCAGATCTTCTATTTAGAATTTCCTAAACTTGACTACACAGCTAAATTATAGAGGTATAGGGATCCACTACTGTAGTCAAATCTAAAGAATCTGTATTAAAATTCTGTAGATTCTCTTTTATAACCAGCCTTGGGAAATAACTACTTCATAGTCTTGGTTTAGAAAGAGTTCTCAGAAATCTCTTCAGAGCATATTCATCTTCTTATGTGTATTATGTTTGGTCCATTCTGTAATTTGCTAACAGGAAGTTAATACTGTGATTTTAATGACTTATTGATGAATGAAGTTTGGGAAGTCTTTTATAAGCTTGTTTAAAATATGTTTAACAGTTACTGAAAGCTTATAAATAAATTAGAAAGAATACTTTGTGACAATAATTACACTTCTTTAAAGATTTTATTTATTTGCAAGAACGAGAGAGCATGAGCGTAGGGGAGGGACATGGGGGTGGAGGGAAGAGAAGCAGGCTCTCATTGAGCAAGGAGCTCAACATAGGGCTGACACAGGGCTTGATTCCAGGACCCTGAAATCATGACCTGAGCCGAAGGCAGACGCTTAACCGACTGAGTCACCCAGGGACCCCTGTAATTATACTTTTAATATTGTCAGTATTGGAATGGCACATGCAGAAATGTGTTATGTTGTGGTTTATTATTAGGGTATTCTAAACCCTAAAAGTAGGCATGTTAATTGAAACTCCCCTTGGAATTTTTAAAAAGTATGAACCTGTACATCAGTGCCACTCTACCTCCCAAAAGGCCTTTGAAGTTGAAGGGAGACAGTTTGCAATGCAGTACTTCTCTGACTTTTAGTCTGTCACATTGTTCCTCATATAAATGCAATTGTCTTTAAATATATAAAGTCAAGCCTGTGTATTCATAATTTAAAAAATAAGTTATAGGATTTTTAGCCTGTGTACTTAGATATGTAACAGTTCTTCAAATATATATTATACCTATGGAAATGGTTAATCATTGGGTGTCACTACATAGTTTTTCCTTGATCAAATTTATTGAAGATATTTTAGTTTTATATCCAGTAACTAAGGATTTTTCGTAATTATTTTTGATATCTGTTATTTAAAATCTACTCACACACTTTCTTAAAAAACAAAAGGTTCCACTTCCTCCTAATGGACAGATGCCAGGATTTGGCCTTCTTCCTACACCTCCATTTCCTCCCATGGCTCAGTCTGTGATTCCTCCAACTCCACCCGTGCAGCAGCCTTTCCAAGCTTCTTTCCAGGCACAAAATGAACCACTTACACAGAAGGCACATCAGGTAAAACTTTATTCTCAAATTGCTTTTCCTTGATTTAATGTACAGATTCCTGCCTGTTTGCTTGTGATCCTCATTTTTAAATGTGAAGAAAGTTTGTTCATTGGGCCACATATTCACCCTCTCTGTGCCTGAAGCATCTGAAAAGTGGTCGTATTAATAACACCCATTTCCATAGGATTCTGTGAGGACTGAGATAGAGTATAGAATGTTTAACCAATGCCTGGTTCACCACTGTAATCAATGGTTTAGTAACATTGTATGTAACCTCTATGAGTTTCTAGAAGTCAAGAAGTGTTTCTTCTAATTTTGTGAACCATATAAAAAAATTTTTCCTCACTGATGGGAAGCAGTCATTAAAGTAGTAATGTGGTGTCAAGCAAGTAGAAAAAAATTGTCAAGGCAAGAGATTTGTAATTTAACTTTTTTTAGATTTTGTTGTCATCTTGCCTCTCTAATTTCCGGTTTTCTCATTTAATGATGTGTGGTTGTTTTTGTTTTTTGTTTTTTATTTTTAAAGGAAATGGAAGTAGAACAGCCTTGTATTCAAGAGGTTAAGCGGCACATGTCTGATAACAGAAAGTCAAGATCTAGGTCAGCATCCAGGTAATTGATAAAAAATGTTTTTCCAATCCTGTATGTTTTAGGAGACATTAAAATGAAAATGGGATTATTTTTAGATACACAGTGTTAATAACATTTGGTATATTTGTATGTCTGTATGTGTAGAGTGGGAGTAGAAGTAGTTCTGTAAAAAACTAAGGTCAGTCATCTTACCCATGCTTTTCCCCTTGAGTTGCTCCAATGTCTGTATGCATGTATACTTAAAATGATAGAAACTATGTATTCAAAGTTGCTTTACAAGCTTATCAGCCAACAACAGTGAAAAGGTAATTAGTAATACTATAATCATAATATTTTTAGTTGTTGCAGAAAAGAAGTTAACTGAAAAAATAGATACCAATAAGCAATTTTTCTCAATGATGACAGCTTCTTAAACTCCCAAGTACATAATTAACCATAGTGTGGAGTTATCAAAGATGAGAGACACTTAAAAGTTAGCAACCTCATTTAAAATACATGCATGCTTTTTAACTTACAACATATAAAAATTTTTTAACAAATTCTCTGCTATTGAATTATTACATATCCAAACATTAAACTACCTAGTTAACATTTTTTCTTTCTCAGATTAATACCTGCTTACATTTTCAGTTTTTTCTCTATGTTCTATCCATTCTCCACCTCATGAAAATGTTAGGTCACCAAAAAGAAGGCGATCTCGATCTGGCTCTAGATCTCGAAGGTCCCGTCATCGACGTTCTCGATCTCGGTCCAGAGATAGACGCCGGCATTCTCCTAGATCTCGGTCCCAAGAAAGGCGAGATCGAGAAAAAGAAAGAGAACGCCGACAAAAAGGGCTTCCTCAAATCAAACCAGAAACTGCGAGTGGTAAATTAACCTTTACATTCAAACTTGAATTATTTTTTTCATGTCCTGGGTTTAAAATGTTTTATAACTGTTAGTAAAATAAAGCTTTATTAAAAAAAATAATAATAAAGCTTTATTGTCTCTTGTTTGTGCTTTGGGGTACACCCTTGAATTTGCTTTGATGGTTAAGCTAGATGTAAGGCAGTAATAAGGAGTGAACCAAACAGTGGTAAGGAATAAAGTAATGTCTTGAATTTAATGTATGAAATGGAAAGCAATTAACTAGTTCTCCTATACATAATGGAGAAATTTTATTTTTTTCCAGATTAACTTTTATAAAGATTTAGCTTACAGAATATATTAGCTTGCATTATCTCCTGAATCTCATCATGTATTTAAAATTTAATAAGGTATGTTATATTATTGAGATTTACTAGTTATTATTGAAGTAGTTGTTATAGTTATTATTGAAATTTTAATCTGTAATGCAAGTAGAGCATATGTAAAGCCTCTGATTCCAGGAGGCTTATTACCTAGGACACAGCATAAGAGAAAAACCATTCAGGTATGCTTGGTAGTCTGTAAGGGACAGTGGTATTAGTGGAGAAAAGTGTGGGCTGGTTGTTGATTGAGAGAGTTGGGATTAGGTCTTCTGCTGCTCACTTGCCAAGGGTGACCTTGGGCAGATTATTGCACCTCTGGCCCGAGTTTTCATAGATGAAGTCTTTAGATCTGTCCACAAATGAGCCAGATTTTTTCAACTCTTACGTTGTTCACTATCCTATTCCATTTATGGAAGTACTACCACAGTTTTGTTTTGTTTTTCATTCATGAGAGACAGAGAGAGGCAGAGACACACAGGCAGAGGGAGAAGCAGGCTCCATGCAAGGAGCCCGATGTGGGACTTGATACCGGGACTCCAGGATCATGCCCTGGGCTGAAGGCAGGTGCTAAACCACTGAGCCACCCAGGCGTTCCCCACAGTTTTTTAGAATGTTTTTAGTTGTATATAGGATTTACAACTTAACCTTATAGTATCATGTGACTTGTGCTTTTTTTTTTCTGCAGTGGTTTTCTTTTTATTGTACAAAGTTACAGTGCTTATTACCACATATGTATATATTTATGATTATAATTTTATTTTAAGTTTGTAGCACTACACTCTGGGTGGGACAGCTGGACAAAAGGACTACTCAACAGGATGTTGCCAGTCTCCTAGAAGAGTTTGGTCCAATTGAATCAATTAATGTGAGTGTTTATTAAATTATGTAATGACAGTGGACAGGTGTGATTAATGTCATTTTATGAAATTAAGAAGTTGAGACCCAAGCTACATTTGCCCAGCTTTGTAGAAGATGTGGCTAGTGTAGGTGTTGAGTCCATATTTAGAATTCTCTATTTAACCGCATTTCTTAGGTAACCAAGTTTAATTTGAAACCCTTTTCTAGAAAACTATATTAACAAAGCTTGGAGAACTGTAAGTTTATTAAAAATTGGCAGTTGAGACCAAACTTGAATTGCCAGTTTAGGATAAGTTAACTTCGGATTATAGAACCTGTCTTGGTGTGGGGTGGGGAGAGGGGGGCAGGAGAGTGGGGGTTGTTGGAACTGGTTATTATTTATTCTATTGCTCTTTGGTTTTGTTATATTTTATAATATTAAAATGTTTTGGAGCAGATGATTCCTCCCAGAGGTTGTGCCTATATTGTTATGGTTCATAGGCAAGATGCTTATCGTGCCCTGCAGAAACTGAGCCGAGGAAACTATAAAGTGAACCAGAAATCCATAAAGGTACAGTTTTATACCTTATAATTCATTTTTTAAAAATTTTAACACATAATATTTTTTTTTTTTTTTAACACATAATATTGCTTGGCTTTCTAAAAACTAATTTTGGACACTGAGGTATTTCCTATGTATCTTTTTTAAAGAGGTTATCTCCTAAATGTTAACATTTTAAATGTTAGGTTCTTGTGGAATTTCATTTTTTAACAAAAAATGGAGGTAGGTTCATCAAGGTATTTTTATTTGTGCTTTAATATAATGTATTTTTTTTTTAAGATTTTATTTATTTATTCATGAGTGACACAGAGAGAGAGGCAGAGACACAGGCAGAGAGAGAAGCAGGCTCCATGCAGGGAGCCTGATGTGGGACTTGATCCCGGGTCTCCAGGATCACACCCTGGGCTGCAGGCGGCATTAAACCGCTGCACCACTGGGGCTGCCCAATATAATGTCTTTTAGTAAAGTATTTTGTCATTCAAGATTTCTTGGATTTTATACGTCTTGAACATTTTTTAAAGTTTTATTTAAGTAATCTCTATGCCTAATGTGGGGCTTTTAAGTCACGACCCCGAGATTGAGAGTCACATGCTCTTCCAGTTGAGCCAGCCAGGTGCTTCTGGATTTTATACATTTTTAAAGTTTGCTATCTCATTCTTAGAATAAGCTATTTAAAATACTCACTGGGATAGAGAAAAAGATATAGGTACATGGATATTCTTCCATTAGGGGCCAGAGTCTACATTTCCTCAGTGTCATAACACTCTGCTCTACCCTTTGATTGCACTGCAAAAGGATTTTTGTCTGATCTTATATAAATTCTAAGCTACCCAAGACTTTGGGACGTGGTCCCCAGTATGCTGGGCTGTGCAGGGAACTTCATTTGGCCTCTTCCTGATAACATTATTTTCCTTTTCTCTAAGTTTTATTTTGGCTAATTGAGAAGTGAGTGATTGGAGGAGTGGATAAGGGGGGTAATGCTGGTTAAATTCGCACAAAGTAGGAGAAAAGGTCAACCAGTTTCCTCACGTCAAAGTGAAATCTGGGGATAGTGAGGCCAGATTGCTTTGCTCTTTTGGTCAGGTCTGAGTGATTAGAAATGTGAGGAACAGTTAACTCTCAAAACTGATGTTCTCCTTTCCTTTCTTTTTATATTTAACTATTGGTGCTGTAGATTGCCTGGGCTTTGAACAAAGGAATAAAGGCAGATTATAAGCAGTATTGGGATGTAGAACTGGGTGTTACTTATATTCCATGGGACAAAGTCAAGCCTGAAGAACTGGAGAGTTTTTGTGAAGGAGGGATGTTGGACAGTGATACACTTAATCCAGGTAAAGCAGTATTTAATTTCTCTTAAGATTCATCTATTTTCTTGATTGTACATATGAAAAATGTACTTCACAATAGGAAGTGATTTTTGAGATTTCTCAAGTAACCACTATGTGCCAGTCTCTCCATTAAAAACTGAGGAAACAATGGTAAATAAGACAGATACAGTCTTTGCCCTTAATACAACTTCTATTTAGTATGATAAATTCAGACATAAATAATACTAATTGTGTTAATCATTATAGTGTAAATAGATCTTAAGTAGGATTTTTCACTGTGAAAATCTCTAATGTATCAAATGAGTCAAAGTGAACATTACTGGTACTGTGTTTTAATTCAGTGCTTCATAGTAATTTCTTTGAAAGCCTTTAAATGTTCAGAGAAGCAGTCGAGAGTAAATATGTATAGTTACTTGTGGCCTGAATATTAAAAATGCCAAATTGACAGACAGTAGGATTATAGTGGGGAAAACAGCAGGTGTGGGCATGACCTGGAGATCGATAGAGAGGTGGACAAGGAGGAGTGCAGGGTGATATGGCAAAAGAGAGTAAGTGATTAAAGGAGTTTCAAGCAAACGGAGTTGGTTCGAGAGCCAGAAAGTAGTGGAACAATGCTGGGCCATTCCCATACCTTGATCTCTTTCCGCATAGTGCGTGATGCTTTCACTTAAGGGTAGGGTAAGGTTTCTGTTCAGGCATAGATATCAAGACTCTCCTGTGTGTCAAGCTTTCTATGAGAGTAAAAAGAACCTTACTCCTCCCTCCCGGAATTTTTAATCCAGACAGTACACTATTGTGGTTAAGACCATAGATTCAAGCCAGATAAGTATATATTGAGTCCCGTTTCTGCCACTTATTGGTATGTGACCTTGTTTTCCTTGATTTCCAAATTGTTTTCCTCATATATAAAATGGGAGTAATAATGGAACCTACTTATAGATGGTTAGGAGAATTCACTGAATTAATACATATATATATAATACTTAGGTAAAAGAATACCTACCAATTGTGTGACAGGCAAAATTGGCATTCTTTTGCTTGTTATTGTTCATTCGTTTAAATAATTAATATTTGTAAGCATAGGAATTTCTTTTTTTAAAAAATTTTATTTATTTATTCATGAGAGACAGAGAGAGGCAGGCAGAGGGAGAAGCAGGCTTCATGCAGGAAGCCTGATGTAGGAGTCGATCCCGGGTCTCTAGGATCACGCCCTGGGCTGGAGGCGGTGCTAAACCGCTAAGCCACCTGGGCTGCCCCATAGGTATTTCTTTAATAATAATCATGCTGCTGGTTTTTATATAATCAGCATTTAAAAAATGATTTCTAGATTTAAAATATAAACTGAAAATGCTAAATTTGTATTGTTAAATTTCTTTAACTCTCATAGATTGGAAAGGAATTCCCAAGAAGCATGAAAATGAAGTTGCTCAAAATGGAGGGGCAGAAACCTCACATACAGAACCAGTATCACCCATACCTAAACCTTTACCAGTGCCTGTCCCTCCTATTCCTGTTCCTGCACCTATAACAGTGCCACCTCCACAGGTAAGAATATTTGGAGCACTATTTAAACTTGTGTCTGAAAGATAAACCTTTCTGAAACTTAGATGTATGTCTAGATTAATGTTCAAAGACATGAGTACATAAATGTGCATATTCATATTTTAGTGTGTTGAACTTAACTGTTTATAAACTCAACATATTTTTTCATAAACAATAAAATCAAAATAAATTCATATTGCCTTACATCTATCTAGATTATTCATTGTGTTTCAGACTTGAGGTGCAAACCTAATAGCATTTTTTATATTCGTCTTCCTCTTGTTTTCTTTTATTGGATCTCTATATTCTTCGGGGACTTTTATGTTCTGAGGAGACTTGAAAAGTATTTATCCCAGTAAGCCCGTTTTGAGGGGAAAAGAGGTGTTTTTTGAGAATTTCTTAATTTTCAATTTGTGGTGCTATCATGAAATTTTTAAATAAATGGCCATTTAACATGAAGGTATATTTTTAAACCTCTGCTATCTGGTCAGTGTGTTACTTCAGAGGAGAGAATCTGGATTCTGACAGAACATAGTTTGAATCCCAGCTCCACTGTTCATTTTCTACATTTGCTCCAAAGGTGACTTTGGGCAAGTCACCTAATCTAAGTTTTAATTTCCTATCTATAAATGCACAGAATCCCTTTTCTTTCTTGGCTTTGGCTCTGGTGTTCCTAGGTCAGAGCTGTTGTGGGGATTAAATGAGATAACGTATGTTAAATACTCAGCATGTTTCCTGTACCTTTTTTCACTTTTTTCAGATTAAATCTGAATCAGATAAATCTGAGCTATCACAAAAGTGGGTTGCCTCGCCCCTTGATTTTCCCTGTGTAAGGAGAAAATTCTATGCTTTGATACATTAGTTGTCATATTTTATAAACTTGATTTCCTACATTGGCAATTTTTTTTTTTTTTTTTTGGCAAATTCTTTAATTGATCTTTTGGACATGCCCATCCAGCACAGGCTCTAAATAAGATTCAATGTATAGCATCACTCATTTAAAGAAATCTGACTAATGCATTAAATTTGATCCTCTCTCTTTTTTTTTTTTTTTTTTTTTTTTAATAGCAACATTTTTGGGGTGTTTAAGTGACAGGCACTAGCACTTAACATGTATTATCTCTTTAATCCAAATAACATACCTCAGGGTCACAAAGCTAGTTAAAAGGGGAGAAGGTGGGATCCCTGGGTGGCGCAGCAGTTTGGCGCCTGCCTTTGGCTCAGGGCGCGATCCTGGAGACCCGGGATCGAATCCCACGTCGGGCTCCCGGTGCATGGGGCCTGCTTGTCCCTCTGCCTGTGTCTCTGCCTCTCTCTGTCTCTCTGTGACTATCATGAATAAATAAAAATTAAAAAATAAAAATAAAATAAAAAGGGGAGGAGGTAGAGAATCTGTGATCTTAAGCACTGTAAATTGCCAGGTAGCTTTTAGAGTTGCATTTCTCACACTTACCTTTACCATGGAACTTTTTTTTTTTTTGTGGATTTTTTAACATACCATATTCTCAGAACACCAGTCGATGCTCATGAGATAAAATGTGAATTTGCTGTCATAGAGTAGTGAACAAAAATTTGAATTCTGTTATTTATAGTGGGCAGTAATTACCATCTGTTATTATATAAATGTATTCACACAATAAGCACAATTTTAGAAATAACTTTTTTAACAAGATCTTTTCTTCATCTCCATTTACCATATGGATGGGAACATGTCTTCATTATTTTTTCTTTGTCTTCAGGTCCCACCACATCAGCCTGGTCCTCCTGTAGTTGGTGCTCTTCAGCCGCCCACTTTCACACCTCCTTTGGGCATTCCCCCTCCTGGTTTTGGCCCTGGTGTTCCTCCTCCACCACCTCCTCCACCATTTTTGCGCCCAGGATTTAATCCGATGCATTTGCCACCAGGTACACTGAGTTGTTTAAGACGACATTTTTTTAGGGCCCAAAATAAGGTACACATCATAAATTGACTTTTTTCTCGTTCTAGGTTTCCTTCCTCCTGGACCCCCACCTCCTATAACTCCACCAGTATCTATTCCTCCTCCTCACACTCCACCAATAAGCATCCCAAACTGTAAGCATGTTTTTCCTTTGTGTTCACTCGTCCTCTTGGAGTTGGGAGTAGGAGGGAGAATGGACCAATATAGGGTGTATAGTATGGCAAAAGAATGTTGACTGGGGAGATAATTATTCAGCTTCACATGTTGATGTAATTATATTCCTTAGCTACTATCGCTGGTATAAATGAAGACACTACAAAAGACTTATCTATTGGAAATCCCATTCCAACAGTGGTGTCTGGGGCTAGAGGAAACGCCGAGTCTGGTGACAGTGTGAAAATGTATGGCTCTGCTGTGCCACCTGCTGCACCCACGAATCTGCCCACCCCTCCTGTAACCCAGCCTGTTTCACTTCTTGGTAAGTTAATTTTTTTATCAGTTTTTTTTCCCCCACCCAAGTTAGGTTTTTTTTTTTTTTTTTTTTAAATAATGCTAACTAACATTGATAAAATGTTCTGTGAGACTGATATTTTTCTTTGAGGAAGATCTTCCTCTTAAATATGTGCACTTGGTCTTTACCAAGAGTAGCCCAAGAGACAACCTCAAAGATGAAATCATGTTTGTTTGTCCTGAAGAAAAGTGTGGATTTGTACATCTTAATTTGGTATAGGAAAGTGATGAATCTCTGAGAAGGAATTGGTTACGAAGTCTGTGATTGATATAACCCCAGACATCCAGCTTTTTAAGAGATAGCACTTATTTGACAACTTAGAATTTTTTCCTGTCTGGACCAATTTTTATAAAACCCTGGGCTGTGGCAGCATTCTCTGTTGGCTAGCAAAGAAATTCTCTGATATATTGTAATAAAATGGCTTTATTGTCTGAGTGACAGTTGTACAGTCTGAGGCAATGCTTTCTCACCCCTCAATTTTCTCTTGCTAGCTTATCTGTTGTACTCTTTACCCACAATTTTACTATAATCAAGGGAAGTATGATTTAGATTGTTTACATCTTTTAAGAGGCTTTACCCTTGCTTGCTTGAATTATAAATGCTTATTTCATATACTTGTTACGGTGACCATCTTTTAAATAAATTACTGTATTTTGAAGTGGTTTTGCCAAGTATCATTAACACCTGATTCCCCTAATGGATAGTTAATTCATCCTCCGTATTATAACATTCTAGTCCTGTGAGCCCATTTTTTCTTTCAGAGGTATATGTATGTGCACATGTGTGCTTTCATAATCTTAGATTTTTTTTAAGGTGAGAAAGAGCACATTAGTTGCCTCTGAGATGTAGGACTATTGAACATTAGTTTGTGATGCAGGACTTTCACTTTCGCCTACACCTTTCAGTGCTGTTGGAAATTTTTACTTTGTGCATATACTACGTTTATAATAAAAATCAATTTGTTTTCAAATAGCATGCTGTCTTCTGACCTCTCTAAGACTGAGCTTAGTCTGATAATAAACTTGCTTTTTATTTCCCTTAGTACACAGACCTGGTAATGGTAAAAGAGGATTTGGGATTAAAATTTGTCACCAGTAATGTGGCAGTAGTCCTCATAATGATAAGAAGTAGTTTGTTTAATGAGGAAGTTGCTTAAGAGGTCTACACCATAATGAAAAATCATGTAGTAGAAGGAACATTGTTCTAGGAGCCAGGAAACCTTAAAGTCTTTGGATCTGTTTTGTTAGCATTTTGTTTTTCATATTTGTAATAAGATGATTGCATAGGAATCACAGAATCTGAGTTGGATAGTATTTTCTGATAGCCCCTTTCCTCCACCTCACACTGACACTCTGATTGTGAATTCTCTTTGTAATGAAATTTCCTAGTCTAGCATCCATGGATATTAGGTCACCTGAAACTCCTTACAAAATGGCATGCATTTGTGGTTTTTTTCTGGTGTTAGTAAATTTACTGAATGAAAGCTTTCTTCATCCTCAAGAGTTTAATAACCACTACTTTCAAATAACCTTGAAGAATAAGTAGCCTGCCTCTAATTTTTAACATTTAGGTCTTGAAGACTCTGCCCTTTACTTCTTATCACTACTGAGATGCATAATTTAAACTCTGCATCTAACATGTGAAACAAGATAAAGCACAGATCAAAAGTTGGTGACCTCGAAAAACAAACTTAGGAAGTTAAGCATTGCTAGAAAAATAATTATATTTCTTAGCATCTGTCATTACCTGACATCCCTCTTTGTATGTCTTTACTGCCTTCTCTCTCCCAAATACGTACTAGAATAGAATCTTCATGAGAGAGGGACATTTCTTACTTAAGTAAACAGATAGATGGATGGTTTTCAGTGCAGGGCTGTTATACTTCTGATGATGATCTTTGTCTATAACTTTCAAAATAAAATTTAGAAATTAAAGGCTGTCCTAAGTCTGGAAAGATCAAAATATGACATAAAAATGAAAACTGTTTTGTTAAAATAAGTACTTTTAACTAAAATAACAGTTGAGTTCCCGTCATGAGAAAGAAAACCTTTCATTTTCCTTCAATTAGAAATCTTGAATATCCCATAAATTTTTAGCTTTAGAGAAAGGAGACTTTTTAATGTGTGTGCAAATAAAGGAAGATTTATCCAAAAGAGGAATCACAGTTCCAGCATTTTGATTAAAAAATGCAGTAATCACATGTAATACTGCGGCACTGAGGATTACTAATTAGGTTGGGATATTGCTGATATGTTAACCAAGTAATAGAATATTAGAATTCTAAGATGCTTTCAACTTTTCTTCTTGGTGCTCTAATGTTTTCTCTTATGATAATAAAAAGAAATGCTATGCTGTACCAGAAAACTTTAAGCCTAGAAGATGATATGAAACTCCAGTTTCTTCATCTGTTTAAAAAAAAAAAAAAAGAATAAAAATGACACACCAGGGTGTTGTGATTCTGTGGGCTTATGTATATAAAACGACTGATGTGGGACCTGCCACAGGGTAGGCCATTGGTGATGGTAGGTGCTTATTACAGGTAAGGAGTGTCTTGGGTCATATTTGAAAAATCTAAACAAGAAGATCTATACTTTGTAATTCTCATTATAGTACTTTAGCTATGATTCATTTTAAACTGTTCTATTTGTTAGCAAAGGAAGCAAACTTTTTAGGGGAAAAAATGTATCTTGACATAGTTGACTCCTATATTTTCATGGTAGATTAGACCAAGTCAGAAATTCACACATATTCAAGTACTATCACTTGGCTTACTGAGGGAAGTACATGTTAGTCATAATGGTATTTCTTTGAAATAGCATAATATCTGTATTCTCACTCATGATACTCAGATAGTTTTCTTTCAAGGGAAGATGAACCTATCCTTGGGACTTAACTGAGTTCTTGGATCTTAATTTCTGAAACATGGCAAGAATGTTTTTAAAGTAGCAGGGGCCAAACAACTGTTCATCAGATCTCCCAAAATTCAGTAGTAAGGGATAAGCACTGGGTGTTATGCTATATGTTGGCAAATGGAACTCCCAATAAATTTTTTTTTTTTAATTCAGTAGTAAGGCCTGATGATATGGAGAAAAGGCAATGCAGTTCTGCAAGGATTGGCTTAAAGAATTTTCTGAATGATCAGATGTTAAGTGTGGTTAGTTTGGAATAGATGATTACCTGTTTATGGAATTGGGCTGAGCTACCACCACACTACCAAATTTGTAGAGAACTAAACCTCCGTCTTATAGAGATCCTGATTATTTTAGTAACTGGTAGTCTGAAAATATGAAGTTATATGATGCACAGTAATACTTCATTATCACTTAATTTTGAAGAAATCCATTCTTAGTGCCACACACTCCAAAACAGGACAGTGGTGGTTTCATAAAAGCTATTGGTAACAGTTGTTGATCATTTAGGAGAGAAGGAATATTAATGATAATAGCAATTCAGTTTATTCTCTTTACTGTATAAGTGTATGTGTTTACTTTTCAAAAACTTGTATAACATGTATCTCTAATATGTATAGTTTATTTTTATTAAAAAGCTCATTGTAAATGTGAAATTTGGGTTACTTTGGTGTTGCAGACAATAAAAAAAATACACAAAAAAATGTTTGTTTGTGTTACATATCTCTGTGTTACCAGTATATCCAAAATAATCATTTCAAGGAAAAATTTGCTAACTTGGACTCCTTCCTTTTGTGGAAAATTAAAGCCTTTTCTCTTGTCAGATACATCTATTCATTAATTGTTAACATGCAGAGTCTCCCTAGTTTTGTCACATTGCTATAGATGATGGTGAAATTTATAAATAAGAATTGGGTATTTTTAAGATTGCTTCCTACTTATAATTTTGGTTACCAAAGATCAAATGCAGAAGTCACAGATTGGTGGCCTCCAGAGTGAATTGCTAGACAGTGGTATGATGCCCTTCAGACTTGGTTTCGACACATCCCTGCATGAACTCAATAAGCATTTGAGTTGATGTTCCCAAATTTGGACACTTCAAGAAATTATGTGTACAGAATTGGTTTGTGAGTTATTGTATACTTAAATGGGTGTGTTTGCTTTCATGCAATGGTTATCCTTAAAACTTCTTACAGGATAAATAGTTTTACCATCACATTCAGTAATTAGTTTAAAATTGGTATTTGATTTGTGGTGATTTCACTTAGCTTGGATTTCTCTGCCCAGAATTTTTATTTTTTTATAGTTAGTGTTTTTTAACATTTAAATTAGAACATTAGAGCACCAATCTAGTATGAATAACATTCAAAGAAAACTGGAAGAAAATTCTAGAAAGTAGTTTTTTTAATGATAATACCTAATTTTTAATAGAACTTTTTACATTTTAATATTTTTTCTTGTGAATTTTGCTGTAATGTTTGGTTTTAAGTTATAAGCTGGAGGGAGCTAGTAGGTATTTGATTTATTTGGTACCCCAAAAATCCTGTTGTCTTTATCCTATAAAGTGTTCTTTGTAGGCTTTAAAATATTTGAGTTGGTACTCTTAAGTATTAAATTGGTAATTATTCCACTAATGTTACATAGTGGAATGTTTCCCACATACTCACCACAGTACCTTCAATTTAGTATAGAACATTGTTCAGTAGATAATTAACAGCTATTAATCCACAACAAATACTTGCCTTGGATATGAATTGATGGATGAATACACTGTATTTTCTCAGAAGGTGAAGTACTTCAAATGAAACACATAGGGAAGATCTTGTACAGAAACTTGAAAGCTGCTTATCACATTGTCTCCATGTCCCTCTGCGCTTCCTAGGCTATAGAATTCCAGCCTGAAGAGTCTCTTAAATTTAAATCT
Organism: Canis aureus; assembly: GCF_053574225.1. NCBI lineage: Eukaryota > Metazoa > Chordata > Mammalia > Carnivora > Canidae > Canis > Canis aureus. The sequence goes on along the minus strand of NC_135640.1, from coordinate 31,356,969 downwards.
GTGACATACATCACTCTGGGCTTGAGGAAGGTGGGAGGGGCAGACACTCCGGGCTGTAGATCAATTTTGGTAGACAAAGATGTTGCTGTGAAGAATTTCAGGTAAGATTTTTTTTTTCCAGCTAACATTGAAAGTAGAATTTCCTAGGGAAAAATCTCATTCAGTGATAGGTTAGCCATTTATTTCAGACTTCTTCACTCTAATAGTGCTACTTTTAATTAAGTCAGAGCTGTTACGCTTTGCCAGTTAAAGTAAAATAGCAATTTGTATACAAATTCTAAAAAAGCAACTATACATGAACTATAGGAAATAGACCAGACAGCCTATTGTACATTACTTTGCAAAAAGCCAAGGAGTCATTTTAAAATAATCTGTGTCTGATTTCTCTCTATTTAAAATTCTGGTTTTCACATATTGGATTTTATGAAAACCTGATGTACTCCTGTGCTAAAAACAGATCCAACTCTCGGTATACCTGCACTATTAAAAATTCAAATTTCTCTTAAAATCTCTCGTTAACATTCTAGTCACGGTTTTTTGTTTTTGTTTTTGGTGTAATCTTAATGTATAATACTAAAACGTGCTTTCTCATTCTTTGAAAACTAGCTCCTTACTCTTTTGTTCTCCCCAGCTCCCAACATACTACCTGTTAAAAGAATTGCCTGGGAGTCTTTTCAAAATAGTTATACTCTAAATGTTACTAAATAGTAAATCTAGGCAAAGGAAAGACATGTATGGGTTGTACTATTATTTCCATTTTCTGAAGGTCTGGGATGAAAAGACAGTGATTTTTAAAAATTACGTGTATGCATACCAAGGGATTTCAGGATATCAGTAGGAGAGAGAAGAGTGATAATTTTTTTTCCTTGTGTGGGAAAATTTTATTTTAGGTTCATGCAAATACCACAGTCACATTCATTTTATTGGGATCAGATCAAAAAAGGTGGAACTGCAACTAAGAACAGAAAAGGAGGTTGTGAAAGAAAATTCCAGCCTTTCTCAAAATAAATTTCAGATCTTTGTAAGTTAACAGCAGAAAGACACTCCGCATCCTGGGGGAGAGACCTGGACCTTATAGCCTCTGCTCTTGGCCTCCTGAGAGAGATTTTCTCCTTGATGAGTTTGGTCGTCATCTCTGCCACCACCATTCATTTGAACGTTTCAACATTTGTCTATTCAGTACCTTATTGTGTCCCAGGCACCCTTCAGGGTGCTAGAGATAACCCGAATGAACGAAAAAAAGCCTGTCTTTTTAGAGCTTATATTCTAGGAGGGATTTAGATAATAAACTAGTGTTTTCACATGGAGATTAATCCTATAAAGAATGAAGCAGGAAACACTTAGGGATTGGAAGAATGTCACAAGGGATGTGCTGTTTTAACAAGGATGGCTCAGGAGGGCATCTAAGAAGGTAATATGGAGAGAAATGATGGGGAAAAGCCATTGAAGTAGAGGAAAGACATTTCAGGTAAAAGACCAAAAGGAGGCCAGGATTGAGAATGAACTTGGCTTGTTTGAGGGGGGACCCAGTGACCTAGTGTGGCTGAAGCAGGGTGAAAAAAGAGTGTCAGGCAATCAGTTCAGAGAATGTCAAGGGCCTGGTTATGAGAGCAATGGGGAATATTGTAGTTATAACTGATGTATATTTTTTAAAGGATGACAGTTCTATATAGAAAACAGACTATAGGAGTTGGTAAGAGTGGAAAGGAGACTCTAGATGCTGTTGCAGTCCATGAGATGCAGGCTAGCCACTTGCATTGGGGGTGATAAAGTGAGGAAATGATGTAATTGGGCACTGAATTATTTTGCAGATTGGGCCTCCTTACTAAGTTATTATTTAAATACGGGATGAGAGAAGGGAGTCAAGAATGAGTTTTTGACATGAGCAGTTGATAGGATGTAATTTTCCATCCCTGAAGTGGGCAAATGTCAAGGAGGAGTGGCTTTGCAAAGAGGATATCAGGTTAGGATGTTAGGTATTTTAACTTTGAAATTTAGGTGCAGATGGTAAGTAAACAACTTGATGAATAAAGTCTAGAGATGTAATTTCGGGTGTCATCCACAAACACATCAGCAAAGCCACAGGAACCTGTGAGAGTACCTAAGGAGGGAATGTAGAGACATGGTAAGAGGGACAAGCCCAGGAAGCCTTCAACACTTAATAATTGAGAATACATTACTGAGAACTAAGATAGACATGGTTCCTTCCATATGCCAGGAACTCTTCTGAAGAGTTTGTGTCTGTCATTTGAGCCTTACATCTCTAAGAGGTAGGTACAATTACCCCATTTTATGGATAGGGATGCTGAAGCAGAGGAAGTAGCCTGGCCCAATCAACAGCTAGAAGTGGGGAATCCATAATTTAAGCTAGCATTGCTCCAACACACCTGTGGTTTTAACCACTGTTCTATACTGTTATATTCAGTAGAGGATACTGGAAGTTGCAGCCAGTGGGCTAAGGAGGTAAAGTAGAGGGTATTCTGGATGCCAAGTAGAGTTAGGGAGCAACCTTCAGTTATATTGATGAGTCAAGGAAGGACACTGAAGCTTGCTGCCTGGATTTAGTAAAATGAAGGCTCCCGGGTAACCTTAGAAATATTTCCTCGGAATGATGGATCCAAAAGCCCAATTATATGGGGTCAGGAGAGAATGAGAGCTGAAGAAGTGGATACAGTGATTTTTTCACATCTCTGAGATTTGTTACATAGAGGAATAGTAAAATGGGGTGGTAGTTGAAAGAGATGCAAGGTAACGGAGAGTTTATTTCTAAAAAATGGATGAAACTAAAGCATCTTTATTGGCAAATCAGTAGAGGGGAAGGTTTTGGCGCAAGAGAGGAGGTGTTTGCTAAGTTGATATCCTTACGTAGGTAAGAGGGCATGGGTTCAGGTTTTGATTAAAGGGCTTAGCCCTAGGAACATAATGTTCTCAGTAGGAGTGATGTGGATACGGGTAAATTGATAGATGTGGTGGTAGGTAAGTGAATGAAAAATTCTTCGAACAACTTTTATTTTTTTTCCATGGTAAACCAATGTAATGGTTTCCATTATAAACCATATAATGGAATAGTACTTGGTAATTTAGAAGCACTTTTACATGCTACAAGATGAGTAAACCTTGAAAAGATAGACTAATAAGTGAAAGAAGGTCTAGTCATCAGAGGATCACATATTGTATGATTCCATTTATATAAAATGTTCAGAATAGGCAAATCTATAGATGGAATATATGGTTGCCTGGAAGGGGCAGGAGGAGGCAATTGCCTGAAAATGGTGGGTGATGGCATTTGGGTTTCTTTTTGAGGTGATGAAAATACACTAAAGTTGATTGTGACGGTTGCCCAGCTCTGAATATACTAAAAACCACTGAATTACATACTTTTATGTGGGTGAATTATAAACTTGAGTTTATCTCACTGAATTTGTTATAAAACCCTTTAAGACTTGACAGGATTAAGAAGAAACCAGAACATGTGGATTAGATATCTAGAGAAATGAGAATGTGAACTGACTAGGAAAATTTAGGGCTACTAACCAGAATTAAGGAAGCATTTGTGGTTGTAGTTGTAAACTTTAAAAGAGACCAGTTCACATGTTGCGGGTGGGGTGACCCTCAGCTCTGTTGGTGTCCAGATGAGTAGAAGAGTTGCATCCAGTAACCATTGAAGGTTTTCCAGGCAGCTGTGGTGAGGGGGAATCATGAACTCTTGAGACAGGTAAGGAGGGGAAAGTAAAGACAATGAAGGGCATTGCTGAGCCTCATGGGATGGATAAAACCTTCCGAGAAGGGCGTCAGAGAGTGGGGTGCGCAGGTGAGAATTCGGCAGTGATACAGGTGTTTGTAACGAAAGTTCAGGACTTCCAAGAGGCAATGGCTTTGGTAGGATCTTGGCGAAGAGAGTAGAACTGCCTTGCTGCCTTAGATGTTCCCTCCACCCGTCCTCCCCTTTCACCTAGTTAGTCCTTGCTTTCCTTGAAGGATCCCACTTAAATTTATATCCTCTTTAAGAAGCATCCAACTAACCTGCAGCAGTTGGGTCACTGCCGAAGAAAGTATTACGAATTCAAACCTTGAGTAATTTTCTCGGTGTCTCCCTGTCCTCCCTGCCCACCGCTATGGTCCTTCGCAGAAAGCTACCTTTTGGGCAGACGTTGTGTCCCTTTATTTATGTCCTGGGATTTCCAGGTGCACATTGGACTCCAGCCATGATACCACCTTCCCCTCTCTCACTGCCCCTGTAGCCTTTTAACATACCTGTTCTTAATTTTTTTTTTAAATTTATTTATGATAGTCACACAGAGAGAGAGAGAGAGGCAGAGACACAGGCAGAGGGAGAAGCAGGCTCCATGCACCGGGAGCCCGACGTGGGATTCGATCCAGGGTCTCCCGGATCGCGCCCTGGGCCAAAGGCAGGCGCCAAACTGTGGCGCCACCCAGGGATCCCAACATACCTGTTCTTAATGTCACATAATTCCAGCTGGACAGCTTTGCTCTAGACAGCACTGGCACCTCCCCTTTAATCTTGACTTTTAGTTTTTAATTGTGAAATGACTGGGTTTTGGCTCGTTTTAGGAATATTCACAGTTCAGTTTTGGTTATTTCGAGTTAAATTCCAACATGTTTCTTGTATTCTCAAATTTGAAGGCAGACATTTGGGGCTGCCCTTTTTTCCTGCCTTAACATCTTGCTGTATTAAAATTTCAGACACTTTTGAGGTGGTGTTTGCCCTGAACTCTTTCTTCCCTTTTCTCACCGTACCGTGGGTATCACTGTGACTTCTCTTGTGAACTATAGATACACGTACCAGGTTCTTCCACACATTTCCACCAGATCTGACCCAGTCTCTTCCAGCTATCAGTAGAAATTTGTCATATGTCTCCCCCAAAGTAACTTCTCTTCTAAATTCCTGCACTGCATTGATACTTCCATCTGCTCATTCAGAACAGAGAGCTATGTTTCCTGCACCTCAAATTTCAGGCCTGCCCATTACATGTTTTATGTCTCTTCCTCATCTCTGTCCCCTCCAGTTCAGTCTCATTTCCGTCTCCTGGATTCTGGGGGTAAGAGTCTTCCTGCTTCCCAGTGTCTTTCCTCACCTGGCTCTCCTGTACACTGCTTGCAGGAAAGGTCTTTCAAATATGAACACGGGATGATCCCTGCCAAAAATGGCTTGGTCGTCGCCCCATCCCTTAAGTCAAAGTCCAAGCTTTCTTCTTGTGGCTTATCAGCTCTGAATTGTGCTAGCCCGCTCGCTCAGCCTCATGAACCTCTTTCCTTAACTGGTAGTAATTTGTATTCACACAAATTCTTTTCTTGCTGCTTCAGTAGTAAACCTCATCTTCTGTTTTGTTTTCTCTCTCTAGCCCAAAGGCACTGTTGCAGTTCTCTTGACTAGTTATGTCCTTTGTTTTGAGACCCCGTTCATACACCCTAGGCTTCGCACTCAGGGTCATGCACACATTCGGGTTCATGCAGGCCAGCAAGCAGTTCCACCTTTGCCACCATAGTAGCTCGTGCCATCTCTTCCATCACGTGTCAGATGTCTTTGTTTCTGGTTAGGCTATATATCCTGTTTGAAGGAATGGACTATGTCTTATTTATATCTCCAGCACATGAAATCTCTTAATGTAAAGCTCAGGTGTTCAACGTGTGTGAATTTTTTTTTTAATTTGTAACTCAAGAAAAGTTGTCAGTGGCATTGCACGTCCTACTTCCAGAGCAAATGAATAATTGTTTTGAATGCCCTTTAGACCTCAGTAACTCATAACTATATAGCCCATTGATGTATATATCATGTCTGCTATCCTAAAAAAATGAAATTCAGCTAGCATACCCATCAAGGGCTTATGCCATCTGGTATGCTTTTAGTTAAATACAACTTCTATTATAAAAGCAACACATGTTCACTGCAAATAATAATAATAATTCACAATTTTATCACTTCTGTGGCCTAAAGGCCCGCATTTAGGACTATGGGAATACTCTTGTCAGGAGAAGCTGTAAATGCCAATCCAGGAAGGATTAAATGGAAATCTACTTACTTACAAATGAGAGAAGGGACTTGAGTGTGTAGTGTTTTAGGCAAATAAAAATATCCACACATAATCAATGAACTAGGCAGTATTTTTGCTTTATAAAAAAGTGTGCTTTGTAGGTAGTTTACATGATTACCATAAATGTTAATCCCATTGAGTCAATCTCTGTACTCAAATGCATGTTACAAAGGATTTAAGAGATGTGTTCCTAGAGACAGGTTTATATTTTAAAGAGAAACATTGCCATCTGTTGTGTATAATGGTAAGGTGGCCTTACATCCTTTGGCCACTGTCAAGATTGGTGGTTAAGGGAAGCCAGTCTTCATGGGTAAATCAGGAAATAGGACTTTTCTATTGTCCAGCAAGAGTCACTGTTTTCTTTTAAAGATTCATTTGAACCTAATTCTTTTGTTATAATATGCTTTGAACCTCTTACCCATTTTTCTAGTGTTAATTAAAAATTTGGCATTGGCCTCTTGAACCTATAGATAAGTAACTCAAATGTGCCATAGTAATTTCTGTAAGAGAGTAAACTGGTCATGTTTTAAAGGTTGGTGGGGAAAGTAAAGCTCGTTTAAGTGTGTCTATGTGTGGTGTCTCTATTAAAAGGAAAGTACTAGATACAATACATTTTATATTTGAGTTAGAGTCTACAGATATTGGGACATTTCTTTAAAAAGTGAAAGGACATATCTTAGGTGCTTTTGTTACCCTGCTGTATGGTATACACTCAGTGTTTACTAAGGGATAGAAATAATGTTTGCCATCATGAATTCATTTTGATCTGAAATACGGATATGTGGCGGTTCTGTATATGTTCATTGGGATTTTCAAGGAGTCTGAAGAGTATGTGAAGAGACAAGGTCTTTGCCTCAATCGTCTACTTCGTAATTTCTGCTGTAACTTTACTGTGGTATTTATATTTAGCGTATTTTTACCTTTACACCTGACATGTGGAAGCTCATTGTGTTCACATTTTCCCAGCTACCAAAGTGCTGGACTTTAAATTCTGGTGGGTATTGGGGGATCACAAGAGGTTTTAGTATGATCTGAATCAGCAATGAAAAAAAATGCATCTATTTTTGTGAAGTCAGATATTTAATGTTAGGATATTTATCACCCATGAAAATAGATGTGATAATTTCAGCATTTTAACTATGGAGAAGGCTCTGAGCTCACTCTCTCATTTCTGAGGCACATGTCCAAAGTCATTCCTAAGTGAGATTAGATTTCACCAAACATACTTTTTAAGCATTTGAAAGAAGGTATTGTAAGTAAATACCAAAGCTGGTAAGTCTTCAGGTTAAAAGTTATAAACTGGTTTACATATATTTTTCAGGTACACTCTGTTTAGTCAAATCTGACAGTATCAAACAACATGTGAGGAGCACATACTGAAGTAGAAATTCTTGTTTATGTTTAGTATTGCCTGTACAAAAAATTTAGGAGCCAGCAGGACTTGTTAAATGTTTGCTGAAGCACATGAGAGGAAGTGGTTCAAGTTGAAACCAGAAAATAACCTGATGTTGGGGGAGAGGGAAAGAAAAATACTTAAAAGTATTGGGTTTGCTCTTGGGGGGTTTTTTTGTTTTTGTTTTTGTTTTTTTAATCCGTGTCACCCAGGCATTTCTCTACCATTGCTGGTCTAGTCATAACCCATAACTTGCACAAAGGGGTCAACAGTATATATTCTGACAACATATAGAACATCCCCAATGTTACAGTAACTCCTGTTGGCCATAGTATGTGCCTTGTGATGTTGATGCTTGCAAAGAAAGAGAGAGATGATGCCTTTCTGTTATTTAAGTCCTGATCCGAAACAGAAATCCATCCTGTTTGCCATAGCATTTTAAATGATGGGTTGTTGTATGACTTTCACCAAAACCTGAGGAAACCCTCATGTAAATGGGAAATAAAGCTAGTAAGTCCTTGCCACTGTCAACAGCACCAGCGTCTTGTCACCTTAGGAAGAATGAAGATGAATACCTCCGTCATTGTGACCTAGCAAGTGACACCTTATGCTGTGCTTTGAAAAAGGACCTGTAAAAATAAACTTTGCACTGGTGTATCGATCTTTATTTATAAGCATTCCTGTTTCAGGTGATGGTTACTGTATAGTAAGGCATTTGGATGACGTAGAATCAAAGAGCCCTCCCTCTTCAGTGGATTTTCTGGATCAGTGACCCCATTTGTTTCTAGTCTTAAGACTTTAAAGTGTAAAATTTCCTAAGAGTACACCTGAGCTGGCCTTCAGTTGGTTCAGATATTTTGCCCTTTCTCATTAGGCCTAGTACATCATATTTTTCAAATGTTTTTTAAGTATTTTTACCAAACAGCTACTAATGAAGGCTGTAGGAGACTTTAACATACTTTTTCCAAAAATCAGTATATTGCATTTTCCTTTTCCAGCTAATTTTGATCTCTCCCAGTATTAGATACTAATTATCTATATATTAGTAATACATATGTGTATATATATTCATAACAAACTTTAGTATGTGCTATTCTTCCATATATATGGTATGTAATAGATCTTTAAGAATGCAGGTCATTTGTTACTAGGCCCTCATGTTGAGTTTTTCACAGGTAAACTGGCAAACACCACGAAATCTGAAGATTCTGGATTGAACTTCATTCACTTTGATTCAGGCTCCACAGGAAACAAGTGAAAATAGAATGCCATCTTCTACATTACTTTATATATAGATTTTTATTTTTGCTTTCTTTTAGGTACTCAAGGAGTTGCCCCCGGCCCTGTAATTGGGCTCCAGGCACCATCCACTGGTCTTCTTGGAGCCCGACCTGGCCTGATCCCACTTCAGCGCCCTCCAGGAATGCCTCCACCTCACTTACAGCGATTTCCCTTGATGCCACCTCGTCCCATGCCACCACATATGATGCATAGAGGTCCACCTCCAGGACCTGGGGGCTTTGGAATGCCTCCACCTCACGGGATGAAAGGCCCCTTTCCACCTCATGGCCCCTTTGTTAGGCCTGGCGGAATGCCAGGGCTTGGGGGCCCAGGGCCAGGCCCAGGGGGTCCTGAAGACAGAGACGGAAGGCAGCAACAAGCACAGCCACAGCAGCCGCCACCGCCACAGCCACAGCCGCAGCAGCCGCCACCAGCGCAGCAGCCACCACCAGCTCAGCAGCAACCACAGCCGTTTAGAAATGATAACAGGCAGCAGTTCAATTCAGGTAGAGACCAAGAGAGGTTTGGAAGAAGATCTTTTGGAAATAGGGTGGAAAATGACCGGGAACGGTATGGGAACCGTAATGATGATAGAGATAATAGTAATCGTGAAAGGAGAGAGTGGGGAAGAAGGAGCCCTGACCGGGACAGGCACAGAGACTTGGAAGAGAGAAATAGACGCTCTAGTGGGCATCGAGACAGAGAGAGAGATTCTAGAGATAGAGAGTCTCGTAGAGAAAAGGAAGAAAACCGAGGAAAGGAGAAGCCTGAGGTGACAGACAGGGCAGGTGGTAACAAAACCGTTGAACCTCCCATTAGCCAAGTGGGAAATGTAGACACTGTTTCAGAACTTGATAAGGGGGAGTCTGAGTCTGCAGTTGTAAAACCTTCTGAAGAGTTACCTGCTGAGGCTACCTCATCCGTTGAACCCGAAAAGGATTCTGGCTCAGCAGCAGAGGCTCCTCGTTAGAGACTGGAATTTGTCAAAATGTGACAGTGACACTTCTGGAGTGTAGAGCTTGAGGTGTACAGATGCTGTATTATATTTGCTCCTGCTATATCACAGCCCCGCAGTAGTTGGTGGGGAATTGTAAGCAATTTGATTGCTTCCCTTCTATTTAAAAATAGCCACAAAATAACAAAAAATACTGAAAATATGAATAAATATTACCCTTTTTGCTGTAACTTTTTAAAAGTTTTGACTTTAAAAAGTTTACAAATCGTAATTAGAAGTGCTCTCTATTTTTTTTTTTTTAATTTAAGACAAGGTAACGGTGAAAGCTCCTCAAAACAATAGGGATGTTTTTAATAAACTCTATTTTCATAACAAACTTTAATGTGTGCTATTCTTCCTACACTGCACTAAGGTGGAAAAGGATTGTTCACCATCAAAGTTTGAGCTGTTAATACTGTATTGGGAGTCTAAATTAGACTTGTTTATTTGATGGAAATAGACATCTTTATGTAGTTCTTCTCAAACACTTTCATTTGTAATATTTTTGAATTTTAGCCTTTCAATCATAAGGTGTAAAGGTTAGTTTTAATGTTAATTGAAAAGCTTGTTAGTTTTGCAGTTCAATCAAGGTTATCTTTTTTGCCATTGGCTTTGTGGTAAATGTTGCCCTAATTAATTTGTAAAGAGAAATTTTGCTGGGGGAAAACTGGATCCCAAACTACCCAATTGTACTATAGAATTATCTGATTGCCTGGGTATTACTTATTTAGAAGGTTGAGTGTTTTCTTACCATCCCATTAAATTTTTCAGAAGGGTGAAAGAAATCAAGGTTAACATTTGCAACCTAAAAGCTTTTTGTCTTATTTTATATGTTTAAGGACTTAAATGCAACCTGTTGTTTCCTTAAAAGCCTTGACTGTTGCCTTTCTTTACCATTTTTTAAACTCCCCTGCTGGGCAGAGGTAGACTGAACTTTTTGTCACATACAAGAACATATATTTTCTTTTGCTTAAAATTGTTGGGTTAACTAGGAAAAATAGATGTAGGTTTCCAAGAACTATTATGTGAAGACATCCAAAGCCAAATCAAACCCTATATCTAACAAGTACAGAAAAGCAGTTCCACAAAACTGCTTTCCCCAGTGCCAAGGAAAAGACCTGTTACACAATCCAAGTATTTATGGCCTTGTTGAAGGCTTTTTTTTTATTTTTTAATTTTTTTTTTTACATTTTTAAACTCCTAGTTTTGGTACATTGAGCAGGTAACTTCTTTGCCCTCATCCCCAGGTGAAGCTGCTTTATTACTTTGGTTTTTAAATAGTAGTCTACAGCAAGATCTTTGTTTTGATGGGGAGAATGTATCTAGGACAATGTTCTTGTGTTCCTGACTTGAGAAAATCCAGGTTGATATCTACACTTGAATCCTAAAACTTGTCCTTCGTTTGTTGGCCCACCTGAGAGGTTTAAGAGTCCTAACTGAAACTGCTTCTGTAAAGAAATCTACATCTGATTATTTAGTCTATTATTATTATTTAGTTCAAGGACTTAAACCCCAAAACCCGTATTTCCAATTTTAAGTATTGGAAACACCCTATTTGCACATGACAAGACCTCCCCCCAAAGTACTAAGGTACTAAGTGGTAGTGATTACACTTGAGGCTTTGAAGGTCAGAAGCGAGGCCCAGTAAGAGTCTTCTCCCACATACATGCACCAAAATTGTACACTAGTGAAATCCATTACAGTTTTTAAATTCTGGCTGTGATTTTAACCACTTCCGAGGATGTTTATCACCAATTTTAATACTTTGAAAAACACTACAAATTGTCTTTTGCCAAATTGGCTTTTCCTCTCCTCACCAATATCCTACATTTGGTAAGTGTACCATATATTTATGATCAATCAGAATTGTAACATTTCTTCTGGTTTATCAGAAATAATATTCTACAGTTTTCAATAAATGAACTGTAATCCCCAGTCAAACCTGAATTAACATTTCATTTAAAAGCAGTTTCTCATAGGTACATAGTATTTACAATAAGAGAACTAGACTTAAATTTAATTGGATGTGTAAAATCTTAAGGAGCCATAACATTTCTTTGGTTCCATCTTAAAATGCTACGGTATCTTTCTTTAAACGGCTAATCTGAAAGCAGACTGTGCCAACCTCTACTCTTATTATAAACTAAATGTTCATAGGTGTAAGATATGTGGAATATGTGCCATTTTGGCAGGTAGGTGAATTTTTTCTTAGCTGAGGCTATTAACTTGCTGTTCACAATTTTGCTACAAGTTATCAAAGGGTTCTCTCAAACCATAACATCTACTTTTTAAAATAAACTTACTTACTTTTTGAATAAAAAAGCTAAAGTAGCTAATCAGGGAGACCACCTTAATTTCCCCCAAAACTGACAAAAAGGAGAGGAGATCTGTCCAACCAAGATTCCAGTTGAGGTTAGTGTTAGCTAAAAGACCAAGCTGCTAAAAATTTAAACATCTTACCTCATTTAAAACACTTTAAAAAGCGACCTCTATGAAACGGAGTATCTGTTAACATATTAATTACTAAATCTGTTCCGTTCAAGCTCTAATGTAGGAGTATGAAGAGCTAATTAAGAGTTTCAATTTGGATATTTTAATAGGTTAAGAATTCAGTGCCATATGTTATATTTGTTTATTGCGGGCTTGAATGAGAATTGAAGAAATTCAGACAATTAAGTTTAATACCCATATATGATTAAGCCTGGCAAAATACAGAGATCGTTGAAACATACATTTTAACTGAATAGGAGTTTTATAAAATTATACAAATCTTCCAAGTGATCATAAATCAGTTCTCATTACAGGTACTTAAAGCAATTAAAAAGTCACACAAATTACACTTTTAAGGTTACAATGTTTAATGTTTATCAAGTTAAATTTCTACGACTAGCAAGATAACATAGGAGTTAACTAGAACTCAGATCGCATCCTAGGGAATATTTACTTGGCGATCCCAATGACACCACAAGCCAAACGACTCCCGGCGTTTCCTGTCTGTGTACTTTCTTCATTGTCACCTTTGCCCAAGTCATCTCGTTTCTCGTGGACCTTTAAAAAGTTTTAAGAACATTAACGTAACTTAGCGCTATCAAGTGATCACCACCTTTTCCCAATACCCAAAAGACAAATTTTAAGAAGCACTTAATATTAGGAAAAAAACCATGTTCAAATAATCCTAGCAAGGAAATATACTATACTAATATTTAAACTAGTGGTAAACAACAGAAACTACTACTCAAAGTTTTTTCTTGATGATACCGACTAAGTTCATTATAAACACTAGGTATGTGTTGCTATCTCTAAATGAAATACTAAAAATCCTCCAGGTGAAATTTTAGTAGCCTGAGTTATACTATTAATAATCACTGTTTTGAAAGAAAAAAAACAATGAGTGAATTTTTAAAACCTCAAAAATGTGCCTAATGAAACTATAAGTCTGTAAATAAGTAATCCCAAAAATATCTTCAACTATTTAAACAATAGTATTTTAAGATTTGGCTCCTCAAACATTGATCAATGATTTTTCTGCTTCACAACTATAGCTGAAGAAAACTCTAGGGTCACCTGGAAGGAAAGGACTACAGAGCCTTTAACTGTCCTCTTGGGCAGGCAACACAGAGCCTAAGCTACTTGGTATCTGCGAGAACCAGATGCAGCTCCTGTGGGTAACTCTGGGCAATGGCTTCCCACACACTAAACAAGTGATGGTGACTTGCAGACATGAATAAATACTAATACTGAGGTTCATCTCAGATTTTAGACTTAAATGTTCTATTTACAAGGGGGACACTAAATTGTGGCAGGAAAATCTGGCCATCTTAAAACCAGAAAAGACTACTTCTGTTTCCACGATATAGATCTAATATGACCAAATGTAACCTAGTTAACCATCTTATCTTTGCAGAACAGTGTCATAACCAACCTACATCATTAATTCACCTTCACTGTAATCATCCAATAAAATAATTGCCCTTCCTAATCTGAACTAAAGGTACAATATGTATGTGGATCCTTAGAAACCAGGATTAACAATCATGAAATCGTGAAAAGATAGGTCTGTGTATTAGAAGAATTGGTATGCATATCCTATCATATGAAAACTCACCACCATGGTGCGGCCAATGATGGAATAGTCTCCTGAGAGTGCAATCAGAGAATCTTCTATGGACACAATAGCCACGCCATCCTTGCCAGCAGTCACATTGCCCAGGTCTCCAACATGCCTAACAGTGAAAAAGCATCAGTGATTAGGACTGATTCAGGCTAGTTTGTGAGCTAAATTAAAAACTGAGTCAGATACAGAAGGGTAGACTAAGAGGTGGACATAGTATGTATCAAATAGGACCCACTCCTGCAGATTGAGTGTTTTGGAACATACACAAAAACTAGAAACAACCTGACATTGTAGACACACTGCTCTTCAAACACAGCTTCAAATGTACAAAGTAATGCTCTGGGAGGAACTGTGGGATGGGGGCACATCTCTAACTTCAGAGGTAAAGTACCAAAGGGTAAACTCTGAGTTACTGAGTTATGCCTGTTAATTCTTGGCATGGCTAAGAATGCTATGCCCCAATGCCTGTTATAAAGATAAATTAATCCCTGCCCTTAAATTTAATATTTTCCTGAAAGGCTCTCAGGAAACACACATACAAATGGACTCACTGAATTTTCAGTATCCAATTTTCATCTATAAGGCTTCCTATGTTTCACAATGATGGTTTATGTTGCTAGTGGTTGACAGTACTGTTATTCATGACATTTCCTGTATTAGTTCCCTTTGGCACTTGTATTAGTTCTATATTCAATAAATGCTACAAAACCAATTTGTGTTAAGTGTCCCCATTTGTCAATTCCTCAGCCCAGGGAGTAAGCTACTCCAACACTTGGGAGGTGGGGGGGGGGGGGGGGGGGGACTTGAGGGACAACAAAAAGAGCAGAGGTGGGGAGGCCTACTCAGTTCTGCCAGCGTGCAGTCTGCAAGGAATACACCCGTACTGACCCCAAGCCACTGCCATAATTTTAGTAAGAGTTAAGCACTTTGTCACTTACCTCTCTTGATCTTTTGGCCCACCATGTTTTTTGGACAGAGGATTAAAGTGAGGACCTGCACTAGTACAGCCTATTTGCCCGAAAAAAAAAAAAGAAAAAAGCTGAATTATGAATTCAGAATACCAAAAAAAAAAAAAAAAAAAAAAAAACTGGCCATTGCTAAAACCTCAAATACAGAAAATACTGACATACATCATGACTTCTAGGTTCATAAAAACAGGAAGCAACACTTCAGTATCAACAAAATGGGCAGGCAGTAGAGACAAATTTTAATTAGCGTGTTAACACTGATAGAGATAATACCCTTCTCTGGGCTTTGGTTTCTTCGTTGCTCTGTAAAATAAAAGGGCTAGGACTTGATCTTAATGGTTCTGCTTTTATTAAAATTTCATGATTATGGTCTAAACTTATAAGGTAGCATACCTTAACTATAAGAGACTTACCTCCCTAGCAACATACTTCCAGCAACTACTGCTGGCGGCCTCTACTTGGTGCATGCAGAATATAATGGCACCTTGTATCACTGCCCCACAGAATTCCAAGGGGTGGCATTCAGAATATATTCTGTAAAAATGGCGCTTCTGTAATTCAAGGAAGGCCATTCTCACAGAACACAACCACAACAATGCAGGGCGTTCTTTTGTGACAGGCTTTCTTCACTCAGCAGGTGATGGGAAGTTTCCACTGTTTACAGCTTCTAACCCAACTCCCCCAGGGAGAAGATAACACAGGTTATGAGAAGTAGCAGAGTAAGTCAAAGACTTAGGCAGATGTCTCCCAAAGCACAGGGGCAGTAAAAAAAAGAGAGCAACTTGAGGAATTTTAATCGTCAAAATGGACCAAAGCTGGTCATTAATCGTAATTTCTAGAAGAACCAAATTATAGAACATAAAAACAAATCCAGCAAAATGAATCCATCAAGTTATCAGAAAAAGTCTAAACACCAAGTTACCTGAATATGGAAAATGATGACTAAATGCATTTTACCCCGTAAGTTTTCATTAAGTTGCTTTCTAATCCCAAACTGAGAAAATGAAACTCAAACAAAAGCACCAATAGTTTACATTCTTTTTTTCAGATTTTACCTTACTTCTGTCCCCCCTAAGGCTCTTGTGTTGAAGGTAGGGAGCTATTCTTAAACGGTAACAAAAATAAATGCAGACCCTGGGCGTGAAGCACTCACCCTTGACCCCCAGCTCACAAACACCTGAGATCACTATGGAAGATAAAAAGGTAGCTTAACTTCTTATTTTCTATGCTCTTAAATACTTGAGACTCTTATAATCAAAATATAATAATGATTTTTAAAAAATCAACTTCTGGGACACCTAGGTGGCTCAGTGGTTGGGCATTTGCCTTTGATTCAGGTCTTAATCCTGGAGTCCTGGGATCGGGCTCCCAGCTTCTCCCTCTACCTTTGCCTCTGGCTCTGTGTGTCTCTCATGAATAAGTAAAATCTTAAAAAAAAAACAACAACAACAACTTCTTCCCTTTCCTTTCCACACTTCAATAGAGTCAAAAACCGGCTTTGTGGATCATTTCCCTAAGGCTGACCTTAGTAATCCTATTGACCTTTTTTTTTTTTTGGCATGTTGAGGATTTTCAATGTTTAGGAGTAGCTCTACTCAGTCCTATCTTACTAGATGAAACAAATAGAAGAGTCACTAGACCAACACAACACCCACCTTGTGTATTATCTCCAAACTGATGGACGTGGAATCCATGCTCGCCTTCAGTCAGCCCTGTAATGGTTCCTGATACCACAACAGGCCCACTTCCCTTCAGTCAAAGAAAAGCACAAAAAATGAGAGAGCAAGTGCTTCTGAACAAGAAAACAGCTGTATTATCTTTACCAATCACAAGAAAGTGG
Source organism: Canis aureus (assembly GCF_053574225.1). Classification (NCBI taxonomy): domain Eukaryota; kingdom Metazoa; phylum Chordata; class Mammalia; order Carnivora; family Canidae; genus Canis; species Canis aureus. Next base: position 31,340,326 of record NC_135640.1, on the reverse strand, counting down.
AAGGAACATGGACTTGAGAGTTTAAAGATCTGTGCCCAAATCCTAGGCCCACCACTTTCTAGCAAGCTATTTAACCATTCTAGGCTGGGGACCCAACACAAGGGAGATGTGACCTTGTTCTAACACTCACAGCCCAGGAGCCCTGCAGCCCGCATCACAATTAATAAAATAGCACAGGAAAAGCATCTAGCAGTAGGGCAAGGAGAGTGAGCACTAAGGTGGTAGGTTTACAGACTTCATAGGATTTGACCTCCTTACAATGAATATGTAATATGAAAAAGTTACTTTGTAAATGCTTTCGAATACGTTATATTTGCACTCCCTGAATAAATGTATTTACATCAAACTTTTTAATCCAAATGTTAGCACACCATATACCTTGTTTTCTTCGTGCACTCTTCCATAGAGCAAACATATAGATTTGCCACCAAAAAAAGAAAAAGACACCCTGAAAATGTCCAACTGGTTACTCTAGGATCCCTGTTCTCCACTCTCCTCCCATTAGAGGGGGATTTATCAGTTCCCGGCATAAATATTTTTTATTAATAGAAAATATCCTATCCCACTTTCCCTGGGGGACTGATTCTGGTCTAAGCAACTGTTTTCTAAAGTCATTTTAGGCCCTCAAACCTAAATAACCTTTCTGCTCAAGACCAAAAAGGGGCGATAAAAACACTAAAGCAGAAGAAGGGCGCCTGGGTGGTTCAGTGGTTAACCATCTGCTTTTGGCTCAGGTTGTGATCCTCAAGTCCCACATCTGGCTCCCCTCAAGGATCCTGCTTCCCCCTCTGCCAGTATCTCTGCCTCTCTCTCTCCCTGCGTCTCATAAATAATAAATAAAATCTTAAAAAAAAAAAAAACGCTAAAGCAGAAAAACACACAGGTATCATGATGCAGGTAATGGTGATAGATAATAGAGCTGCAGGGCTGCATACAGAAATAAAGAAAGTTAACTATTACAGCTAAGAGATCTTAGGAACTAAAATAAAACATACACAGCATCCATACCACACGGTAATACGATGACGGTGTCTTTGCTTTTAACTTGGTTTGCTTTTTAATGGCCAGGGCCAACAGTTACAAGACGTGCTAGCCTTGAATTTTTTACTTTCCACTGGATAAACACTGCTGCTCAAAGTAGTGTGGTTTAACTGCTGCCCTTCTTTGCTTTTCTTTTTGAAAATACGTAGACTAGGATTCTTCTAAGTACAAGCTTTAATTTTGGAAAAACTAAAACATGGAAACACACTGTGTTACCAACAGCACAGGGACAAAAGGGCAGGTTTTTCCAAGCCTCCATTAATGGGTAATGCACAGAGCGCATAGGAGCAGTTCAACAGTAACCTGTCTGGGTACAACCCTATAGGGACCAGGCGGGCTGTTACCTTAAATGACTAAAACAGGTCAGGGAAGCAAAAAAGAAATATAAACTTGTCCTGCAGGGTGCTGCCCTGAGCTAATGAGGGCTCAGCATGGGCAGATCTCCAAATTTTTTCAAGGGAAGCTAGGAATTTGGACTTACAGCTGAAAATTTCTTATTTTTAAAGACAGGAAACTAATCAACAATTTTAAACCCTCTATAGAACAAACAAATATGGCTCATTTCCAATTTAACATTCTTGCATATTCGTAGAGCTGTAATGCTTCACTACACAAGGATCTTTTATCAGGTACAAACAGCACCACCCAAATGAAGTTTGGAACTTAAAATGAGGGAGCCACACACGCTACTCAGAGAAGGTGGGAAAACTCAGTTATGCATGGATTCAAAGCTTGGCTTCTGAATGTAATGCCCAAGCTAGTTCTCCATGGCCAGAGGAATCCCCTCACCCCCACCCCCACCCTTGAGATTTCTCTAGTATTGGCCAAGGAGGGAAGAGCAAAACAAAGTCTGGCAAATGAAAACAGCAAAATTTAGTCAAATGACAAAATGCCGTTAGCAGAAAATCTGGAAACCACTTAAAGGAAAGAATTAAGCTCCCTCCCATAAATTTCAAAGATCAGTTTTCCTGTTCCTGTCCTCTTACATTTCTGTAAGACACTTTGAAGATTAAATCTCATTCATATGTTAAATATTACGATCATCAAGCCAAATACAACAAACAATTTTCCATCAATTCCTAACTTCACTAAGATTTGGGGGACAAGTCTTAACCACAAGCACCTTCCTTGTAAAATGTGTTCTGCAGTATTATTATTTCTGTACATTTTATTTTTTTACCATCTCAGTAATGGGCCTGTTGGTAGAGCAATTTTAAGACCACTTTACAGAGAATTTGGTTAAATGAATGCCCCAACAGAGTCAAACGGAACTGTCCACACCTCCTGACTTCCAACTCCCAAACCCCATCCAGTACCCTCTACCAACATTAGTTCTCCATCTTTGGTGCAAACTAGCACTTCTGTGAAAACTTTAAAAACAGCAAAGCTCAGACCACACTCTGACAGATTTTGATACACCTGGAGTTGAGCCCTGATATCGACATTTTTATTAAAAAGCTCCCCAGGGACGCCTGGGTGGCTCAGCGGTTTAGCGCCTGCCTTGAGCCCAGGGCGGGATCCTGGAGACCCGGGATCGAGTCCCACGTCGGGTTCCCTGCGTGGAGCCTGCTTCTCCCTCTGCCTGTGTCTCTGCCTCTCTCTCTCTCTCTCTGTGCATCTCTCAGGAAAAAAGAAAAAAAAAAAGAAAAAAAAAAAAAGCTCCCCAAATGAGCCCACTGTGTTTTTTTTAAACCCAGGGTTTAAAAAAAAATAAAATAATAAATAAAACACATGTCTGGAAAATAACCAACAAGGGAGCCGTTTAGCTCTCTGGCTTCTGGAGCTTTGGAGGCGGAAAAGCTTTATCCAATGCCATCTCCTTTGCCTTTACAGCCTGACCCTGACCTAGAGCAACGGCTACCAAACTTTTCTGTAAGGTGCTACCTAACTAAGGTCTCTGTCCAGCTAAAATCAAAACCAAACGGGAGACCAGCCTTGAAAATTCCCTGATCGGACAAAACCAATTTTAGTCACACAAGCACAGCTTAATTGGCTTCTTTTGCAGGACTAACTCGACCTGGGTCATATCTTACCTACGCCGCTGGAGATCCTAAGCCTATGGAAACACTGTTTCCCAAGGCCGGGGTGTGGTGACCGCTAACCAATTTCTTATCGCTTAAGAAAACTGCCGTGACCCCCGTCCCTGCCTTCTCCCCCATTTAAGCCGCTTTAGGACAATATACGCCCCCACCCACCCCCTCACTCCCCCCGCCCCAGCCTCCTTCCCTGTTTTTGGTCTGAGTGCTCCCCGGTTCACGACCGCCTTCCGCTGTGCGCACAACAAACTTTTACTCATTACCACCACTTCAGGGATTCGATGGTTTCATTTCTGACTCCTGAGACGGTCGCAGGAGTCTGGTTTCCCAGGACCCTCTGAACTCACGAGGCACAAGCCACCCCCCTAGCTCCGGGGGCTGCGCTGCACCCGCCGCGGGACCGGCCGTGCCCACGGGCTGCGGGCTGCGGGCTCCCGGGCGGAAAGGAAGCCCCGACGCGGGGTAACGGCTGCGCCCGGCCCCAGGTGGCCCTGCCGCACTCCCCACCCCCACCCCCGACCTCAAGGGCGGGCCAGGCCCGGGACTGCGCCACTCCGAGTCCGCAGGAGCCTCGGGACCCACAGAGCGACCCCGCAAGGAGGGGCCGCCAGCCGCTGCGGAAACGTCCCGCCTCGGCCCCCGGGGCAGCCGGCCTCGCCCTCCGTCGCGGGCCCCCGCACGCCCCGCACCCGCGGGGGGCGGCCGGCGCGCCTTCCCCGCGCCCCCGCCCAGGCCTCGCCACGCACCGCCGCCCCCGCCGGGCCCGCGCGGTGACTCAGCACTCGGCCGCCGCCCCGCCGCGGGGTCCAGGCCTCGGGCGGCGCGAACCCGCAAACCCGGCGCCGCGGGGGCGTGACGAGGACCGCCCGAGGCCCGACCGGACGCCGCGCCGGGGCACAGGTGCGCGGGCGCCGCCCCGCCGCCGGCCGCCGGCCTCCGCCCCGCCCTTGCCTTCTGCACGAAGTGGATGGTGCCCTCCACCGGGCCCTGGCCCTTCAACACGCACACGGCCTTCATCTCCATGACTCGCGAGGGCGGGCGCGCTCCGGGCCGGGCTCCGACGGCTGCAGCAGTCCGAGGGCAGCGGAGGACGCCGCAGCAGACGCCGACGCAAACCGAGGCGGGCGCGCCGCGCGCTCTTATAGGCCGGAGCGCCGCGCCCCGCCCACCCCAGCCCGCAGCCAATCGCCGCCCGCGCATCCGGCCCGCGCCCCTGGGGGCGTCGGCACGTGAGTGGCCAGGAGGGGCCGGGGGGCGGGACCACGGGGGCCGCGCGGGGAGCCTCGCGCCCCGCGGCGCCGGCTCCCTCCGCCCAGCGGCTCTAAAACGCCCAGAAACATGGAACTGTGGAAAAATTCGGCCTTTCCCTTCCGATCCGTACGTCCGCGAGATTGCGACAGCGAGGTATCCGTGGCGCGCCTCCGATATCCTAAGTCGCTTTGTTTGCAAGTGTCCTTGGTGATACGAACGTGGCGAAGACGGGCGCATCCGTTCCTGGGAGATGGGGGGCGCGTCGAGCCGGGGGCTTTCGGCCGTTTCCATTGCTTGTCATGGTTTTTTTTTTTTGGGGGGGGGGGTTCTGAGGCTGCGTGAGGTCGGCGCGTCACAAGCCCCGGCCTCCCCTTTTCTTCGGTGGGTCGGCCCGCGCCCCGCGCCCCGCGCCCCGGTCCGGCCGGCGGAGTCCGCGTTCTCTTGGCCCTTCCCTGTGTGACGAGGCCGCGGCGCGCGCCGGCCTGGGAGCGCCCTCGTGTGTGGTCGGGGCCTGCTCCCGGGCGGGCAGGCTCATCCCCCCGGGCCGGAGGACTGCTCGGCCTTCAAGGGAGACCTTTCAAAAACATGTGAAATGAGCCGACAGGGCGCCTGAGGGGCTCCGGGGGCGAGCGTCTGCCTTCGCCTCAGGGCGTGACCCCGGGTCACGGGATCCTGTCGTCGTCGTCCCCCTCCCCCAGCCCAGGGCGTGATCCTGGAGACCGGGGATCGAGTCCCACGTCGGGCTCCCTGCATGGAGCCTGCTTCTCCCTCTGCCTGTGTCTCTGCCTCTCTCTCTCTCTCTCTCTGTGTGACTATCATAAATAAATAAAAATTAAAAAAAAAAAAAAAGAGGTGGGATTACAGCCTCCGGTCCATCTTTCCAGCACCCAGTGAACATGTTTATCCTCAGAATACACAAAAAATAGTTTGTACTGTTTGCTTATTTCATTTCTTTAAATGATTTATTTATTCATGAGAGACCCACAGAGAGAGAGAGAGAGAGGCAGAGACACAGGCAGAGAAGCAGGCTCCATGCAAGGAGCCCGATGTGGGACTCGATCCCGGGTCTCCAGGATCGCGCCCTGGGCGGGGGGAGGGGGACGACGACGACAGGATCCCTGAGACTGTGATCCTGAGACTCCAGGAGCACACCCCGAGCTGCAGGCGGCGCCAAACCGCTGGGCCACCCGGGCTGCCCTTTTTTAAGATTTGCATTTATTTATTCATGAGAGACAGAGACACAGGCAGAAGGAGAAGCAGGCCCCATGCAGGGAGCCCCACGGGAGACTGGATCCCAGGTGCCCCGGGTCACGCCCTGGGCCGAAGCCGGCACTAAACCGCGGAGCCACCCGGGCTGCCCTTATATATATATATTTTAAAGATTTTATTTATTTATGAGAGGCACACACAGAGAGAGAGAGAGGCACAGACACAGGCAGAGGGAGAAGAAGCAGGCTCCATGCAGGGAGCCCAACACGGGACTCGATCCCAGGACTCTAGGATCAGGCCTAAACCGCTGAGCCACCCAGGCTGCCCTGTAACACTTTTTACTAAGAATTTTTTTTTTTCACTAGGAGGGTGAATTTGTTGGCTGCAGTATGGCTTTGAGAATCCAACCCCGCCCTCCCCCCACACACACACTTTTTGTCCCGGAGAGTAATTTGATAAGCCCCAGGGGAGGGCGGGGAGGGAGCACGGAGGGGAGCAGAGTCTGCATCTTCCATCCCCACAGGGCATGCCTGGCCAGCAAAGGTGGCTGAACTGTTTTTGGAGGAAGTGATGGGCTTGCCTTCGTGTGGAAGTGTGCCTTAGACTCACCCCAGGGGCTCGGGCAGCTGGGCCTGGGATGGGAACCCAGTACTTAAACTCCTAACTCGTTCCCAGGCAGCCCTGGCGCTGCTGGTCTCAGACCTCACTTTGAGAACCCGTGACTTTGCAGGTGTTCGTCAGGCAGATTGGGGCCATGAGCTGGACCTGCTTGACTCCAAAGCACAGATTGGGGAAAGTGTCCTGAAAAGAAAAGTGGAAACAAGGAGACCCGGATGGGCGCCAAGTGAGAAGAGCTCTGCCTGCTGGGGATTTCTGTTGTTTGCTTTGTGGGATTTTTAAATCCTCCCCGTTTCCTGAGAACTCTTCACCACGAGCCATATTTCCCTCTTGGACTCAGGAGGATTCAGTTGTGAGGATGACAAAATACTGAGGCCGCCTTCAGAGCCAGAGTGAAACTAGGACAGAGGCTGCTTCAGCCACATCTGGGCTGCACTTGATTTTGTTTACTTATGTAGACCCTTGGACTCTAAGCCGTCCTCAATCAAAGATGCACAATCCACGTTTTTGTTTTTTTTGTCATCTATCTAGAAAGTGCACATATTTGTAATTTTGCTGCTTGTACTTACTAGTATTCTCCAGATAATTGGCACATACTAGTAAGTTGCATAAATGTGCAAATGCTAGCCAAAGGGCCTTTGCCCAAGGTCTAAGTTTCTTTGGGTTCCAGGAAGTTAGGGAGTCAGGTTTCAGTTCATTGTATGAACCTGCCAAAGCACCAGCCCAGGGGCCAACCCATGGATACAAAGAGTGACCCTGAGACAGAGAGTTGGTCCTCTTTTGAAATACTAAGATGAAGCCTGGACAGCCCCCCGTTTTGGTCAGTGGAAGGGCTTTGTCTCCCGAAGGTTTAGAGAACCCCGGAGGTATTCTAAATTCCTTCCCAGTACTGCCATCCCACCTGGGCAAGGGGGTCCCTGGCCCTGGGTCCGCATACTTTAGAAGGCCCTGTTCTGTCCCTTCCAGAGCCAGATCTATGGGGGAGAATCTGTAGAGCCAAGAGAGTGAGTATTCCTGCCCAGAACTTTACCCCTCTTTCTGGAACAGGGTTAAGGAATTTATTTATTTATTTTTAAAGATTTTATTTATTTATTCATGAGAGACACAGAGAGAGAGAGAGAGAGATTGGCAGAGTGAGAAGCAGACTCCATGCAGGGAGCTGGACATGGGACTCAATCCTGGGTCTTCAGGATCAGGCCCTGGGCTGAAGGCAGCGCTAAACTGCTGAGCCACCTGGGCTGCCCCGGTTAAGGAATTTAAATACAGGCATACGCCGTTTTATTATGCTTCACTTTATTGCACTTTACCTGCAGATGTTGCATTTTTTACAGATTGAAGGATTGTGGCAACTTGATGGAGCAAGTCTGTTGGCACCATTTTCCTTTTCTTTCTTTTTTTTCCCCAGAGATGTTATTTTTAAGTCGTCTCTACATCCAACATGGGGCTTAAACTTACAACCCTGAGATCAAGAATCACACACTCCACTGACTGATCCAGCCCGCTGCCCCTTGGCACATTTTTCCAGCAGCGTTAGCTCACCTCATGTCTCTGAGTTACATTTTTGGTAGTTCTCGCAAAATGTCAAACTCTTTTATTATCCATTATATTTTTGTTATGATGATCTGTGTTCAGTGATTATGACTGGCTGAAAGCTCAGATGATGGTTGGCATTTTTTTTTAGCAATAAGATATTTTCAAATTAAGGTTTATACTTTTTTAGACATAATGCTATTGCACACTTATTGGACTATTGTATAGTATAAAAGTAACTTATACATTCAGTAGGAAATTTTATGCAACTTGCTTTATTCCAATATTCGCTTTATTGCAGTGGTCAGGAACCAAACCCACAATATCTCCAAGGTATCTTGTGATCTTGAATAGTATTTATGTCCACCTAAAGTAGGATATCTCTGTCTTGACATTGTTAACATTTTGGTTCAGATAACTACTTGTGATGGTGGCTGTCCTGTACCTTGTAGGACAGCATCCCTGGCCTCTACCCACTAGATGCTCGTAACACTTCCCTCTTCAAGCTATGACAAACAAAATACCTCCAGAAATTGCAAAATGTTCCCTGAGGGGCAAAATTGCCCCCAGTTGAGAACTGCTGTTCTATAACACTCATTGAATACTTTAGAATTTCTTGGCACCCTAAGCCTGTTTCCAGGTCCTGGACAGACTAAAGATGGACTGTGTCATCATGGGTATTACACCTAAGTTTGACCATAGTGCAACATGAAACCTGCCGTGGGGAAAGAAGGAAAGACCGGGTGGGGGGCTTTCATTCTATTGCCTTCCTTCCTACATAGGACTCAAAGAAGTCCAAGAATTCCATATTTGAACCTGCCTTCTAGGTTTTTTTATTAAGATATATTTGTTAAAGCAGAAGATAGGATATATTTTAATTAGTTGTTACCTTGATTTATATCATTTAAATATTTAGTGTATGGTGTGGGGGGCTCCATTTGTGCTCTTGTCCAGTCTTATAAATGTTAGGGCAGGCCATATTCATTTTAACCTTGAGATTCCATAATGGCTTTGAAGTGCTCCTGCCGTAGAATTTAGCCCCAGAGTTCATGTGTTTCAAACTGGAGTATGACCAGAGAACTCAGGTAATTTTCAAAGGTTCACTCTTGTACCAGGCCAATCCTATTGAGAGTCATTATCTCCAAGAAGTCAAACAAATCCTAAAGTACCTTGGGTTGTCTTGAATGTGGTTGGAATCGGACAGTCAGAATGGGGCACGGGTAATCAGAGAGATTTGGATTTTATAGGGAATAAGGAAGAGGGATAGAGGACTCCCATCATACTGCAACTTGTGCAGATGACCAAGCAGCTTACCCTGTGTCACTCTGGCATTCCTCAAAGTAAGAGTCCGTGTTTGGGGACCTCTGTAGTTAGGAGGTGAGCCAGAAGGTAGACCAGAAGTTCAGTCTTGCATTTCCATTCTTTTCTTCTTCCTCTGTTTCCTTTCCTTGAGCTCATTTTTCTATTTCTCTCCTTTATCTCATCTTTTTCTCTAAATCATTTTTATTTCTGTGACTTAAGGCAATTTCCCCTTTATACCTTCATTGTTCTCAGTAAATATGTAGTTTTTTGTTAATCTCTTTCACATCACACATCACAAAGGGATTATCACCACAGCCTTTGATTATAAAAGACATATTTTTTTAAGATTTATTTTTTATTTTTTAGAAAGAGAGAGAGAGAGAGAGGAGGGGGAGGGGCAGAAGGAGAGAGAGCATCTCAAGCAGACTCCTCACTGAACTGAGAGCCAGATGCAGGGCTTGATCTCAGGACCCTGAGAGTATGACCTGAGCCTAAATCAAGAGTTGGTCAGTCAATTGGCTGAGCCACCCAGGTGCCCCCTGAAAGACATAATTTTTATGTGGATTGCAAGAAAATACCAGAGCTAGGGAAAATGCAAAGAACAAAGAGAGAGGTTTTTTTAATGCTGAGAAACAAATGCACCAACAATAGGAAGCAAACAAAAAACAGTTAAAAGTGGCATTAGCTAGTTCCGCCTGCAGATGTTAGTAAAGCCCCCAAACTGAAACCTATTACCAATAAACCCTGTAAGAAGATTATATCACAGAAGCATGAAGTATCTGAGCCATTCTTAGAAGTTGGAAAGTGAAAAGTGTAAATATTAATGTAGATTGTTAGTAAGCAGGAGTGAACCATCTACAATTAGAAGTTTGCAAACTGTATTTGCAAGGTAGCTGTATAATTAATAACCTTGTCAATAACCTATGTGATATATTTTCAGCAGTTCCAGCCTGGACTCTGGCTCAGTCTAGCCCACAGTATCTCCTTGGATAATTTTCTCTAGACCTCAACTATAAATCAGAGGTACTGTGGATACACATTAGGGTGACCTGGGAGTGGGGCGCCTGGGTGGCTCAGTCAGTTAAGCACTGACTCTTGATTTTGGCTCAGATCATGATCTCATGGTCCTGGGATCAAGCCCTGCATCAGGCTCTGTGCTCAGTGGGGAGTCTGCTTGAGTCTCTCTCTCTCTCTCTCTCTCTCTCTGCCTCTCTCCTGCTCATGTGCTCTCTCTCTCTAAAATACATCCATACATCCATACATTAAAAATAAAATAAATAAAAATTTAAAAAGGAACTACCTGGGAGGTTTTTTGAAAATGCTGGGCTTGGGCCCCAATTACATTCAAATCTTCAGTATACACATATAGTGTATATGAAAACTATAAGTGCACATTATGTTACTGTAAGACATAGGATACTAACAGTGGTTTGGGGCGCCTGGATGGTTCAGTTGGTTAAGCGGCTGCCTTCAGCTCAGATCGTGATCCTGGGAACCCTGCATCAGGCTCCCTGCTCATTGGGGAGTCTGCTTCTGCCTCTAACCTTTCCCCCATCCCCACTTGGGTTTGTCCTCTCTCTCTCAAGTAAATAAAAAAAAAAAAAAAAAAAAAAAAAAGTAAAAAAGAAACTAACAATGTTTGCATTGGGAATGAACCACTTATTTTGGCCCTTCATCCCATAAGAAAAATACACCTTTATTTGGTTAAATAAGCATAACCAGGTTTCTGTTACAGGAGTCAAAAGCAGTTTCTAACTGAAAAGATGAGAAGCTACCCAAGAAGTTTTAGCAGGAATATGAGTATGCCCATGCATATGTCCATGTATATGAATGATCACAAGGCGGGTGCCTGGGTGGCCCAGTCAGTTGAGTGTCAGATTCTTGATTTCAGCTCAGGTCATGATCTCAGGGACGTGAGACTGAGCCCCACGTGGAACTCTATGCTAGTGTGGAGTCTGCTTCTCCCTCTCCCTCCACCCACCCCACCCTCCACCACCACTAGTATGCCCTTTTTCTCTCTCTAAAATAAATATATAAATAAAATCTTTTAAAAAAATAATCCGGGGATCCCTGGGTGGCTCAGCGGTTTAGCACTTGCCTTTGGCCCAGGGTGTGATCCTGGAGTGCCAGGGATTGAGTCCCTGCATGGCTCCCTGCATGGAGTCTCCTTCTCCCTCTGCCTGTGTCTCTGCCTCTCTCTCTCTCACTCTCATTCTCTCTCTCTTTTTCTGTGTCTCTCATGAATAAATAAATAAATCTTTTTAAAAAAATAAAAAATTAAAATTAAAAAATGGTCCCTAGGATATCTGAGTGTGTGGACTGACCGGGTGGGGTGAGACTAAAGGCAGTGAGTCCATTTGGGAGCCATGATAAGGTTCTGGCCTAAGGCCATTACTGGAAAAAAAGGGGAGAGATAATGGAAATGGAAAACAAGCCTCAGTGACTATCTAAAGTACAAGGTGAGGGAGGGGGAAGGAAAATGTAGTTCCCCCATTTCAGGCCTGGGGCAATGGGTAGATGGTGGTGCCATTTACCAAGGAAAGCAAGTGGTGGGATAGCAAGAGCCTCATTCAGGACAAGGTGTATCAGGGGTGCCTGAGGAACCCAGAAGTGCCAAGCTGAAATTGTCCACTTGGATATGGGTTTAATCTCAGGGTCACTTCTAAGTCTGAGCTCTATATCAAACTTAACACACATGCTTTTCAGATTTATAAAGAAAATGTGGTTATTTATTCCCTGTAGGGGATGCAATTGTCTTCATGATCTTCTACTACTTTGGGTGGATAAGAATCAGGTAAGAATCACTTTGAAACATCCCTCTTGGACAGCCCCGGTGGCTCAGCAGTTTAGTGCTGCCTGTGGCTCGGGGTGTGATCCTGGAGACCCAGGATCGAGTCCCACGTCGTGCTCCCTCCCTGCACAGAGCCTGCTTTTCCCTCTGCCTGTGTCTCTGCCTCTCTCTATCTGTGTGTGTCTCTCATGAATAAATAAATAAAAATTAAAAAAAAAGAAACATCCCTCTTTGTCTCTAGTGGTGTTCCATGTCTTAACATCTATTTTAGCTGATACCTGTATAAGCCACTTCAACTTTCTTATGGTTATTATCTTCATGGGGTATCTTTTTACTTTCAGCCTATTTGTGTCCCTGAATCTTGCAGATAGCATATATTTGGATCATGCTTTTTGTATCCAATCTGAATATCTCTACTCTTTGATTGGGATTTGTAGGCTATTCACTTTAATGTAATCAATAATATGTTTGGATTTACATTTGCCATTTTGCTCTTTGTCTCCTATATGTCTCATCTCTTCTTTGTTTCTTTGTTCCTCTTTTATTGCTTTCTTTTGTGTTAAATAGGTGTTTTTTTGTATATCATTTAAATTCTTCTGTTAACTTTTTTTTACTATTTTAAAATGTATTTTCTTAGTGGTTGCTCCATAGATTACAGCATCTAAACTTACCAAAATCTAGTTGAGACTAATACTCATTTAATTCTGGTAAAATGTAGAAACTTTACTATAATATAGCTCAATTGTCTTCCCTCTCTTTTATATTACTGTTGTTATACTTATTACATTTATATGTGGTATAAACCCCAAAATACAGTGTTACAAGTATTGCTCTACACAATCTTATGTCTTGTAAAGAAATTAAGAAGAGGGGCACCTGAGTGGCTCAGTGGTTGAGCGTCTGCCTTCAGCTCAGGTCGTGATCCCAGGATCCTGGGATGAATCCCACAGGGAGCTTGCTTCTCCCTCTGCCTATGTCTCTGCCTCTCTCTCTCTCTCTCTCTCATAAATAAATAAATTAATTAATTAAATAAATGAAATCTTTTTTTAAAAAAGAAAAGAAATTAAGAGGAGAATTTAGGCAAATATATTTATAGAGTCTTTTATATTAACCACATATTTACCATTTCCAGTGCTTTTCATTCTCTGCTATGCATCCAGTTGCCATCTGATATCACTTCCTTTCAGTCTGAAAGACTTCCTGTAGTATTTTCTGAAAGGCAAGGCTGTCATCACTTTCAGTGACAGTGCCACTGAACATGGGTATCACCTACAACACCAAATCCTGTGAGCCCCCCTCAACCACAGTGGCGTGGCTGCTAGCCCTCATGGCCCTGTCCCCGCATAGCCTCCACACCATCTGGGCTGGAGGAGATGGAAGCAGTCTTAGGCCAGAATGCCTCAGACCTGCACTATTCTTACTCAAGGTTAAGCAGCTTTCAAGCATAAACACTTCTCAAATTGTCATAAGACTTTGGTTGGTTTCCAGAGCACTGAAATAGTCACTCTTGTCAATTTTGTCTCACTTTATAGTTGCATTCTGGGGAGAAAATTTGCTGACCTTTTCACTTAACCATAGCCAGAAGTCAGCTTTCTCCCCTATATTTCTGATTCTTTAGCTGGAGAATTTACATTTTGGTGTGTTCTCAAGTAATACTGTTGGCCCAGAGACCACACTTTGAAAGCCACTGCTTTAGATTAACTCAGAATCTTTTAGATACTCAAACAGCTTTCTCATGAATTATGAGCACACATAATATTTTATTTCAAATTGCTGCAGGGTGGGGTGCCTGTGTGGCTTAGTAGAGTATGCAACAGGATCTCGGGGTTGTGAGTTCAAGACCCACGCTGGGCATGGAGCTTACCTTAAGAAAAAAATGCTGCAGAGGAACAAGCATGGAATAAAGCCAGGTCAGAAATTTCTTTTTGGTAGAAACTTTTTTTTTTTTTTAAGATTTTATTTATTTATTCATGACAGACAGAGAGAGAGAGAGAGAGGCAGAGGGAGCAGGCTTCATGCCGGGAGCCCAACGTGGGACTCGATCCCGGGTCTCCAGGATCACACCCTGGGCTGAAGGCAGCGCCAAACCGCTGGGCCACCAGGGCTGCCCGAAACTTTTGTTAGAAGCAAAGGCGACTAGATAATATTGTTAATGTTAGGTTCAAGAAGACCTGTCAGGTGAATGATTGTCTATTCAGTGCCAGCCTGATGGTTCAGGTGATTCATAACAAGACAGTGCAGGTGAATGTAACTGCCCACAGAGGCTCTTAATCTCATCAGAGTCTATGAGAAAATTGCCTAATTATTTTCTAGTAAATGCTAGTCACTTTCCAGAGGAGGTGGTTAATTATCCCAAACACCACAGTTCTCAAGACTGCCTTCCTTAGACTGTGGACAGTTTCCTGTCTCACTGGTAGATGCTGAATTTTCTCCCATTCCTGTGATTGCACTCTAGGATGGACTCTGGGCATCTTGTTGGCAGCAGTGGAGGAGGGCACTCCCATCCGTGTGATGTCATCTGGGTCTTTGTTGGTTTCTGCTGCAGAGCTGCTGGTCCAGTCTGGTTCTGGACTGATGACAGCTATAGTGTGACTGGTCCGACCACTGTCGTCTGTGGTTCAGACCATTTGTCTTGTCACCAAGTCCTCACTTCTTTGCACTCCCTACAGCCTTCTTCTGGTCCACCAATTGACTCAGTCTTTTTGTATTCCAACACCGGGGCCCATGGAAACTTCTGCGTGCTGTAGATGCTAATCATAGGCATTGCGAAGCTCTTCAGACTTCCCTCTCCTGACACTGCCCTCTACACCTAGCTTTGCTGGCCTGGTGCCATGTTGTTATGTTTCCCATGGACCCTCGCCAAGACCTTTGATCTCTTTCCATTCATTGTTGTATACATGCCACTAAAACTTAAAGTTCTCAAGATCTTCCATTTCTATCTAGATGTTTCTACCTCAGCCCTTGGAACTCACAGGGAGAGAGGAAGTAAGGACCTATGTGGCTCACCCATGTGGCTTGCTTTCTCTACAGCTCTCCTTTTTCCTTTCTTCCCACAATATTGAAGAAAAAGTGTTTCACTTGCTCCACTTCATAAGATCTCAAACTTTTTTTCAATCAAAACCCCTGGAGAGCTTGTTAAAGCACATGACTCAGCTCCATCCCCCAGAGTTTCTGAAGCAGGTCTGAGATGGAGCCACCCCCCAGAGTTTCTGATTGAGCAGGTCTGAGACAGGGTCTGAGAATATGCATTTCTAACAAGTTCCCAGGAGATGCTGCTGCTAAACGACACTTTAAGAACCACTGTTCTCGGATCCCTGGGTGGTGCAGTGGTTTGGCGCCTGCCTTTGGCCCAGGGCGCAATCCTGGAGACCCAGGATCGAATCCCACGTCGGGCTCCCAGTGCATGGAGTCTGCTTCTCCCTCTGCCTGTGTCTCTGCCCCTCTCTCTCTCTGTGTGTGACTATCATAAATAAATAAAAAAATATTAAAAAAAAAAAAGAACCACTGTTCTCTACCTTCTACCCTGATTTCTTGCTACTCCTGATTTATAGTAAAATTCTATAGGCTTTTTAAAAGGTTTAACTTTTGATTTGTTTTTGTTTTTTTTTTTTTTTTTTTGATTTGTTAATAGATGCTAAGGTACTTAGCAAATCCTTTTTTCTCAAGAAAAGGTTTTCAAACTATTACCTTCTAAGGTGGGGTGATTCTGTAGTTTACTGTCCAAACTGGAACACCTTTGAGAGTAAAATGGATGGCTACTTAAAATAATGCTAAGACCACAAGTGTAGATGGGACTGTGCTAGACATGCCAGGATGGCTGGTCACCCCATTCTATGGCCCCAAGATAATTTACTTTGGAACTCAAAGCAATCACTTATTTCCTTATTCTGGGGGGTGAACAGCCTCTCCTTTTCTGTGACAAAAAGGCCCATGACTCAGACTTGCAGATGGGAGGCTACCAGGGACTGTGATTTCAGAGACAAACAAAAACACAGTAGTTTTATATTTTCAAAACACCACATCCATCATAAATATTTATAGTTATCCACCTGTGGTCCCAAAAAGCCTTACTAGTCTAGCCACAAATAAAGGTATTTTGCATTTTCTGCTTGGCATGAGCCCCCACCAGCTTGATTGGGTCTTTGCACTTCTCTTCATCCCCAGGTGTCTTTAGTTATTTCTGGGCATATCTCTGCTACTGCCCATCATGAGGTTGTTACTAACTAAGATGGTTGGGAAGACTGTAAGTGGAGCAGTTTTGAGGGAAGATATCAGTGGTTTCATTTTGGATATAGTTCAGTTTATGATATCCCTCAGTTATGTAAGACAAAAGTAATAATGGGCCTTCCTTTTCAACATCTATCCAATTACCATAGACAGAATTGAACTGAACTGTAAAGATCACTTTCCAAGGGCATTTGCATGGCTCAGTTAAGCATCTGACTCTTGATTTCATCTGAGGTTATGATGTCAAGGTCATGAGATCAAGCCCCGTGTGGGTCTCCATGCTGGGTGTGGAGTCTACTTAAGATTCTCTTTCTTTCTCCTGCTTCTCCCCACCCCTCTGTCTCTCAAAAAAAAAAAAAGTTTTTTCCAGTCCTAGCAAGCACTTTTGATCACCAGCCCCATAGCCTAGATTTCTTTTCAGAGTCTGCACCCCATCCCATGACTGGAGGAAATCCTGATTATCTAAACCATCGAGGGTCACCCCATTCTGTATGACAGTGATGAGTTTAGGGATAAGCCTGACACCTACCCAGTGCTGGTCAGTGAGACATGAGGGGCATGCATTTGGAGGCTTCTGGGAAATGTTCCTTTTCTTTAAAAAAGATATGCAAAATGGGGTGCCTGGGTGGCTCAGTCGGTGAAGCATCTGCTTTCAGCTCAGGTCATGATCCCAGGGTCCTAGGATTGGACAGGCCCCACATGTGGATCCCTGCTCAGAGGGGAATCTGCTTCTCCTTTTGCCCCTTCCTCCGATTATCTTCTCTCTCGAGCACGTACTCTCTTTCAAATAAGTAAATAAAATCTTTTTTTTTTTTTTAATGATATGTAAAATTAATTGGTCACCATCTTCTGGATGTCCTGGGGCAACCAACTTGCAAATGTGACAAGAGCTAAACTGAGCAAAACAAGCTGAAGATGGTACAGCTGAAAGATGGCAACTTCTAACCTGTTGCTTAACTGGCTGGAACTGCCCATCTCCAGAACTCCTCTTTAAGATCATGCACCGCTTCATCAGTGAAGCCACTTCTAGATGAGTTTTTCTCACTTGTTAAGGCATCACAACTGTACAACATACAAAAGGAAGGTCATCCTAAGGAAGAAAATACAGCAAGTTCCAGGCAGTAGATAGAGTCCCAATATGTTACTGGAAAGGTCCAGCAGGACGATTTCCAATGCAAGGACCTGACTTGCTCATGAACTTCCATAGAAACTGCCTGGGTGGTCATAGATCTATACTTTTCTTTTGCCAGTGAGGGCAGGAGTTCCCACATGAGGGTATCTACACCCGTGGTTCTAGTGAATGAGGCCTGCTGTTGACTCCAGGTTCCCCCCTCATGTCCAGAACTTTTCCTCAGCACCCAGAGTAGAGTCTGTGAATTATTCTCATGCTCCTTATTCCATGCAGTACTCACAAGCACTTGTTAGAAGACCAGGATGCTATCATAATTCCCACTTTATAAGTTGAAGATTAAGACTCAGGAAGGTGGTCATAGCCTAGAAAGGCTAAAACCCAAACTTGAACCCAGATACTCTGAATTCTAAGCCAGCACTCTTCAAAGTACCATGGGATTTGTTTTAAAGCCTAAAATAACATCACTGTCCTTGCTTGATTATTCTAATTTTGCATATTAAGTATGATTAAAGGAACTAAATATAACATGCCCATGAGTCTTGATTCAAACAAAACACATATTGAGTACCTAAGGTCTATAGGATATGTTATTGGTTTTACTAAACTGTTACCAAAAATAACAGTAATCTTTTTTTTTTTAGATTATATTTTTAATTAATCTCCATACCCAACGTGGGGCATGTTCCACTGACTGACCCAGCCAGGCATCCCCCCTCCAAATAGCAATAATTAATCTTCCTTCATTCATATGCCACTTTATCAGGACTCTTTTCCCCTCTTACAGTTTTCATACAACATGTGCTTTCTGTTAAGCTTTCACATTAATTCTAGAAGCAACCTTTTTATTACTCTTGACAGTGAACACAGATTTAAATTTATAGCAGTTCTGTTGCTCATGCGTTAACTGTACATCCAGTGTCCTTCCAACCTGTTCATGTGTGTTCTTTCTCTCAAATAAATAAACCTTGTTTAAAAAATCCCTTCTTAAAAAAAAGCTTGCGTTTATTTTCATTCCCACCCTCAGTGTTTGTTTCCCTGCAGCCTCACCAGACTTTTGTAGGACCAGTCTCTCTATCCTCCAGTCTGAGAGCTTAAAATAAAATCTCATTTTTCATTTCCATTTCTTTAATTATCTTTGTTAATGAGCACACCTTCATGTGTTGTCTCCGAAAGTCCGTAAATTGCTAGGGGCCTATTATTCCCCTTTTAACTGCTGGTCCATTTCTTATTTACTCTATTTCAGACACTTTACGTGCTTTTTTTTTTTAGATCACTATCTTTTTTTTTTTTTTTTTTTTTTTTGTTCTGTCATTTGAATGAAACTTGATCTTTTACGTAAACCTAAGGCAAGAGATTGTGGGAAACTATGTTTCTACAGTGAAGGGGAATTAGCTTCTTGGTGTTGAAATTATTTGATGCAGCTGTGAGGTGGGTATGGAAAACACCTAATAAAATTATGAATCTGTGCTGGGTGCAGTTTCTGCACACACACACACACACAGAGTGTAAACAGACCAGAAATGAGGTGCATTTGAAAGTATGTCAGTGAGTGGGACTTTCTATGAATCTGTAAGAAGGCAAAAATCCCTCTTTCTTTAGATGAGAAGGCTTCAGCTGGGTTATCAAACTGGTGGTAGTCCAACAGACTACCTGTCCATCCTGATTTTCTCTTGTAACCGAGTCATTTAGTTCCTAATTAAGAAAAGTGAGGAGAGCAACTCCTGGGCATATACCCAAAAGAATTGAAAGGGTATGAACAGCTGTCTGTATACCCATGTTTATAGCAGTCTGATTTACAGTAGCTGAAAGATGGAATCAAACCAAGTCTCCATGGACAGTTGAATGGGTAAGCACAACGTGGTGTAGAAATACAGTGGAATATTATTCAGCCTTAAAAAGGAAGAAAGGAAATTCTTACACTTGCTATTACATGTATGAACCATAAATTACCTTTCATTATGCAGAGGATATAAGACAGACACAAAAGGACAAATACTGTATGATTCCACTTATATGAGGGAGCTAGAGCAGTCAGGGCCATAGACAAAGAAAGTAGAATAGTGGGTGCCAGGAGCTGGGGATGGGAAATAGGGAGGTTTTGTTAAATGGGTACAGAGTTTCAGTTTTGCAAGATGAAAAAAAAGATCTGGAGGTGGATGGTGGTGATGGTTACACTAGTATGAATGTACCTGGTACCACTGACCTATGTACTTAAAAATGGTTCAGGTAGGGCAGCCCCGGTAGCGCAACGGTTTAGCGCCGCCTGCAGCCCAGGGCGTGATCCTGGAGACCCTGGATTGAGTCCCACGTCGGGCTCTCTGCATGGAGCCTGCTTCTCCCTCTGCCTGTGTCTCTGCCTCTGTGTGTGTGTCTCTATGAATAAATAAATAAAATCTTAAAAAAAAAAAAAGGTTCAGGTAGAGGGGCACCTGGGTGGCTCAGTCGGTTAAGCATCTGCCTTCAGCTCAGGTCATGATCTCAGGGTGCTGGGATGGAGCCCTGCATCTGGCTCCCTGCTCATCAGGGAGCCTGCTTCTCCCTCTCCCTCTGCTCCTCCCCACTGCTCGTGCTCTCTCTCTCTGTCTCTCTCAAATAAATAAGTAAAACATTTGTAAAAAATTAAAAAAAAAAACAACAGTAATCGTTATGTTATGTATATTTTACCACAGTTAAAAATTAGGTAAGTGAGTAAAGGACCAGTGAAGAGGGGTGATTTTTGCCCTGTTTCACACCAGATAATTTCACACACAAGGGCATACCCAGGACCGTGGCCCTGTGACCAGTGTACACTCGCTCCTTTCACACTGGGCCACATCTCCAACCTACTGGCTATAAGAAGTCTTACTGGAAATCAGAGATGGCTCCTTGTCCAGAAGTGACAGTGCAGAATACTGCTTGGAGTGTTCCAGAAAAATGGGTGACTCACTGGACCCGTGTGTTGTGAGGTCTGTTTCATTTTTGTTGTTGAAGGAAAGCACAAGAGAACATTGTTAGGGTTTGCTTGTTCGTATTAGAGGCATTGGTGGTGGCCTTGCATTGTAGATGATTAAGGAAGGAGGGACTCATACTTCCCAGCTTAAAGCTCTTTAGTTTCCAATTTGAGTAGTGAGAAGGGGGATTTTTTAAAAAGATTTTATTTATTTATTCATGAGAGATACAGAGAGAGGCAGAGACACAGGCATAGGGAAAACCAGGCTCTTCTAGGGAGCCCGATGTGGGACTTGATCCTGGGACTCCAGAACCATGTCCTGAGCCAAAGGCAGATGCTCACCCGCTGAGCCACCCAGGCATCCCAAGGGAGATGTTTTTGCCCTGGTTCTAACCTCAGGCCCTCATCAGCCCACCCCTTCCTAGCTCTTCACCTCCAAGGAGGAAGGGTGGCTAATTCCCGTAATTTACTTATCATGTTTATTTTTCACTCTGCCCTCCCATGTTAGAATGTAAGCTCTCATGAATGCAGAGTTTTGTCTGTTTTATTGGCTGGTGTATTCCAAATGTCTGGATCAGTGTCTGGCAATCAATAAGCATTTGACAATGAATGACTTCTATGTCTACTCCAAACAGCAAGTTGGATATGAGAACTCAGGGCCTCCCATGGGGCCTGGGGACTTGTCCTCATTCCTGCCCCTTTGTCCAACAAGCCAAGACCCTCTGGTCCAAAGATCTCAGATAGGACTGAGGAGGAAGGAGAGCTGGCTAGGAGGCGTTAAGCCCAAACCTCACCTACCAATCCTGGGGGAGGGAGCTGGAGATGGGGTTGGGTGACGAGCAAGGGGCAGACTCTTACCTGTGTACTTTCTAGGGCCATTTGACTTGGCCATGATCATGTACTGTGTGAGCTTTTCCAAAATTAGTATAGTTTTTAAAAATGCTGAACTATTGAAAATACTCCCAAGCAAATCTTTATAAGATACAAGATTCACCTTTGGTTGGGACTTAAAAACAAGGCAGTCAGCCTAAAATTGGGGTGCTTATGCTAAATCCCACATCACAAAACCAAGACTTAACTGAATTACAGTCTTGGTGCTCCCAGAAATGGAATCTTAAACCAGTCAGTCAGGAATCGTGCTAGTTAGGTATCCCCCTGACAGACCCCTTGCCATCCCCTACAGGATAGTAACCTTGAAGCAACCAGCCTGTTTTTTTTTTTGTTTTTTGTTTTTTTTTTGCCTCATATAATTTCCTTCTTCCTGCTGCCTTCTGACTATAAGAGTCTTTCATTTTGTGAAGCATCTCAGGACTCTTGTCTGCTAGATTAGATGCTGCTGTCTGATTCCAGTCGATTTTTGCTCAAAGTCTAAAAATGCTTAATGTGCCTGAGTTTACTTTTCACAAGACTGAGAGGTAAATTTTTCAGTTCTCAGAGAGTTTTTTCCTCAAGAATTAAAAACAACCGAAAGCCATCTCATACGGGTGTCTTTCTTCAACTTCGACTTTGCCTGTCTTGTTCATCATCAAATCTCTCTAGTGCCAGTATAGCGCTGCCACAGAGGAAACCCTTAATAAATATTTGATGGGGCAGCCCGGGTGACCCAGTGGTTTAGTGCCACCTTCGGCCCAGGGTGTGATCCTGGGGACCCGGGATCGAGTCCTGCATTGCACTCCCTGCATGGAGCCTGCTTCTCCCTCTGCCTGTCTCTCTCTTTTTCTCTCTCTCTCTCTCTCTCTCTCTCTGTGTCTCTCATGAATAAATAAATAAAATCTTTAAAATAAATGAATAAATATTTGATGAATAAATTAGTTGGTATCAAAAGAAAATCCAAGCTGCTTATATTCCTCAATTCTGCATTTTGCTAAGGAAAGGATATTTGTGTCAAGTGTGCTACTGTGATTATGTATATATTTGGTCTTCCATGTCTGGCCCAAAGCCCCCCCTTGAATTCCCTAAGTGATAAGAACATTAATGAAATGACTGCTGGAAGCACCTAAGAATGGGAACTGGTTGCCCTGAGAACCAGCCATGTGATGAGACGGTTAGAACTGGATGGAAGTCCCTGACCTACACTAGGGAGAAGGACTGGAGATTGGATCAATCACCAGTGGCCAGTGGTTTAATCATTCAAGCCTATCCAATAGGTCTCCGTAAAAACCTAAAAGGACTGGTCTAGAGAGCTTGTGGGTTGGTGAACACGTGAAGATTTAGGGAGATTGGCGCCCCTAGAGAGGGCATGGAAGCTCCACGCCCTTTCCCCAAGCCTGGCCCTGTGCATCTCTTCCACTTGGCTGTTCCTGAGTTATAATAAACCAGAAATCTAGTAAGTAATGTGTTCCTCTTAAGTTCTGTGAGCCGCCCTAACAAATTAATCAAGGCCAAGGAAGGGGTACTTGGAACCTCCAGTCTATAGCTGGTGGGTCAGAAGCCCAGGTGACAAACTAATAGGAAGTCCTATTTCAGTCATGTCATATTCATACTGAGGGAGCTGACCACGAAACGATCATGAAATGATCACTGAGATGGATCAGGTCTCTGGGATCAATCCACAGACTGCCACATTTGGAAGACTGTAACAGACCCCTATCCAGGAATATCAGCTGAAGCTCCAAACCAAGAATAGCAGTGACATGTTACAAGACCCTAACATTCTTTTTCTTTCTTTCTCTTTCTTTCTTTCTTTCTTTCTTTCTTTCTTTCTTTCTTTCTTTCTTTCTTCCTTCCTTCCTTCCTTCCTTCCTTCCTTCCTTCCTTCCTTCCTTCCTTTTTTCTTTCTTTCTTTCTTTCTTTCTTTCTTTCTTTCTTTCTTTCTTTCATTTATTTATTTGAGAGAGAAATAGAGAGCATGAGCAGGGGAGAGGAGCAGAGGGGGAGGGAGAAGTAGGCTCCCCGCTGAGCAGGGACACCCTTTCCACTCAGGGCTCTATCATAGAACCCTGAGATCATGACCTGAGCCGAAGGCAGCTGATTAACCCACTGAGTAACCTCAGAGTCTCTCAGGGTCCTTAGGGTCTCCTCCAAGACCCTAACATTCTTTTTTTCTTTTTTTTAAAGATTTTATTTATTTATTCATGAGAGACACACGGAGAGAGGCAGAGACACAGGCAGAGGAAGAAGCAAGCTCTCTCTGTCTCTCATGAATAAATAAATGAAATCTTAAAAAAAAAAAGAAAAAAGAATGTTAGGGGAAGTGGGTGGGGGGTTGGGGTGACTGGGTGATGGGCAATGAGGGGGACACTTGGGATGAGCACGAGGTGTTATGCTATATGTTGGCAAATTGAACTCCAATAAAAATTTTTTTTTAAATAATAGTAATTGGGGGGAAAAAAAAGCAGGCTCGACACGGGACTGGATCCCGGGTCTCCAGGATCAGGCCCTGGACTGAAGGCGGCACTAAACCGCTGAGCCACCTGGGCTGCCCTGACCCTAACATTCTTTTTTTTTTTTTTTTTTTAAAGATTTTATTTATTTATGATAGACATAGAGAGAGAGAGACAGAGACACAGGCAGAGAACAGGCTCCATGCAGGGAGCCCGACATGGGACTCGATCCCGGGACTCCAGGATCACGCCCTGGGCCAAAGGCAGGCACTAAACTGCTGAGCCAGCCAGGGATCCCCTGACCCTAACATTCTTAAGAGAGAGGTAGGGATCTCTCCTTATAAGTTGCTAAGAGGTGACTGGACCAGTTTTTTTGTTTTTTTTTTTTTAAGATTTTATTTATTTATTCATGAGAGACACAAAGAGAGAGAGAGGCAGAGACACAGGCAGAGGGAGAAGCAGGCTCCATGAAGGGAGCCTGATGTGGGACACGATCCCAGGACTCTAGGATTCCACTGTGGGCCAAAGGCAGGCGCTAAACCGCTGAGCCACCCAGGGATCCCCCTGGACCAGTTTTTGACCTGGAACCATGCCCTCCTGTGGGCTTTATAGGAGAAAGGGAGGGATCAGTCAGCCTGATCAGAGTGAGCATTTCTTTGAAGAACATATTGGCTTATAGAAGGGAAGGATGATTTTTTAGTGCTACCCCCCAGACTCAAGGCAAATAATGCCTGGAGTGTGGTGGTTGCCTGCCTGCCAAGGACAAAGACCCCCAGGCCAAACTGGAGGAGGTTCAGAGAATGGCTAATGGGGGACAGGAGTTGTAGGGGTGTTGTGGGGTGAGGAGGAGTTGGGAGATGGAGGAGGACTTTTTTTTTTTTTTAAGATTTTATTTATTTATTCATGAGACACACAGAGAGAGAGAGGCAGAGACACAGGGAGAGGGAGAAGCAGGCTCCCTACAGGAAGCCCAACGTGGGACTCTCAATCCGGGGTCTCCAGGATCACGCCCTGGGCTGAAGGCGGCGCTAAACCGCTGAGCCACCCAGGCTGCCCTGCTTTTCACTTTACTTTCTGTTCTGCTTACTTTTTTAAAAAGATTTTATTAAGTAATCTCTACACCCAACACAGGGCTCAAATTTACAATCCCGAGATCAAGAGTCACAAGCTCCAAGATTGAGCCAGCTGCTTAATTTTTAATTGTTAAAAAGCTGGTTAAATTTATTGCTTGCTAAAAAAAAAAAAAAAAAATATATATATATATATATATATATATATATATATATATATATATATATATTGCTTGCTTTGGCAGCACATATACTAAAATTGGAACTATACAGAAAAGGTTAGTATGACTCCTCCACAAGGATGACACGCAAATTCATGGTGTTCCATATTTTTATCAGGATGAACACTGTGTAATGTATAGAATTATTGAATCGTTATACTTGAATAAAAAGTAAAAAGACTGAATAAATGGGAAAGACAGCCCATGTTCCTGGATAGGAAGAATAAATATTATAAAGATACCAATTCTCAAATTATTTTATATTTTAATGTAATTCTAATGAGAATTCCACTGGGGTGTTTTATTGGTTTTTTTTTTGTTTTGTTTTTTGTTTTTTGTTTTTTGGTGGAATGCTGATAAAGGATTCGAAAGCTTGTTTGGAAGAATAAATTGGTGAGAATGACTTAGCAAATTTGTTTTAAAAGCTGGTTATATTTATATTTAATTTGTTTAAAAGCCACTTTGGCTCCTCTCTTATGAGAGTGACACTTGGAGATGTTAAATCAATGTTTCCCTAGTGTTTTTTTGTTTTGTTTTGTTTTGTTTTTGGCTTTTTAAGTCTTCGTTTTTTTTTGTTTGTTTGTTTGTTTTTTTAATTTTCTTATTTATTTGCGGGAAAGAGCAAGCAGGCACAAGCAGGGAGCAGCAGAGGGAGAGGGAGAAACAGACTCCCCACTGAACAGGGAGCTTGACATGGGCTCAATTCCAGGACACCGAGATCATGACCTGAGCAGAAGGCAGACAGAACCAACCAGCTGAGCCACCCAGACACCCCTGTTTTCATTTAATTCCGGTTAAGAGGCACCTGGCTTGATCAGTAGGTAGAGCATACGACTTGATCTTGGAGTCATGAGTTCAAGTCCCACATTGGGTATAGAGATTACTTAAAAAATATAACAACAACAACAATAATAATTCCAGTTAGTTAAAATACAGTGTTATAGTAGTTTCAGGTATGCAGTACAATGAATGCTTCCCCACCTCTCATGTGCATAAAATCACCTGAAGATCTTGTTAATACAGGCTCTGTTTCAGCAAATATGGGGTGGGCCTGATGTAACACATTTCCATCAAGCTCCCAGGTATCTGTCTACTGCTGGCACATGGACCACATTTTGAGTAGCAAAGGTTAAGTAACTTGCCCAAGGCTACCCAGCCAGGACTGAAATTCTGATCATTTTTGTACCTAAATAAAATTGATACTCTTTTTTTTTTAAGATTTTATTTATTTATTCATGAGAAATGCAGAGACACAGGCAGAGGGAGAAGCAGAGTCCATGCAGGGACCCCGACGTGGGACTCGATCTCAGGACTCCAGGATCACAACCTGGGCCGAAGGCAGGTGCTAAACTGCTGAGCCACCCAGGGATCCCTGACAAATAAAATAGGTCTACATATTTACCAAAAAAAAAAAAAAAAAAAAAGATGGACTCTTGCCTTTTTCTTTCAGTTTATGTTGAACAACCCCTAGAAACCAGAATGTTCTAGATGGTTGCAATGCCACCTGCATTGTCTGTTATGGTGGCTATTTCCATGTTGGTGTGGGGAATGGTTTATTTTAAAACAATTACAAATGATTCTGTTAAATCGCAACCTTCAGTAGAGTTATGTTTCCCCTTAAGCAGTTATGCAACCAGTTATATAATCAGCAGCGTGGCATAGTGCCCTTTGTACTTGCCAGGAGTTTGCTAGAAAAGAGCCCACCAGAGAGTAAAGATGTTCCTTACTCCTTTCCTAACCCTACCCCTGGGGCCACCAAAGGGAACCATGCTTATTCCACTGAACTGTCATCCTTGGCCATCCCAAGGATCTTGGGTGGCAATGAGTCACTCTCTGAAGTCCTGTGTGCCGGGCCATTCATTGCATGGTGCCCTCCTGGCCCCACTGAGTGGGAGTGTTCATTAGACTCCTTTTACAGATAAGGAAAGGGAGGCTCCGGCTCATTATTTTTTGCCTAAGGTTACAAACCCAGGACTCAAAGCTTCATCCTTCTGAGGCCAGAGTCCCTGCTCCTTCTCACTTCACTGTGCAGAAAATCATAGGGGTCCCCATCGGGCAAGTGTTGGAGGAAGCCCTGGAGCCTTTTTGGTGGGTTTCAGTAGAGCAGCCCAAGGCCCTTTTCTGTAATCTGCCTTTCCTCCTCATGGAGAGCACTGTAGCTTTCTTAATTTTTCTGTAAAGGAGATTCATTTCTGTTTCAAACATTTGGAAGTCACATCTCAGCCAGTTCAGTTCACCTTATTTGATTCCACATATTCTGGGGTGAGTCAGGGCTTCTTCATCAAGTCAAGGTTGTTTCTCTTTTCTTTTCCCACAGAAGCTCTTAACATTGCTGACTCATTCTTGTCTTTCAAGCCTTTATTTCAATGTCACCTTTTTTTTTTTAATTTATTTGTTTTAAGTAATCTCTGCACCCAATATGGGGCCTGAACTCACAACCCTGAGATCAAGAGGTACATGCTCTTCTAGCTGAGTCAGCCTTCTTAAAGAGACCATTGCTGACCACCAGAAAACCACCCAAACACTGTTTTACTCCCCTATAAACAGTGGCCACCTGCTAGTATGTATTTGGTTTATTTTTGTCATTTGTGTCTGCCCATCATCACTCCCACCAATGCTTGACATTAATGGGTGCTTGACATTAATGGGTAAATATTTGTTAATCAGTCAGTATGCCTGGGAGGAGGCTTTTGGTTCATTTGTGGGAATGAGACAGGGTAATGGAAGGGGGGCATCGATCACTAATGACAAGGCTTCTCATTATTTCAGTCTTGTGCCCAAAATAAGCACCCATCAAGGCTTTGGCAACCCAAGTGTTGAGTTTGGGTCTCTCCAAGCTTTTGTCTGTGTTAGGAAGAAATAAAATAGTTGCCTCTGGCTGTGGCTTCCTTTCCAAGGAAGGCTGGAAGAGAATGAAAATCCCGAGAACAGCTGGGATGGGTTTGGGGAACTGGACAGAAGTTCTGTCCTCCTTTAGGACACAGAGTTGCGCTTAGAGGAAGCTCTGAGGGAAAGTGAACAAGCCTTTTCTTCTCACTCCCAGCTCCCTGCTTGCCCCTCCTTCTCCTCCTCCCCTCTATTGTAAGGTTTGGCCTCATCTCTATTGAACTTTGTCCTATTTAGAGGTAGAATAATTTTCCAAGTGTCAACAACATTCCCACGGCTAAGATTTAAAAAGTGAATAAAAGAGGTGAATTTACACCTTTTGCACAAATTGCAAGCCAATTTTCATTGTAACAGTACCTCACCAGGAAATGTAATTTGATGAAGAATGAGGTTTGTTAATCTTTTGGATTCCTTTTTTTTCTTTTTGGCTGCCCAAACTGAAAGTGTGCACCCCCTAAGGGTCTGGCTGCACTCAATCAGAGAGAGATACTGAGGCCAGCTGGACCTGACCCCAGAAACAAGTGGGGTCAAGGAAGCACTTTCCTTCCATCCATGATGAGCAGAGGGAAGTATGGGACGCAAATTCTCAATCACCAGAATCGACTGCTTTTTTTGCAGAGGGCCGTTGTTAAATTCACTTCTGCGCTCCCCTATGCCACTCCTTCCTTCTGCTCTGCTCAGTTTCCATTTTCCAGGCCTGCTACGCAGCCAGGTTGGGATTTCTCCATCAAAGTTGTGCGGCTGCAGAGGCTGAGAGGTGCAGGTACTCCACTTGTTGTAATGGATTACAAGGGAAGGGCGTCATGCAATAAAGATTTAACCTTGCCCAAAGAGAGATCTGGTCTTTTTCCTGAACCCCCAGGGGGTGATCTCTAAACCCTGAGAATGTGCTGCCTGATAAGAGCGATTTTGTTTACTTGGATGTCTTGGGTCATGCCAGATAGTCTAACAATGCGATTTGTAGTGAGGGCTTTGGTCAGGTCGTATCGGCTCAGCCTTGAATAGACCGGAGACCGAGGTCAGCCATGTGGGCAGCCAACCATGTCCACAAGATCCCAAGAGCCCCAAGAAAAACTCCGCACTCATGGCTTGAGTAAACTTTCCTGGTTGGCAATAGTCCATGCGTATTGTCATGAATTGTTGCTAAGAATCAACACTCTCCACGACTTTACTGGGAGAGGACAGCTGAGGCTTTGTGTATGTATGGAACTCTCCTGGGCCCTACCTGACGCATCTCTTCCCTTGGTTGATTTTAATCTGTATCCTTTCACTGTGATAAATCAGAACAGTAAGTATAATAGGTTTCAGCAAGTGCTGATAGTCCTTCTTGTGAATTCTTGAACTTGGGGAGCTTAGGGTGGGGATCCCTAGACTTGCTCTGGGTGTCAGAAGTGAAGGTAGTCTTGAGAACTGTTCTGTAACTTTACAGGCACTTACTAGGAATCCGAATGTGTGCTCTCTAGTCCTGTATTCTCCACTTGCTGGCTGAATAAGCCACTTCATCTCCTTAAACCTCCTTTTCCTCACCACTCAAGGAGGAGGGTGTTGTCTGTGTGCCCTCTGGAAGAGATTGCTGTGCAGATTGAGATGGAAGCAAAATGTCTGGGCAAGTTGTCCAGTTCTATGCAAATGCACCACTGGCACAAATGTATCGAGTGCCCACTCTCATTCTAGGCAAATTTGATGATGATGATGATGATGATGACCGTGAGGACCCCATTCCTGCAATCTGACTAAGCTTATCTGTCTAGACAGGGAGGAAAAAGGGATTGGGGTTGAAAGAATACCTGGAACCTGAGTGGAAGCCATTTCTCTGATAGAATGTCTTAGGAGCCACTTATCGGGTGAAAGAGTGCAAGCTCTGTGCACATCACAAGACACACATTGAAGCCACAGTGCACCGTCACCAAGACAAAAACTCAGAATCTTGACAAACTACTCTGTGGCAAGTGGGGAAGTGGATATTCATACTTGACTGGTGGAAATCCAAAATGGTACATCCCCTGATGAAGGGAACAAAGCAATATCTAACAAAAGTATGTAGTATTTACCTTTGACCTAGAAATATCACTTCTAGGTATTATCCTGAATCACACATCCCCATATATATTTTCTCTATATCTTCCATCCATTCACATTTTTGGCCCATTTGCTCATTAACACTCTCTCCATATATGTACATATTTGTATACGTCCAGATATACATGTGTATATATATATATATATATATATATACACACACACATATATAAAGAGAGACATCTATCTTATGTAGTGACATTTTTGCTGAATCACTGAGACTAATTATATACTCTTTGCACCTAAATAATTCAGAGTATATCTCTTAAGAACAAAGACATTCTCTTGTATAATCTCAGAAAAATCATCAAATTCAAGAAATTAATATAATATTGTTGCTTAATATATTTCTCATAGTCACATTTTGCTGATTGTCCCAATAATATCCTTTATAAACCTTTGTTCTCAGACTTGGCTCCAACCATGGATTAAGCAAGATATTCAATTGTCAAATCTCTTTAATCTCCCATAATCTGGAAGCACTCCTCCGCCTTACTTTGTCGACATGTACATTTTTGAAGAGGACAAATGCCTCATTTTTTAGAGGGCCCCTCAATTGGGGTTTATATGATTGCTTCCTTGAGATTATTCTGGTTCCACATTTTGGTCTGGAGTAACATGATTTCAGTTTGTCCTGTTAGTGTTTGAGTATTGGACACTTGCTGTGGTGGTCAACATTATGTCTGGGATAGTTCTCCACTATAAGAGTATTTTTCCTCTGTATAATTAATAACTCACTTGTGGGGAGATACTTAGAGCCTTCGTTAGTATCCTACTCCAAACTGTCTCACCCCAAAGAATATGTTAATGAACTCAGATTTTGTAAAGAAAACGGAGTCTTCCCTGACATTGGCAAGATCCTAAAAATACACCCATCGGTGCTGTATCGATTTTCAGGGTAAACAAGACAGCTTCAAGCTCAGGAGTCTTTACCTGGTGTCCCCAGGGTATCCTTGGATAGAACTCAGGGGGTCCTAAATTTGGCTGAGAAAGCAATTAGGTTGATATTTTCACCAACCTCTTAGTAAAATTCATTATTCTTTTCAATTATGAATGAGACAACAAAGCATAACAGTACCAATGGCTGTGTCACCCATGGAAATTCCAGATGTTTTATATCACATTACAACTGACACAGAATATTATTTACATTCATCATTCCTTTGATATCCTAAGAGTTATTAGACTCACCACTAGTTATTCATTGTATTGATAAAGAAAGCCCATATATTACATATCAGATTTTAAATACGTTTTGCTGTTAGGATTTCAACAATATTTCCTTTGTAAATCTGTGTATCTTATTTTCTGCACTTGTCTTAATGTGTTTGGGCTGTTAGAACAAAATACTAAAGGCTGGTAGCTTATAGACAACAGACATTTATTTCTTAGAGTTCTTGGGGCCTGCAAGTCTGAGATCAGGGGATTGGCAAGGTCAGGTTCTGATGAAAGCCATTTTCTGTTGGCTGCATCCCCACATGGTGGAAGGGGCTAGGAGCACTGCCTGGTTGGTCTCTTTTGTAAGAGCACTAATCCCATTCATAGGGGCTCCTCTCTCCTGACCTAAGCCACCTCCCAGAGGCCTTGTTCCTAATTACCATCACACTGGGCGTTAGGAATTCAACATATGAATTTGTGGGGGACACAACCAACCAGACCATAGCAGCACTTAGGAACATTATCCAGAGCAGGAATCCATGGCATGGGAAAGGTTAACAACACTTGCCTCTGTCTTCTCTCCTTTCCAGCTAGTCCTCCTTACTTGTGCAGAATCACCTTTTGGGGTTTGTTTTGTATTGTTTTTTAAAGATTTTATTTATTTATTCATGAGAGACAGAGAGAGAGAGGCAGGGACATAGGTAGAGGGACAAGCAGGCTCCATGCAAGGAGCCCGATCTGGGAATCGATCCTGACACTCCAGTATCACGCCCTGGGCTGAAGGCAGGCGCCACACCGCTTAGCCATCCAGGTGTCCCCAGAATCACCTAGCGCCGCCTGCAGCTCTGGGTGTGATCCTGGAGACCCGGGATTGAGTCCCATGTCGGCTCCCTGCATGGAGCCTGCTTCTCTGCATGGAGCCTGCTTCTCTGCATGGAGCCTGCTTCTCCCTCTGCCTGTGTCTCTGCCTCTCTCTCTCTGTCTCTCATGAATAAATAAATAAAATCTTTAAAAAAAAAAAAAAGAATACACCAGCCCTCCGGGTTTTTCTCCATGGAGCCCGACGTGGGACTCGATTCTGGGCCTCCAGGGTCACGCCCTGAGCTTAAGGCTATGCTAAACCACTGAGCCACCTGATAGTTAATTTTATTTATTTATTTATTTATTTATTTATTTATTTATTTATTTATTTTTCCCGATAGTTAATTTTATGTGTCAGCCTGACTGGGCCCTGGGGTACCCAGACATTTATTCAAACATTATTCTGACTGTATGTAAAGGGTTTTTTTTGTTGGTGGTGGTGGTTTGTTTTGTTTTTTTATGAGAGTGACATTTGAATGGGTAGACTGAGTAAAGGAAGTTGTCCCCTCATTCCCCATATAGGTGAGACTCATGCAATCAACTGAAGACCTGAATAGTTCAAAAAGACTGAATAAGAGGGAACTTTTCCTGCCTGAATCTCTGAGTCAGAACATCCATCCTCTCCTGCCCTCCAACTGTTACGTACATCAACCCTCCTGGTTCTCCAGCTTGCCTGCTTCTCAGCCTCCATCACCACATGAGTGAATTCCTTATTTTACATATTATATATATATATAAAATATTATATATGTGTATATATATTATATATTATATATGTGTGCATGTATATATATATATATATATACACACACACACACACACACACATATGCACACAGGCAGTGTGCAGCCTATTGATTCTGTTTCTCTGGAGAATCCTAATAGACTTTGCTACCAAGTCATACATATTCCTTTATGTCCCTGTGCAAGCATGAACTTGTTGCATGATGGGCAGGCACATGCTTAAGTTCTCTGTGTTCTGAGGCCCCTCCCTCCAGGCTGGATGAACTTGGTTATGCAACTGCAGCTGTGTTGTGAGAGTTTGTGACACCTCACATTTTCATTGACACTTTATTTGCATTTTTTTAAGTTTATAGCATCTCCTTTCTGCTCGACAGCCTTACTGGCTGCATTCAGCAGGAAGTTGAACACGTGTCAAAGGGCCCACAGGAACTCATGTCCCACCTCCTGTCTTCCCACTGGGCAGCTTTTTTGCCCCATCTCTTATTCATGAACTACCCCCTCCTGCTTCTAGCCAAGTGGGCCTTGTGATGTTCCTCAGCCACACCCCTTGCTCCGAGCCCCTTGCTCTGCCTGGACAGCTCCTCCCACAGACACACTCCATCACTTCTCCTTAAAGATGTCTGTGATGTTGCAATTTATAATAAGAAATATGTATTTGGTCTTTGTCCTCAGCCCTGGCACAGAGCTCCTAAAACCCTTGGAATTTCCTAAGTGACAATAGTGATAAGGTGTCTTGATATTCAGAAGAAGCCCCTCTCAGGCACACTTGAGCTTATGTTAACACAGTGACTTTTGGAAAGCCTTTAAGGATGATGGCTGGTTGCCAGAAACAGATATATGATTAGAGGCTGAAACTTTCAGTCTCATCCCCTGACCTTTGGGGAAGAGAAAGAGGCTAGAAGTTGAATCAATTGCCAATCAGTGATTTCATCAATCATGCCTCTGTAGTGAAGCTTCCATAAAAACCCAAAAGAATGGGTTTCAGAAAGCTTCTAGGTTGGTGAATACATGGAGATGCTAGGGGAACAGTCACCCAGAGAAGTCATGGAAGCTCCGCACCCCTTCCCACAGACCTTGCCCTCTGCATCTCTTCCATCTGACTGTTCCTGATTATACTGTTCTATAATGAGCCAATCACCCAGTAAGTTAAATGTTCCTCTCAATTCTGTGAGCCTCACTAGCAAGTTAATGCAGCCCAAGGAGGGAGTTGTGGGATCCTCCAGTTAATAGCCAATGACCAGGAGCATAGATAACAACTTTGACTTGCAATTGGCATCTGAAGGGTGTGGGTGGGGGGAGGGAGGGAGAGTCTAGGGGGACTGAGCCCTTAACCTATGGGATCTGACACTATCCGCAGGTAGATAGTGTCGCAGATACATAGTGTCAGAATGGAGTGAACTGCCCATGGAGCTGGAGAAAACACATATTGGAATTTCATTCCGTTATCTTTGCCTCTGGTGGAGGTGAGCATAAATTCATATGACTTCCATTCACACATGTTTTCTTTCTACTCACGGTTTTTTATATAATCCCTTGTTTCAGTTAAAGTTATTAGTCTTTTTTTCACCCTTATAGTGTATTTATTAGATTAAGAGAACTTCTTTCCTGGTGATAATAATTTCTAAGTATCATTTTCCTTTTAATTGCAGTAAAATATACACAACACAGATTTACCCTTTTTAAGTGTACACTTCAGTGGCATTAAAGTATGTTCAGGGATGCCTGGGTGGCTCAGTGGTTGAGAATCTGCCTTCGGCTCATAGCGTGACCAGGGTCGTTAGGATCAAGTCCCACATCGGGCTCCCCATGGGGAGCCTGCTTCTCCCTCTGCCAATGTCTCTGCCTCTCTTTCTGTGTCTCTCATAAATAAATAAATAAAATCTTTTAAAAAAAAAGTACGTTCACATTGTTATGTAAACAACACCACCGTCCATCTCCAGATCATCATTCCTGGCTGTAATTATTTCTGCTCATTCATTCATCCATTCATTTATTTATTTTTTAGTCATCTCTACACCCAGTGTGAGGCTTGAATTTATAATCCTAAGATTAAGAGTCCCATGCGCTATTGACTGAGCCAGTCAGGTGCCACTTTTTTTTTTTTATTGTGGTAAGATATACCACAGTTAAATGCCACTGTGGCATTAAGTATATTCACATTGTTATGTAGCCATCACAACCATCCATCTCCAGAACTTTCTCATCATTCTAAACTGAAACTCTAAACCCATTAAACAAGAACTCCCCATTTCCCTCCCCCAGCCCCTGGTACCCTCCATTCTACTCCCTTTCTCTGTGAATCTGGCTACTCTGGTATCTCCTATAAGTGGAATCACATAGTGCTTGTCTTTTTGTGACTGGCTTATTTCACTTAGCATAAAGTTCATCCAGGTTGTAGTATCTGTCAGAATTTCCTTCCTTTTTTTTTTTTAAAGATTTTATTTATTTATTCATGAGAGATATATATAGAGAGAAGCAGAGACACAGGCAGAGGGAGAAGCAGGCTCCACGCAGGGAGCCCGACGTGGGACTTGACCCCGGGACCCCAGGATCACGCTCCCGGCCGAAGGCAGGCACTAAACCACCGAGCCACCCAGGGATCCCCAGAATTTCCTTCCTTTTAAAGGCTGCATAATATTCTGTTGTGTGTATGTACCACATTTTGTTTATCCGTTCATCCATTAGTAGACATTTAGGTTGTACAGTATTGGTTTTGATACTCAGATTTTCTCAGCTTGGAGCCTTGGGAACTCCATCAGATTAGTTCTGAGTTTTCATGACAGGACACTACTGGTCTTTGTTCTTGCTTTCCATGGCAGAGATCTCACTCCTCTCCTACATTCCCTGCCAAAGATCTGAGTTTGGTCTTTTTCAAAGAATCCTGGGTTTCTTTTAGTTGGTAATGGCATTTACACACCAAAATGTGGGCCTGTGTACTACCTGTGTCTTAATTTTCTTACTAGATTCTCTTCCTTGAAGAGAGCAGCTACATCTTATTCACCTTTGTTTCATTACAGTACTTTACCCATAGCAGGTATGGAATCAATTTTTA
Source organism: Canis aureus (assembly GCF_053574225.1). Taxonomy (NCBI): domain Eukaryota; kingdom Metazoa; phylum Chordata; class Mammalia; order Carnivora; family Canidae; genus Canis; species Canis aureus. Next base: position 31,304,867 of record NC_135640.1, on the reverse strand, counting down.
TTCCTTTAGATTCAAAAAAATCTCTTCACTCTTGGGGTGCCCGAGTGGCTCAGTTGGTAAAGCATCCAACTTTTGATTTCAGCTCAGATCATGAGACCAAGCCCTGTGTCTGGCTCTGTGCTGGGCATGGAGGCAGCCTGGGATTCTCTCTCTCCCTCTGCTCCTCCTTTCCCCCCACCACGTGCTTGCTTTCTCTCTGGGGGAAAAAAAAAAAAAAGTTTTATTGAGGTATATAATTGACATATAATGTTATATTTGTTTCAGATGTACAACATAATGATTCCATATTTGTTTATGTGGGGAAATGATCACTAGATTTCTAGTTAGCATCTGTCACCAAATGTACTTATAAATTTTTTTTTCTTTTGGTGAAGACTTTAAAGATCTACTCTCTTAACAACTTTCAAATATGAAACACAGTATTATTACCTATAGTCACCGTGCTGTACCTTATATCCCCAGGACTTCTCTGTTTTGTAGCTGGAAGACTGTACTGTTTTGTTCCTCTTCACCTGTTTCTCCCCTGGCCCACTTGTCTCCCCAGCAACCACCAATCTGTTCTCTGGATCTATGGGCTTGTTTTTTTGTTTGTTTTGTTTTTTAGATTCCACATATAAGTGAAATGATATGGCATTTGCCTTTCTGACTTATTTCACTTTGCTTAATGCCCTTGGGTCCACCCATGTGTTACAAATAGCAGAATTTCATTGTATACCATGTTTTCTTATGTAGTCATCCATCAGTGGACACTCGGGTTGTTTCCATGTCTTGGCCATTGTAAATAATGCTGCAGGGAACATGGGGTTGCACATATATCTTTTCAGATTAGTGTTTTCATTTTCTTTCTTTCTTTTTTTTTTTTTTTTTTTTTACAGATTTTATTTATTTATGAAAGACAGAGAGACCACGAACGAGGGGTGGGGAGAAGGAGAAGTAGGCTCTTCCCTCAGTGGGGAGCCTGACGTGGGGCTCAGTCCCAGGACCCTGGGATCATGACCTGAGCCGAAGGCAGATGTTCAACCACTGAGCACCCAGGCATTCCAGTGTTTTCATTTTATTAGAATAAATACCCAGAAGTGGAATAGCTGCATGAGATAGTAGTACTATTTTTAATTTTTCTAAGTAAGCTCCACATCCAGTGTAGGGCTTAAACTCAAGACACTGAGATCAAGAGTCACACACTCCTTCTACCGAGCCAGCCAACATGCCCCAAAATACACCTTTTTAAAAAAGTAAGCTTTAACACTAATGTGGGACTTGAACTCACAACCCCAAGATCAAGAATTGCATGTTCTCCCAGGTAAGCCAGCCTGGCGCCCCTCGATTTTTAATTTTTTGAGGAACTGCCATACTATTTTCTATAGTGGCTGCACTAATTCTATAGTGGCTATACCAAAAAGGGTACCCTTTTCTCTACATCCTCACTCACATTTGTTATTTCTTGTCTTTTTGATACTAGTCATTCTGACAGGTATGAGGTGATAGCTTGTTGTGGTTTTGATTTGCATCTCCCCAATAGTCAGTGATGCTGAGGATCTTTCCATGTGTCTGTTGGTCATCTGATGTCTGTATATCTTCTTGGCGAAAATGTCTATTCAGATCCTCCACCCATTTTTAAATGATCGATTTCTTGCTATTGAGTTGTGTGAGTTCTTTATATATTTTGGATATTAACCCCTTATCAGATAAATGATTTACACATATTTTTCTCCCATTCAGTAGGTTGTCTTTTCACTTTGTTATTTCCTTTGCTGTGCAGAAACTTTTAAGTTCGATGTAGTTTAGGTACTTATGTTTGATATAACAAGGCCCTGTATCCTCAAGCGATTATTTTAGCTGATGCTCAATTGAAAATGAACATAGAAATAGCAATCTGCTCATCTCTGGTGTCAGGGAAGAGAACTATTTTGGACAGCTAATATGTCACTCATCAGCATACTGTGTTAAGATGGTCCCCTACTGAGAACTTAAGATTCATGAGGGTAATTCTGCCAACTAAAATCCAGCCTTTTACGTAGTCTTTAAAATTAAGTTCCTGGGATCCCTGGGTGGCGCAGCGGTTTGGTGCCTGACTTTGGCCCAGGGCGTGATCCTGGAGACCCGGGATCAAATCCCATGTCGGGCTCCCGGTGCATGGAGCCTGCTTCTCCCTCTGTCTGTGTCTCTGCCTCTCTCTCTCTGTGACTATCATAAATAAATAAAAATTTAAAAAAAAAAATAAATAAAAAAATAATAAAAAATAAAATAAAATTAAGTTCCTGAGAAAGCAGAGTCTGCTGTTATTATCCTGCAGAAGGGCTGTATCAGTCAGGGTTCTCCAGGGAAACAATAGTATGTATGTATACACACACACACACACACACACACACATAACACACACACATACACGCATATATTTTAAGAGATATTGATTTTAAGAGATGCCTGGGTGGCTCAGTGGTTGAGCATCTGCCTCTGGCTTAGGGCGTGATCCCAGGGTCCGGGATCTAGTCCCACATCGGGCTCCATGCAGGGAACCTGCTTCTCTCTTTGACTATGTCTCTGCCTCTCTTTGTCGGTGTCTCTCATGAATAAATAAATAAAAATCTTTTAGAAAACGAGATTGATTTTAAGAAATCTCTTTAAATTGATTGATTGATTTTAAGAGCTTGATTTTAGGGAATTAGCTCATATGATTCTGTAGGCTGGCAAGTCTGAAACATTAGGGTAGCCTGGAAACCCAGGGAAGAGTTACAGTCTTGAGTCTGCAGTTAGGCTGGAGGCAGAACTGGTTCCTCTTCTATACACCTCAGTCTTTTCTCTTAAGGTCTTCAACTGATTGGATAAGGTCCATTCATCTTGTGTAGGGTAACTGGCTTTACTCAAAGTCTAAAAATACCTTCACAGTCATATCAAAACTTGTATTTGAACAAACAACTGGTACCATAGCCTAGCCAAGTTGACACATAAAATTAACCATCACAGTGCCTACAATGGGAATCCACTGAATGAATAAATGCCTAATTAATTCCTTCATTGACTTCATTCCCTTTTCTTTGTCACCAAAAGCAGTAATTTGTTTGACAAACTGAAATCTAAATGATGGAGGAAAAATATCTACTGCTTTCCCTTAATATCATCAAGACATAGTCCTTGGAACTCTTCATGAATAATGACTGTACCTTGAGAAGTGAGAATAGAAGAGTTTGAAGACTAGTGTCCAAGGAGAATCCAAATAGATGGAATCACCAAAATCTATAAAGAACTTATCAAACTGAACACCCCAAAACCAAAAAATCCAGTCAAGTAATGAGCAGAAGTCATGAACAGACATTTCTCCAAAGAAGACATACAGATGGCCAACAGACACATGAAAAAATGTTCCACATCACTCAGCATCAGGGAAAGACAAAACCACAATGAGATACCACCTCACACTAGTCAGAGTGGCTAACATTAACAAGTTAGGAAACAACAGATGTTGGTGAGGATGCGGAAAGGGGAACCCTCTTACACTGTTGGTGGGAATGCAAACTGGTGCAGCCATTCTGGAAAACAGTGGGAGGTTCCTCAAGAAGTTAAAAATAGAGCTGCCCTATGACCCAGCAATTGTACTACTAGGTATCTACCCCAAAGATACAAATGTAGTGATCTGAAGGGGCATCTGCCCTCCAGGGTTTACAGCAGCATTGTCCACAATAGCCAAACTATGGAAAGAGCCCAGGTGTCCATCAATAGATGAATGGATAAAAAAGATGTAGTGTGCGTAGGCACACACACACACACACACACACACACACAAATAATTACTCAGCCACCAAAAAAGAAGACATATTGCCATTTGCAACAGCATTGATGGAACTAGAAAGTATTATGCAAGTGAAATAAGTCAATTCTTAAGTGATCTCACTCATATGTGGAATTTAAGAAACAAAACAGAAGAACATAGAGGAACGGATGGAAAAATAAAACAAGAGAATATCAGAGAGGGAGACAAACCATAAGAGATTCTTTTTTTTTTTTTTAAGATTTTATTTATTTATTCATGAGAGACACAGAGAAAGAGAGAGAGGCAGAGACACAGGCAGAGGGAGAAGCAGGCTCCATGCAGGGAGCCCGACGAGGGACTCGATCCCAGGTCTCCAGGATCAGGCCCTGGGCTGAAGGTGGCGCTAAACCGCTGAGCCACCCGGGCTGCCCCCCATAAGAGACTCTTTAAAAAAAAAAAAAAGATTTTATTTATTCATGAGAGACAGAGAGAGAGAGAGAAAGAGGCAGAGACACAGGCAGAGGGAGAAGCAGGCTCCATGCAGGGAGCCCAACATGGGACTCGATCTCAGGTCTCCAGGATCATGCCCTAGAACGAACATGGTGCTAAACCGCTGAGCAACCGGCTGCCCCATAAGAGACTCTTAATCACAGGAAACAAACTGAGGGTTGCTGGAGGGGAGGTTGGCAGGGGATGGGGTAACTGGGTGGTGGGCATTAAGGAGGGCACGTGATGTAATAAGCACTGGGTGTTATGTAAGACTGATGAATCACTGAATTCTACCTCTGAAACTAAGAAGATACTATATGTTAATTTAAATTAAACAAAAACAAGCAAAACAAAAAATAAACACATGGTAGTGATAATCTATTCCAGTCAACTCTTACCTTGTGGGAATATGGTATCTAGTGTTGCCACATCATACATTTTTTAAAATTTTATTTATTCATGAGAGACACAGAGAGAGAGAGAGAGAGGCACAGACACAGGCAGAGGGAGAAGCAGGCTCCATTCCATGCAGGGAGCCTGATGTGGGACTCGATCCCGGGTCTTCAGGACCACACCCGGGACTGAAGGTGGCGCTAAGCCACTGAGCCACCCGGGCTGCCCATTATGCATTTTTGTAAGAGAATCCAGAAAATCAGATTTTATGTGAAATCTCCAGATTTTTAAAAAGAAACAATTGGGATGCCTGGGTGGCACAGTTGGTTGGGTGTCCAATTCTTGATTTCAGCTCAGGTTATGATTTCAGGGTCATGAGATTGAGCCTGCATTGGGCTCCACAATCAATGCAGAGTCTGCATAGGATGCTCTCTCCCTCTGCCCCTCCCCCCAATAAATAAATAAACCTTAAAAAAAAAAACAACTTAAAATAAAGAAACAGATGGAATCAAAGGACATGACATCTGTTGACACTACTTTCAGCAGCTATAGCTTCAGGGATGCAGAGGCAGAAAGGCCTGGGGAAGGAGCTTCCACCAGGCCAGAGGAACTTCCTGAGGATGGATCCTGGATGTTGTCTTGCATGGAGCCATCTGGCTTTAGGGGCTGCTGAGAAATCCCATAATCAGCCTATTAAACAGAGTTTATCTTTTTAAGCACCAACAACATAGGATAAACCAATGGTCTATTTGTGAATTATTAAGTAGAGCTCAGCAAAATGTGGGGCAGAATGGACTTTAACTAAATCTGATTTATTTTGTTAATGTATTAATGATTTATATAAATATGTTTATTTCATTAAATAAATAAATTTGCTGATCTCATGGCGGAATCAGCCTGGCCACATTTTCTAGATCTCAAAGATTCCACACCAAGCCAGGGATTCTCACCAACAGATAAAAAGGTTGATTTCATTCAATAGGTTGACTTTTTGTTTTGTTGATGGTTTCCCTCACCATGCAAAAGCTTTTTATTTGAGTGTAGTCCCAATAGTTTTATTTTGCGTTTGTTTCCCTTGCCAAAGGAGATGTATCAGGAAAATGTTTCTACAGCTGACGCCATCAACGAAACAAAAAGACAACCTACTTAATGGGAGAAGGTATTTGCAGATGACATACCCGATAAGGGTTAATATCCAAAATATATAAAGAACTTCTAAAACTCAACACCAAAAAACCCCAAATAATCCAATTAAAAATTAGCACAAGTCACAAATAGACATTTTTTCCTAAAAAGACTTACAGATGGCCACAGACACCTGAAAAGATGCTCAGTTGCAAGAGCATGCAACTCTTGATCTTGGGGTTGTGAGTTTGAGCCCCCACGTTGGGTGTAGAGATTACTTAAAAATAAATAAATATAGGGCAGCCCCGGTGGCGCAGCGGTTTAGCGCCGCCTGCAGCCCAGGGCGTGATCCTGGAGACCCTGGATGGAGTCCCACGTCGGGCTCTCTGCCTGGAGTCAGCTTCTCCCTCTGCCTGTGTCTCTGCCTCTCTCTCTCTCTCTCTCTCTGCATCTCTATGAATAAATAAATAAATAATCTTAAAAAAATAAATATATTTTAAAAGATACAAAAGCTTCAAAAAATTTAATTTGCATGGAAAAAAATTGATTCCACTTTGCCCGAAGATTGGGGGAATTTATCTCATGGTAATGTATCTCTCCTTCACGCTCACCAGCCCCCTCTGAGTCCATCTTCGTGATGCTCCAGCAGGTGGAGAGAAAAATGAATGATGGCAGAACTCACAGAGAGCCAGCCCACTCTCCAATCCACATGGCTCCATTTTCTCTCTTTGATCTCACTGACATCAACAACGCTACATGTTAGTGACTAATAAAAGAGGAACACCTCAGTCCTGTGACCCCTTTCTGCCTTTGTCCATGGGCAGAGCTTTCTTAAGCTGAAGGCACACTCAAATGGAATTGTGGAAATACTTTAACACAGCATCTATTTACAAAGTGGCACTGCAGGGATAAGGGATACAGAGAGGGATAGTAAAGACCCATTAGACTGGTAATGATAATAGAGGCAAAGAGAGGGTTAAGTAGAGGCAAGAAGAGGAAACAGTGTTGCTGAGCTTTGTGGAGCCAGAGAGGAGGAGCCAGGTGCCAGTGCATTGAACAGGGAGATGCAATAAGAAATACCCTGGGGCTCTCTGATCTCTTCAGCGAAGCTGATGGATCCCTAAGCAAGGACCTCACCACTGCTGGTTCTCATTCCAATGCCTTGAAGTGCAGGCTGATGTGAAGAGCCCAAAAACCTCCCCACGGAGGGGTGTCTGGCTGACTCAGGTAGTAGAACAGTCAACTCTTGATCTCAGCGTTGACAGTTCGAGCCCCACATTGGGTGTAAGCATTACTTAAAAATTAAACCTTAAAAAAAAATACCTCCACAAATAAGGAGTATTGGCGAGGATGTGGAGAAACAGGAACCCTTGTGCATTGCTGGTGGGCATGGGAAATGGTGCAGCCATTGTGGAAAAGAGTTTCGCTTGGAGCTACCATGATTATTCAGCAATTCCATTGCTGGGAGTGTAGACAACAGGACTGAAAACAGGGACTCAAACAGATACTTGTGCACCATTCAGAGCAATGGTATTCACAATAGCTAAACGTAGAAACAGCCCAAATGTCCATCAACAGGTGAATGGAGAGGCGAAGAAGAGACATCCGTACCTTAAGAAAAACGAGGTTCTGATGCACATTATGTTCTGTCGGTTGTGCTGAGAGATGAGCATGGACCTGGGGCTCTGCCTATATTAGGGTCAGAGGGTGGGCTGTCTAGTGGCTAATTTGAAGCATCAGAGCAGGAATTGGGGCACAGGAAAGTGGAGGCAGGGTCACTCAAGTGGTCAGGTATCTCGGCAGTCCAGGGTTTCCATAAAAGGAGCATCATGGGTAGGGAGGCCCAGCTCCTCTGGTCGTTTTGCTCATAGCCCTGTCATATAGCTGGCAACATGTTTATTCAAAAGGAATGTCTTTTAAAATGAATGCCTCAGCATCAAAAGCTTAATGCCAGGTATTTACACTACATGCTACAACATGAATGAACCGTGAAGACGTGATGCTAAATGGAATAAGCCAGTCACAAGAAGACAAACACTGCATGACTCCACTTACGACGAGGTACCCAGAATAGGCCGATTCAGAGACGCAGAAATAGAATAGAGATTATAGGGGCTGGGGTACAGGAGATCGGAGAGTTGTTTAAGGGGTATGGAGTTCGGGTTTAGGATGATGAAATGTTCTAGAGATGGATGTTGGTGATGGTTGTAAAATACGGTGGATGTACTTAATGCCACTGAATTGTACACTTACAAATAGTTAAAATGGTAAATATTATGTTGAGCCTATTTTACCCCAGTAAGAAAAAAAGAATCAAAACAAAACCAAATCCCAGTTGCTTCCAAAGTGGGTGTGTGGCCAGGATGCTGTCTTCAGGGAGGAGCTGCCTCAGGGTGGGCTTGCCTCGCTCCAGCACCCCCACCCCCACCCCATTCCACCCCACCCCAACCCGCTCAGGGCCTCTGGGCCTCATCACTGAACTGGGCTTCCTTCCATAGCTCCCAGCAATGTCAGGGAGGCAGAGTCCACTGGGAAGTCATTTGACCAACCGCCACTTTGGTGCCCTTTGCTGTCCGTCTTAGAATCCTGGCCCCAGTTCTTTCTTCCTCCCGGGCATCGCTCCTCGCTCCCAGGTCCCCACCTTTTGCTTAATTGGCTTTTCATCCTTCAGGCTGGAGTAGAGTTGTAGGAGACCTAGCTGAAGTTTTGGTGATGCCTCTGCCTCACCAGGGGGTGTTGTGCCCCACGCATCAGCATGGAGCATCCAAGGGCCAACTCAAGCCAGATGGCTTGGCCCATACCCTGCTCCCCTGCTTCCCAGCTATGCAACTTCCAACAATAGTTTAACCTCTATGTGCCTTAGTATTCTCATCTGTGACACAGTGATGACACATGTGTCCCTCAGAGGATCACTGTCAGGACTTTGATGGTGACTGTGTCCCATGTTGCTCTCTGGCCATCTAGAGGTTGGCCTTTCTACTCTATGGTCTCTCATATGAGTGGCTCCCCTTCCCCCATCCATCTCCTGCCAGAGGTCCATCAATTAAATATAAGCTGTGGGAAACTCCTGCCTCCATCACCCCTCCTCCCCTGCCCTCCCCTCCTAACCATCCAGGGCTTCCCCAACCCTTGGATTGCCATCTCTAGTTCCACTTTTTTTTTTTTTTTTTTAATCATAAGAGACACAGAGAGAGAGGCAGAGACATAGGCAGAGGGAGAAGCAGTCTCCCTGCAGGGAGCCTGATGTGGGACTCAATCCCAGGACCCCAGGATCATGACCTGAGCTGAAGGCAGAAGCTCAACCACTGAGCCACCCAGGTGTCCCTAAAAACCATTTTTCATGTTAGGTTGTTGCAAAAGATGTAATTCCTGTCATATTGGAGATACTGACATTTCCAAGTAAAACTCTTAAATCACTTTGTTGAGTGTGTAGTTAACAGGTCTGTACTGTACACATAAGAATTTGTTTAGAGGGTAGATCTCATGTTAGGTGTTCTTACCACAAAACAAGCCTCTAGGATCACTCACAAATGTGTCTGATGGAACCTAAATACCCCAGAGATTTAAAATCCATCTTTGAAAAAAAAAATCCATCTTTATCCATTTACAAAGCACTGAACCATCTCTTTACCAGTCAGAAATTGGCACCATTTCCCCCTTCAAATTATACTTCTATTCCATATCCCCTACAGAATTCTTCCTAAAACATGCTTGAAGACCTTCTGTTGATCACCTACTATTTCTGTCCAATTAAGTTATCTAAATTGAAATATTTTCCATTTCATGTGATCATAAGTTATAAGGTCTAAATCTTCCTTAATTTGGATTAATTTACAATGGTCAGTAGTATTTAATTGATTAAAAGAACAAAAATATATTTTTTAAAGATTTTATTTAGGGATCCCTGGGTGGCGCAGCGGTTTGGCGCCTGCCTTTGGCCCAGGGCGCAATCCTGGAGACCCTGGATCGAGTCCCACATCGGGCTCCCGGTGCATGGAGCCTGCTTCTCCCTCTGCCTATGTCTCTGCCTCTCTCTCTCTCTGTGACTATCATAAATAAATAAATAAATAATTAATTAAAAAAAATAAATAAAGATTTTATTTATGTATTCATGAGAGACAGAGAGAGAGAGAGACAGAGACCTCTAGGGATAGGCAGAGGGATAAGCAGGCTCCCTAGGCAGCCCCCGTGGCTCAGCGGTTGAGTGCCACCTTCAGCCCAGGGTGTGATCCTGGAGTCCTGGGATCAAGTCCCACATCGGGCTCCCTGCATGGAGCCTTCTTCTGTCTCTGCCTCTCTCTCTCTCTGTGTCTCTCACGAATAAATAAAATTAAAAAAAAAAAAAAAAAGAAGAAGAAAAAGAAGAAGCAGGCTCCCTGTGATGTGGGACTTGATCCCAGGACCTTGGGATCAGGCCCTGAGCCAAAGGCAGATGCTCAACCGCTGAGCCACCCAGGTGTCCCAAAAGAACAAAAATATTGACAGCTATTAAACATAAAAAGTAATTTTATCAAAAGTACTTATCTTCATGAGATGGATGCTTTTTTGGTGACACTGAGTTTATCTTGTTGGTAATAAAAATTACTTACTGCTAGAATGAATCAGGCTTTGGCATCAGTTCTAGCCCTGTTCTTCATGTAGAAAGATGTATGCATCAGCATACAAAAAAATTGGATTCATGTGACAACTTGGATGGATCTCAAGGGCATCCTGAATACTAAAAAAAAAGCCAATGTGGTAAAGTAAAATACTGTATTATCCCATTTATATAACATTCTTGAAATGACAGAATTATAGAGATGGAGAACAGACGGGTGGTTATCAGGGGTTGAGGATGGTGGGGTCGTAGGGGTGGATGTGACCGTCAGGGGACAGTATAAGGAAGATCTTCATGGTGAGGGAATAGTTCTGGACCTTGATTGTGGTGGTGGTGATGTGAATCTGCGCGAGTATGAAAATGACATAGAACTTTACACACACATTGCACTGGCGTCCGTTTCCTGTTTTTTTTTTTGTTTTTTTTTTTTTAGTTTGCTCATGAGAGACACAGAGAGAGGCAGACACACAGGCAGAGGGAGAAGCAGGCTCCCTACAGGGAGCCCAATCGGGACTGGATCCCAGGACTCCAGGATCACGCCCTGGGCTGCCGAAGGCAGGTGCTAAACTGCTGAGCCACCCAGGGATCCCTCCTGTTTTGATATTGTCCTATACCTACATAAGATTAATCACTGGGCGAAACTGGGTGAAGGGTACATCAGATCTCTCTGTATTATCTTTACAACTGCCGGTGAATCTATAATTATTTTAATTTTTTTTATTTTAATAATGATTATAAAAAGGATGTGTCTTCTGAGAGACCAGCTTCACCTAGATCAGTAGATGGTCTGGAAGGAGTTTTATCACACGGATACCGTTCAATTCTTTTAATTCCTTCAGCATAATATGTCAGAAATCATTTAGTGATGTTTTATTAAATGAACTTTAATGAGCTAGTAATGAGCAATTCAATTAGGTCCTCTAATTTTGCTTAAGACAATGCATGGGAATGACCCGATTTATCAGGACTGGCTATATTGTCATTAGTCATTCACATTCTCACTGCAGGCACGGATATCTCCTTTTGTCCCTTTGTTTGGTGCCCCAGGATCACCCCCCACCCCCCGCCCATCCCTTCCTGGGGACTGGGCACTTTATTTTTTATTATTATTTTTTAGATTAATTTATTTATTCATGAGAGACACAGAGAGAGAGAGAGTGAGAGAGAAAGAGAGAGAGAGGCAGAGACACAGGCAGAGGGAGAAGCAGGCTCCATGCAGGGAGCCCAGCATGGGACTCTATCCCGGGACCCCAGGATCATGCCCTGGGCCCAAGGCTGCGCCAAACTGCTGACCCACCCAGGCTGCCCAGACTGGGCACTTTAGTTAGGCTGAGGGTAGATGGCAGGGATGCCTTCCTTCTGGGAAGTGGGAGACGAGAGCCTTAGGAAGAGGGAGGGAAACTGAAAACCAGCTTGACCCTTTATCCACACTGTTGTCAGATCAATCAGGGAACCAGGGCAAGAAGCAGCTAAGGATCTGGAAACTTGCTCAAGTAACCCAAACACTCTCCGTCACCCCTGGGCGGGTGTAGCCAGACTCCTTTCAAAGACCCTGTTAGTGGCTCTATTTTTACAGCAGAGGAAAGGAAGTTAAGAACGGTTAAGTAATTCACCCAAGACTACCAGCGAGTGGCTGAGCTGGGATCCGGACCCAGGTGACTCATCCCCAATTCCGTTTTCTTTCCGCCACGCTGTCCTGTGAAAACAAACGGTTTCCCCTAGTTTTCAAAGCCAGCTTCCGTCCCCACAGAATTGTTGCCTCGTGACCAGCAGGTGGCACCACCACCTCATAGTTGCCCTGGTCACCAAGCAGCTTGCTGCTGACTCATTGATTTGGGGAACATTCTGTTTTATGATCAGCTGGAGGTTCCGAGGTTCCAAGGTGCTGGTGACATGGGAACAGAGTTTGCAGCCCAATCTTCTCTCCCACTCACATCCTCCCCCCTCAAAGATGGGTAGCCTCATTATCTGACGCTCATTGACGGGTTTCCCTGAATTTCACTTCTTCGATGCCAAAGAAAATGTTAGCTGGGGCGCCTGGGTGGCTCAGTGGTTGAGCCTTTGCCTTTAGCTCAGGTCGTGATCCCGGGGTCCTGGGATCAAGTCCCACATCAGGCCCTCCAACCCCCTGCAGGAGCCTGCTTCTCCCTCTGCCTGTGTCTCTGCCCTTGTCTCTGTGTCTCTCATGAATAAGTAAATAAAATCTTAAAAAAAAAAAAGGGGGTGGGGATCCCTGGGTGGCTCAGCGGTTTCACGCCTGCCTTTGGCCCAGGGCATGGTCCTGGAGTCCCGGGATCGAGTTCCGCGTCGGGCTCCTAGCATGGAGCCTGCTTCTCCCTCTGCCTGTCTCTCTCTCTCTCTCTCTCTCTCTCTCTCATAAATAAATAAAAATAAATCTTTAAAAAATAAATAAATAAAAATTAAAAAAAATAAAAATAAAAAAAAACTTTAGCTAATAGTTTGGGCCATGATTAGGCGAAGAACAAATATATTATTGTATTATTCTAAACATTCACTTCCTGAAAGTTCACTGTGTACCAAGCACTTTGCTTGGATTGCCTCATATAATCCTTTCAAAAGACAAGGAGGCAAGTGCTGTTTTGATACAGTCTTTGAGGCCTGGGGCACCAAGATTCTGGCTTATTGTTTTACTCTTCAACATGGTTTTGGAAATGTTAATAAAATATTACATCAGTTTTTCTCATGGCAGATTTATTATTTATAAACTTTAATTGGATAAAGTGGTCTGTTCTGGGTGACTATAATCAAATGATGATGACCAAGTGGTTCGTAAATATTTTGATATTTTCTCTTATTACATGTACATGTATTTATATTTACTATGTAAATACGTATGTACGTGTGTGTGTGTATCACTGGGGTAGAGAAGACTGGGCAAGGTCTGTGGGTACCAATTCTCACCCACTCATCTGGTACCACATCATTAGCTTCAAGCTTTAAGGAAATATGTACATGATGTACATGGCTCCTTCCCAAATAAAATACTATTATTAAGTTTCACTATATGGTGAAAAGATTTCCAAGCCCAAGTAAATAGCTTACTTAGAATCATTAGATTAGGGTCACCTGGGTGGCTCAGTGGTTGAGCACCTACCTTCTGCTCAGGTCAGAGTCCCGCATCGGGCTCCCAGCATGGAGCCTGCTTCTCCCTCTGCCTGTGTCTCTGCCTCTCTCTCTATCTCTCATGAATAAATAAATAAAATTTAAAAAAAAGAATCATTAGATTGACCTGGTATTACTCAGCTAAACCCCTTACCACTCATATCAAGATACCATGTTCCAAAGAAGTGGTGATTTACTTTAGACCCCCTACCAGAGTTCCTTCCACATAGATAGCTCTGATCTTATGTAGTTAAAAAAAAATTCCCAGGGACACCTGGGTGACTCAGTCTGTTAAGCATCCAGCTCTTGGTTTCTGCTCAGGTCCTGATCTCTGGGTGGTGGGATTGAGCCCTGAGTCGGGCTCTGTTCTGGGCGCTCATTGCAAAGTCTACTTGTCTTTCTCCCTCCCTCTCTGCTCTTCTCCTTGTTTGCTTGCTTTCTAAAATAAATAAGATATTTTTTAAGAAATCCCAAAGATAAGGGTTTCTCATTTATCTCTTTTTAAATGTCATCTTCTTGCTTTGGGCTTCATGACCATTTAGATTTCTTGCTTTGGGCTTCATGACCATTTAGATTTCTTGCTTTGGGCTTCATGACCATTTAGATTTCTTTTTAAATATTAAATGTATCATCTAACTAATTGACAATATATCAAGTTTGGTGCTGTTTACAAATTTCATGTTTTCTATGCTCTCTCTTGTGACTTTTTAAAATATTTTATTATTTTTTTTAAAGTAAAAATTTATTTATTTGAGGGAGAGAGTACGCATGCATGCACAAGTTGGGGGAGGGGCAAAGGGAGAGGGACAAGCAGACTCCCTGCTGAGCAAGAAGCCTGATGCAGGGCTCCGGATTATGACCTGAACCAAAGGCAGACACACTCAACCGCCTGAGCCACCCAGGAGCCTCCTCTTCTGTGACTTTAAGAAAAATGTTGAGTGACCAAGTTTGATGCTATAACTTATATAAAAATTCCATTTAGGGCCATACTGATTCATCAAACCCAGAACTGGCTAATTTGTGGGCCCCAGCACAAAATGAAAATGCAGGGGCACCTGGCTGGCTCAGTTGGTGGAGCATGTGACTCTTGATCTCAGGCTTGTGAGTTCAAGCCCCACACTGTACGTAGAGATTATTTTAAAGATAAATAAATAAACAAAATTAAAATGCAGGGCCTCTTGTTCAAAACTTGTTCAGAATTTCAAGGTAAAGATAGAAGAGCATTAAGCCAAATGTGGACCCTTCTGTGTGTGGGCCCCTGTGTGATTGCACAGGTCAGATACCCAAGAAACCAGCTCTGATTTAACCTCTTTGGTTTCCTTCCTCCAACTTGCTACAAATTGACTTCTCTAAAGTAAGCTGGAATTGCTTCCAGCTGTAAGTAACAGCTATCCCAACCAAACAAGGGTTTAAACAATTAAGGTTTTACTTTTTCCATGTCACAAGAGATCCAGAGGCAGATAACGCAGGATTTCTGCCCTTCTCTACTCTTTTTAGAATCAGCTTTCTCAGGATGCCTGGGTGGCTCAGTGGTTGAGAGTCTGCCTTTGGCTCAGGGTGTGACCCTGGGGGTCCTGGGATCGAGTCCCCATGAGACTCCTTGCAGGGAGCCTGCTTCTCCTTCTGCCTATGTCTCTGCCTCTCTCTGTGTCTCTCATGAATAAACAAATAAAATCTTAAAACAAACAAACAGGTTTCTCCTGGCACAACAGAGCTGCAGAACCTCAGACCATCATATTAACATTCTAGGCAGGAAAAATGAGGCATGACAAAGTACAAAGAGCAAAATTCCTCTCAAGTATTTGCCTTCCTAAGTCAGAAAGAGAAAATCTCCCCAGAGATTTCTGCCTATATTTCGTTGGCCAAAACTGTCACATGGCCACACCTCACTAGAAGGGAGGCTTGGCATTTGAAAATCCCATTTTTGGAGACTCTGGTGTAGAGAAAGACAAGTCAGAAAGGATATAAGAAGATGTAGGAAGGATTTCAATGATCTGCTGCTGAACAAACTACTCCAAAACTTAGTGGCTTAACACAAACATTTTATTATACCCCATGACTTGGGAAGTCAGACATTTGGGCAAAACTCAATGGGTGACATTTTTGTTTCTTGTTGCATCGGTGGGGGTCACTAGATAGCTGAGTCTATGCATTCACATATCTGGCATGTGCTCTCTGTGCTGAAACTTTCATGGCTGTTTGGGACTCCAGAGGACTTTCCCAGAGTGCTCCAGCATGAGTGGGAGTTACACACCTTTATGACTGGCCTTTTGGAATCACTTCCACTGGACTCTTTTTTTTTTTTAATGTTTATTTTACTTTATTTAAATCCAGTTAATATTGAGCGTATTATTAGTTTCAGATATAGAATTCAGTGATTCATCAGTTATTTGTAATACCCAGTGCTCATTACATTACATGCCCTCCTTAATGTCCGTCACCCAGTTACCCCATCCCCTCACTCCTCTCCATTAGACCCTTGATTAAAGCTGCCACAAACCTACCTAGATCCAAAAGAGGAGACATAGATCCAGTAGGGTAGTGGAGCCAGCAAAATTTTCAAAAACTCTGTGAGTCAAGTTGTTAAACAGTGATCTTTGACATTGATCATGGTGGAAGTATTTATACCACAGGGGGACCTAGCTGGCTCAGTCAGTAGAACGTGTACCTCTCAATCTTGAGGTTGCAGTTTGACCCCCATGCTGAATGTAGAGATTACTTTAAAATCTTTAAAAAAAATTTTGTCCCACAGAAATTGTCAAGTACTCTAAATAGGGGCTTTTTTTTTTTTTTTTTCCCTCAGAGAGGTGGCTGTTAGACATGTAGCGGTGTGACATTGCATAGACCTCACCTTTCTTTGGAAGGGTATCAAAACATTTGCAGCCAGCCTTTAAATCATCCATAGAAAACCAACATCAGTATCCTCTAGATAAACTTTTTTGGGCCAGCCCACATTTCTCTTGGTTGAGAAGGATATCTTTTTTTTTTTAAGATTTTCTTTTTATTTATTCATAGAGACAGAGAGAGAGAGAGGGAGAGACAGAGACACAGGCAAAGGGAGAAGCAGGCACCATGCAGAGAGCCTGACGTGGGACTCAATCCAGGGTCCCCAGGATCACGCCCTGCATTGCAGGTGGTGCTAAACCGCTGGGCCACCGGGGCTGCCCTTGACAAGGATATCTTGAGAGATCTTTTTAGATACTTTCTGCAATCTATGGCCCATTAGCCTAGTAACTCTATGGAAAACAAAATTCAGATGCTTTTGGCCCAACTTATTCTAAATAAACCCATGCTGGCAGTCTAGCATCACCACTTTCAAATCACATGTATTGACGCTGTCAGTTTCATACCTTATCCTAGAATTTATTTTCCAAGGATTATTTTGGTTTGTAATTTCCAGAAGCCAGATTATTTCCAGAAGCTTCCATTTGTTTATTGGAAATTAGAACATGCTATTTTTTAAAGCTTTTTATTGTGTAACACATTTTATGCATTAACATGCATAAAATATAAATATGTACTAATTAATGAATAACTATGAGTCAAACATCCCTGGGACTATCCATAATCATTAAGTTGAATGTTGAGAGAATCCCAAAAGCCCAAGGAGGAATTGCCTCCTTCTCCGCAGGGAACATTTTCCTGCCTTTAGTGGAATTCACTCCACCACTTTTTCTTCATGGTTCCAGCAAGTTACTGCACATTCCTAAGTCACATAGTTGATCCAGTAAACATCCTATGAAAGGACTCAGACTGTCTGTATGATTGGGACAAACTTTGTCCATTGCTGACCATCTAGTTTCTCAAAGATTAATGAGACTCATTTCACAGTCCTAGTTGAAAAGTCTTTTAGACAGTTTTAGGCCCAAACCTAAATCTCTGATGTGCTGGCATGAGATTTTGTCAGCATTCACCAAAATGTTAGTTTTTCAGGAACTAGGAGATCGAAAATTTGAATGTTTTTTTGGTGAGCTGAGTCTAATCATTTGTCAAATCTACTTTGAGAAAAGAAAAAAAGAACAGTTACAAATATAATATGTATGGAACATAAATAATGTATAAAATAGTATACATAGTTATAGATATTTTACCACATAGTTTAGATCTACATTCTGTTTAGCCCTGCAGTTCCCACCGTGTGTTTATGTGTTTCTCAGTGGGGCTACCTTGACAAGACTCTCTCCTAGACCAAACTTCAGGTTCATCTGGGTCTTCTTCTGGGCATTGACCTTGACCCCCACCTCCAGTTTTAGCAAGAATATTGCTATGTAACTTTAAAGAGAACCCCTGTGCAGCCCGGGTGGCTCAGTGGTTTAGTGCTGCCTTCAGCCCAGGGTGTGATTCTGGAGACCCCGAATCAAGTCCCACATCAGACTCCCTGCGTGGAGCCTGCTTCTCCCTCTGCCTGTGTCTCTGACACTCTCTCTCTCTCTCTCTCTCTCTGTGTGCCTCTCATAAATAAATAAACAAACAAACAAACAAACAAATAAATAAATAAATAAATAATCTTTTAAAAATAAGTATAGAGAACCCCTTATGGGGGCACCTGGCTGGCTCAGTCAGTAGAGCACGTGACTCTTGATCTTGGGCTTGTGAGTTCGAGCTCCAAGTTAGGCATAGAGATTAATTTTTTAAAAATCCCCCACCCTTGCTATCTGATCAAGTTTCTCATCCCCAACCTTTGAGGTACAAGTCCTTGACCTGCCTTTTTTTTTTTTTAAAGATTTTATTTTTTTATTCATAGACACAGAGAGAGGGGCAGAGACACAGACAGAGGGAGAAGCAGGCTCCACGCAGGGAGCCTGATGTGGGACTCGATCCCGGGTCTCCAGGATCACACCCCAGGCTGCAGGCGGCACCAAACCGCTGCGCCACCAGGGCTGCCCTTGACCTGCCTTTAGTAGGAATCTCATTAGGTCAATTTAACAAGAATCCCCCTACTCTTGATGTCTCCTCTTCCTAATTTTCTACCGACTGGCCCCCTCACACATGACCCTTGACTAAAATTCCATCTGTCCTCAGAATTGAGCTTGGTCTCTCCCCTATTGCACTAGTCTTGACACGTACAGTGATCGTCTTGAATAAAGTCTTCCTTGCCATTTTAACAAGTATCAGAATAATTTTTTCTTAACAGCTTCTTAAATCCAGTTTTCATACCTGGTGTTTGCTGATTTCTGGTTCATTTCTTTCCATATGCCAAGTGCTGAGATCCCAGTGTTTCTTCTTCAGGCACCTCAAACCCCACTGATTAAATTTGGTGTCCTTTTTTAGACTTTTTTTTTTTTTTTGTCCTAATGTTCCTCAGCCCATTTTAGCCAGTCTCATACCTGGAAACCTGTGAGGGCTCAGAAGGAGGGGGAGAGAAACCAGCCTCCCACCCTAGGCAGCCATCTGTCCACTGCGTCCCTGCTCACAGCCTCATTAGACACACATGGACGCACACTTGCCTCCAAACACACACACACACACACACACACACACACACACACTCTCACCCATTCTGATACAAATGTTGTGTGGGACTTGGTCTACCCCAGCACTCTCAGGATGACTACCGAGACTGAGCCTCTCCTTTATTGTGGAGGATTTGGAGAACCTACAACATCTTCAGGCACTTTACTAGGCTCTCTAACTCATGGTCACTTTCTTTTAATTCTGTTCAACTTCAGACCTTTAGACATGCAGGTGCATGGAGAATGAACATGACTACAACCCACGAAGATAGTTCATCATGCAGTAAAAGAAGGAACGACAGATCTTTCTCCCTTCAAAACAACCTTGTGAAATGTTCGACACAGAGTGAGCAATTCACAGTCTAGTGGGGGCAGGGGATCCTTCCGCACCAAAATGAGTCTCAGGATGAGTAAGGTCTCTAAGATGTGCAATGTGACTTTAGGGCATGAGGAAGGCCTGGATGAGCCTGATTGATGGGGGAGGGAAGAGCTTAAATCAGAAGCACAGAAGCTGGCTTCCTCCTCCTGCCTTCCACCCACCTCCAGCCTGGTCTTCCTTGTATTCCCAATTGTGTTCATTTTCTAGGGCTGCCATAACAAAATGCACAGACTAGACGGCTTAAACAGCAAATGTATTGGGGCACCTGGGTGGCTCAGTCGGTTAAGCATCTGCCTTTGGCTCAGGTCCTGAACCCAGGGTCCTAGGATTGATCCCCATATCAGGCTCCCTGCTCAGCAGGGAGTTTGCCTCTTCCTCTCCTTCTGCCCCTCATCCATACTTGCTCATGCTCTCAATCTCTCTCAAATAAATAAATAAAAATCTTCAAAAAAAAAAAAAAGCCAACAAATTTATTTTCTCATAGTCTGGAGGCTGGAAGTCCAAGATCAAGGTGTTGACAGGGTTGGTTTCTCCTGAGGCCTCTCTCCTTAGCTTGCAGATGGCTGCCTCCCACTGGCCTCACATGGTCTTTCCTCCGTGCATGTACATCCCAGGTGTCTCTGCCTTCCTGGGTCCTGATTTTCCCCCCCCTTTTTTTTTAATTTATTTATTATAGTCATACAGAGAGAGAGAGAGAGAGAGAGAAGCAGAGACACAGGCAGAGGGAGAAGCAGGCTCCATGCACTGGGAGCCCGACGTGAGATTTGATCCCAGGTCTCCAGGATCGTGCCCTGGGCCAAAGGCAGGCGCCAAACCGCTGCGCCACCCAGGGATCCCCTGATTTCCCCTTATAAGGACACCAGTCATGTTGGATCAGAGCCCACCCATATGACCTCATTCAACCTTAATCACCTCTTTAAAGACCCCATCTCCAAATACAGCCACATCCTCGGGTTTAGGACTCCAACATAGGAATGTTGTGGGGACACACGTCAGCTTATAACATCCATCTCGGTCAGTGTTATCACCATTCAAGACCATGAGGTAACAAACATAGACTCAAAGTCAACATGTCAAGGACAGTGGAGAAGAAGGTTGGAAAACCTGGGTCCTTGAAGGCATCAGTATCCTATCTCCCTCCAGACTGCTTGTTAATCAAATAAATGTACTTATGGTTTAAGTCTGTTATGTGTCCTGTCATTTACTGCTAAAAGCACTCCTCCTACTTGATGCACTTCTCCAGCATTTAGCGCCATGCGTACAATACAGTAGGTACTCGATAAGCATATATAAGTAGGGATGCCTGGGTGGCTCAGTTAAGTCACCAACTCTTGATTTTGGCTTAGGTCATGATCTCAAGGTCGTGAGATCAAGCCCCGTGTTGGGCTCCATGCTCATCATAGAGCCTGCTTAAGATTATTTTTGTCCCTTTCCCTCTCCCCCGCCCCCAACCCCACTCCCTCCCTCTCTCTCACTCTCAAAAAAAAAAAAAAAAAAATATATATATATGTATCCTGCTGCTTTGGTAGCTCCTCTTCCCCTCGGTTGTGGAACTGAAACGCCTTAGCAGATTCTATAGGACTTTCTTCTGCTCAGCATCTAGTCTCATCCTGCATCTCCAGCTTCTTTTCCTCCATCCACCCCTTGGGCAGAGTCCATCCTTTGCTGGGGATAATTAATCAAGAGGGATACAGAGAAAGCAAAAGACCAAATATGTGTTTCAGGGGCTTAGGGAGTCAGGGGGATGTGTGAATGGCACAGAGGAGCCATGGCCCTAGAGTAGGAGGGAGCGCTCCTGGCAGACAAGCTGGATAGAAAGACACAAGCTTGGGTGAAAGATTGGGAGGTCTTTGTGGAGACACAGGAAGAATGACAGATCACAAGGTTAAGGGGAGATTAATTTCCTCCCACAAAATAGCCCTGTTGAAACGGGAGGTTGGGCTTCCTAGGGCTACCATAACACAGTGCCACAAATTGGTTGGCTTCAAACAGCAAAAATGTATTCTCTTGCAGTTCTGGAGTCCAGAAATCCAAAATCAACGTGTCAGTTTGGCAGATTTGGTTCTTTGTTGGACGCTCAAGAAAGAATTTAGTCCGTGCCTGTGTTTTAGCTTCCCTGACACTTCTTGTCTTGTAGCTATGTAATTCCAGTCTCTGCTTCCACTCTCTCATGCTGTCTTCTCTCCATGTGTCTCTCTGTCTCTGTGTCTCTTCTTATAAGGACATTTGGCATATTAAGGATCAACCTCACTGTTGTATGACCTCATCTTACTTTACATCCTTCTTTTTCTTCTTAGTAATCTCTACCCCTAATGTGGGGCTCGAACTCAAGACCCTGAGATCAAGAGTCTCATGCTCTTCCAGCTTGAGCCAGCCAGGTGCCCTATACATCTTAATTACATATACAAATAAGGTCACATTCACAGGTACCAGGCCAAAATCTATGATTGGCTCCTCCTGAGGGCCATGAGGATCTGTTCCAGGTCCCTCTCCTTGGCTTGGAGATGGCCATTTTCCCTCTGTGTCTTTTCACATCGTCCTACCTCCATGCATGCTGGGGTTCCACATGTCCTTTTGTGGGACACAGTTCCACCCCCGACAGTTCTTTGGAATGTTCCTTCCTGTTAAGTGAATTTCCTGAATGGTTGTAATTGACTGCCTGAGAGCTCTGTGACCAAAAGAATGAGGATTTTCCAAGACATTTTATATAATAGTCTTTTTTTAATTAAATATTTTATTTATTTATTTATTTATTTATTTATTTATTTATTTATTTAATAGAGAGAGACAGTGAGAGAGAGAGCATGAGTTGGGGAGAGGGGCAGAGGGATAAGCAGACTCCCCACTGACCAGAGAGCCCCATGTGGGGCTCAGTCCTAGAATTCTGGGATCATGACCTGAGCCAAAAGCAGACCGTTAACTGACTGAGCCACCCAGGTGCCTCTATATAATAGTCTTAAGAATGATTTGTTGTTTCTTTCTCTACTATCTGCTCTCTTCTTGTGCCTCATTTTTCTTTTATTCTGCAGAGCTCCTGACACAGTCATCATATGGAATAGGGGTTCAGTAAAAATCCATGGAGCTCACTGGACTTTTCCTGTGTACCCCCAGGAGCAGGGCTGGTGCCTAACATTTGTAGCAGAGGCTGGAAATTGGGAGGCTAGCCTTTCCACTAGACAGATTGGGTTCAGATCCCAGCTCTGTCTTGTTTTGGCTCTGTGGCCCTGGATTAACCCTCTAAGCTTCTTGCTCATCCGTACAATGGGAACCATAAACTGTTTACCCCAGTCGTAATGACGATAAAATGATTCAGTGCAGATGTAACATTCAGGATGCTGGCTGGCTCATGACAAGTGCTTAACAAGTACTAACTGCCGATGAGCACACATGAAAATATATTGACTTGAACTGTGTAGAATCACAATGTCCCCACTCCCAAAATGTATTGACCTTTCAGCACTTGCGTGTGGATCATAGAACATGGGGCAGTGCCTGCATTTTCTTTTGCTGGGTTCTTGCCTAGCTCCACGTGGCCATCTGCATGAAGGGCAGAGGAAGCTTCCAGGCTTTACTCACCTGAATGCAGCAGTCATCTGATGCAATAGTTCATTTCCATGGCTACGAACTTTGCTTTGGTTTGTTTGATCTTGGACTCCAGATCCGTGTGAGTGCATGTGTTTCACAACTCAACCTGGAAGGAAAAAAAAATCAGAGGAAGAGCCACTTGGCAGGAGGTGCACCTTGTTTGCCACACGCCACAGAGTGAGTGGGTGGGGTCCTGTTTGCCTAATACCCCCAAAGAGAAGATGGGAACCTTTGTTCCTTGTGCCCTTGGCAGATCGGAGCACAGAGATATGATGGGATTCGGGAGCAAGATTCCACAGGCTGAGGCAAAGTGAGGAACAAAGGAAGAAGTACAGAAAGCTATTTCCATTCCAAGCAGAGGGTGTGTGGATTCCACACCTGGCCTCCCCAGCTCTGCAAGATCTGATAGACCTGGGTTGACAGAGAGCTTGCAGAATAATTTTAGTGTCAACATGGATTTGGGGTTCCCAAAGGCAAGCGAATAAAGACAGGTGGGCAGAGGGGCTTGATTTAACATCAAGCTGGGTTCAGATCAGCTAGAAAGACCTAGAAAGACCCTCACCACCTCTGGGTAGAGAAAGTAGTTGGAACTGGTAAAGGAGGGTCTTTGCTTCTCTGAGTTGACGCTGAGATTTCCTGAAGGTGTGGGGGGCAGGGGTGGAGTGGGGCAAAGGATATTAATGGACCAAATACTGGTAGTAGGTTATGATCTTTCATTTCCAACAATGAAGACAAGGGTTACCATTTGTGAGATTTGCTGGAGGTCAGGCCCAAATTAGGTGATCTCCATATGTTATTTCTGATCCTTACGACTCTGAAGGTAGACCACCGGGATCCATTGATTTATGACTGCATAATAAACCAACCCCCTCAAAAGTGACATGAAAATATAGTCATTTTATTATGTGCAGAGATTCTTTGGGTCAGGATTTGGAAAGAGCACCCAGGGGACTGCTTGTCTCTGTTCTATGATACCTGGGGCATTAGCTGGTGTATTCCAACACCAATTCTCTGACACCAACTGGCACCAATTCTATCTTTTATAATAAACCAGCAAAGTAAAGTAAGTTTTTCTCCTAAGTTCTGTGAGTTGATCTAGCAAATTACCAAACCCGAGGAGGGTGGCAGTATGGGAACCTCAGATTTTTAGTCAGCCAGGCAAAAGTGTGGGTAGACTGGGTGGCTCAGTGGTTGAGTGCCTGCCTTTGGCTCAGGTTGTGATCCCGGGGTCCTGGGATCAAGTCCCGCATCAGGCTCCCCACAGGGAGTCTGCTTCTCCCTCTGCCTAAGTCTCTGCCTCTCTCTCTCTGTCTCTCATGAATAAGTAAATAAAATCTAAAAAAAAGAAGAAGAAGAAGAAGGAGAAGGAGAAGGAGAAGGAGAAGGAGAAGGAGAAGAAGAAGAAGAAGAAGGAGGAGGAGGAGGAGGAGGAGGAGGAGGAGAGTGGGTAGCCTGGACTCCCTAGTCGCAGCTGGCTTCTGGAGCAGGACTGAGCCCTTTCACTGTGGGTAGATAATGTCATCCCTCTGACTGCAGGCACACAGTATCAGCACTGAATTGAATTATTGGACATGCAGTTGGCAGAGAATTGGCTGCTGATGCAGAGAAAAAACTCCACACAGACTCCCATAAGCTTCTAAGTGCCAGCTTTGAGATCTAAACCCAATCTAGGGCAGCCCGGGTGGCCCAGAGGTTTAGCGCCGCCTGCAGCCCAGGACCTGATCCTGGAGATGCGGGATCGAGTCCCACGTCAGGCTCCCTGCATGGAGCCTGCTTCTCCCTCTGCCTGTGTCTCTGCCTCTCTCTCTCTCTCTGTTTCTCATGAATAAATAAATAAAATCTTTTTTAAAAAATAAAAATAAAAAATAAGCCCAATCTACCTGGATTCAAGGCACTCCTCAATCCATATCATTGCACCATGGTACCAAAATCCCTAAAGCTTCTGGGATATCATTTGCATATCAAATGATATGCATTTCTTTGCATATCATCCTCTCCCCCCTCCTGCTGTCTGACCATTATTTGACTTCCCACAATCCCCTCAATTCTCTTTTATCATCCATTGAAGTATTTATTCCCAAACTTCATATCTGCCTGGAAACAGGGACAGATGTGTTCTGTGCACGGCACATTCCCTTTGGGGTCCCAGGTCCCAGGTGGGGGAGCTCTGGGGACGAGTCACGGAGCTAACATTGACCTCACCCTTTCCTTTCTGCTCTCTAGAGCACAGGAGATAGCCCGAGTGGGAGCTCATTATTGGAATAAAACTGCCGTCCACTTTATTTTTTTTTTTAGGATTTTATTCATTTATTCATTAGAGACATCGAGAGAATGAGAGAGAGAGAGAGAGAGAGAGAGAGAGAAGCAGGGACACAGGCAGAGAGAAAAACAGGCTCCATGCAGGGAGCCCGACGTGGGACTCAATCCTGGGATTCCAGGATCATGCCCTGGGCCAAATGCAGGCGTTAAACCGCTGAGCCACCCAGGGATCCCATGCCATCCACTTTAAAACACATAAAAAGTAAATCCTTTGCCATATTGGGTACTTGAGTATTTTTCCTAATAATCAGTGAGCAACCCACTTTGCCACTGGACGAGACACTGTGGTTTGAGGTCACAGCGTAAGGTGGTTCACCCAGCAGGTCAAAGCTAAATTTTCTTTCTATAAATCCAATACGCAACCATTCCCATGTTGATTGTTTATTGTTCACACGTCTTACATGTTTTCCTCCTGAAAAGCCAAGGATCTTTTATCAAATACAATATGCCTCTAACCTCCTTCCGTTCACCAATTTCCAGCCCAGCATTCCTGTCCCCTCCCAACTGGGTCATTCCTTTGTCCTATGCCACTTGAAGTCCCCACATCCTCTTTTATTGATTCTTCCAAGGCTAAAAGCCTCCTCAAGAGGCTCCTAATGTGTAAGAAATTGTCAGAAATGTGCTGTCTCAGCTGCAGTGACCCAACTCAGGAGACACGAAGCCGTCCACAGCATTGATGGGCACAGTTTGGGAACCTGCCATTAGCTTTTAAGCTTCAATATCTTCCCCAGGGCAACCTGACTTTGTAAATGAGAAAACACAATTGATTATTCATTTGTGAATAAAGAAAAGAGGTTTCTCTCAAGATTTCCCAATTTCCCATTTCTCTTATGCAGTATAGAGCAGACAGGCTTGGGAGACCGGGTACCTAGGGTTTGGATCCTAGCTTCTCCACTTACTCGCTGTATGACCTTGGACACATAGTTTAACCTCTCTGTGCCAATAATGTTACCTACATTAGAGAATAGTTGGGGTATTATATGACATAAGACAGGTAAAGTATTCAGGCTTTTAAAAAATGTTAGCAGGTGTCTGAGCAGCTCGTTGGTTGAGCATCTGACTCTTGCTTTCAGCTCAGGTCATGATCCCATGGTGGTGAGATCAAGCCTCTGGCTCTGAGCTCAGCTGGGAGTCTGCTTGAGTTTCTGCCCTTCCCTGCTTTGTGCTCAGGTGTGCCTTCTCTCTCTCAAATAAATAAATAAATAAATCTTTAAAAAATGTTAACTATCATTTCTCCCATGTAATGGTAGAGGTGAGCTAGTTTCCTGTTAAAAGAGTATAAAATGTAGAAAAGGAAAGTGAAAGGGAAAGGCTGAGGTGGGAGGGACAATTGGGGAGGACATGGGGTTAGGACAAATGTCTAGAGGATTTGCCCACAGATCTAAAGCATCTCTGCCCCATAGAAATGTAGTGCAACCAAAAAAATAAATAAATAAAAGAAAGAAAGAAAGAAAGAAAAAAAAAGAAAGAAAGAAAGAAAGAAAGAAAGAAAGAAAGAAAGAAAGAAAGAGGAA
The DNA here is from genome assembly GCF_053574225.1 of Canis aureus. Taxonomy (NCBI): domain Eukaryota; kingdom Metazoa; phylum Chordata; class Mammalia; order Carnivora; family Canidae; genus Canis; species Canis aureus. Next base: position 31,278,142 of record NC_135640.1, on the reverse strand, counting down.
GGAAGGAAGGAAGGAAGAAAGAAAGAAAGAAAGAAAGAAAGAAAGAAAGAAAGAAAGAAAGAAAGAAAGAAGAAAGAAAGGTAGTGCAACCCACAAATGTGAGCCACAAATGCTAGTTGCATATGGAATTTTAACTTTTCTAGTAGCCACACTAAAAAAGAGATGAAATCCATTTTAATCATGTTATTTAACCCAATTTATTTAACCTATTATAACCAATATATATATAATATATATATGTCCCAAAGAGAGAGAATCTTAAGCAGTCTCCAAGCTCAGTCTGGAGAGGATCTCCTCACCTTGAGATCATGACCTGAGCAGAAGTCAAGAATTGATCGCTCAGCCAACTGAACCACCCAGTCTTTGAAACCCAGTACACAGGGCACCTGGGTGTTTAGTCGGTTAAGTATCTGCCTTTGGCTCAGGTCATGATCTCAGGGTCCTGGGATGGAGCCCCATGTCGGGCTCCCTGCTCAGTGGGGAGTCTACTTCTACCTTTTCCTCTGTTGCTCCCCCTGCTTGTGCTCTCTCACTCTCTCTGTCAAAATAAATAAAATATTTTAAAGAAAGAAAGAAACCCAGGATGCATTTTATGCTTACGGCATATCTTTTTTTTTTTTTTTTCACGGTGGCATCATCGTTTATATGCGTATTTTCAGCTGCTTCAAGTTATTTTGCCGTTATGAATAGTGAACATATGGACATCCTTGCACAGAAATCAGTCTGTTAATGTCCTTAGAAGTGAAATTTCCAGGTCAAAGAATAGAACATTTTTAGGCTCCTGATGTATTTTGCAAGTTGCTTTCTAGAAATTTTTCCCTGTTTACATTCCTATCAGCTACATATGACTTCCATCAAAAACAAGTTTGTTAACTTAAATCATAATAAAGTGTTTTAAACTTGCCTTAATTTAACCTTTTCAGCTTTTAATGGCAGTTTTAACTTGCTTTCCTTTGATTACTTGTAGGAATAAACACTTAAATGTTTATTAGTCACCTGTATTTCCTCTGGGACTTGTTCATTCCATTCCTAAGGTATTAGAACATCAAATTTTTGTGTAGTTTCTATGGGACCTTTATGGAAAATAATGTCCCATGTTTATATAGTTTTAAATTGTATTTATGCCTATAATGTTATAAAAGCTGAAGCTTTTTACGAATTTGCAACTAGTAGATAAATAATTCTTAAGGTTTAATGCACAGCTTAGTTATTATGAATAATATTATATTATAAACTGTGAAGTGGCTAAGAGACTAGATCTTAATTGTTCCCACCACAAAAAAGAAATGATAATTATGTGACATGAGATAGGTGTTAGGTAACGCTATGGTGGTAATCATATTGCAATACATATAATAAATGCGTTAAATCAACAGGTTGGGGCAGCCCTGGTGGCGCAGCAGTTTAGTGTCGCCTTCGGCCCAGGGTGTGATCCTGGAGACCCAGGATCGAGTCTCACGTCAGGCTCTGCATGGAGCCTGCTTCTCCCTCTGCCTGTGTCTCTGCCTCTCTCTCTCTCTGCATCTCTATGAATAAATAAATAAAATCTTTAAAAAAAAATAAATCAACAGGTTGCATACCTTAAACTTACACAATGTTATATGCCAATTGTATTTCAATAAAAAAAAATTTTAAGAGAATGTTTCTAAGAGCCCCTACCTGGCCTGAAGTTCATTTCATTTACTTTTTTATTTTTGAAATTGTTTTTTGAAGATTTATTTATTTATTTTAGAGAGAGAAAGTGTACAAATAGGAGGGGCAGAGAGAATGAGAAAGAATCTCAAGCAGATTCCGCGCTGAGTGCAGAGCCCACGTGGGGCTCCATCTCACGACCCTGAGATCATAATCTGAGCCAAAATCAACAATCAGATGCTTAACCAACTGCACCACCCAGGCGCTACTACTTATCCTTTTTGCAATCAATATTTGTTTGTTTGTTTGTTGTTTGTTTAAATATTTTATTTATTTATTCATGAGAGAGAGAGAGAGACAGAAGCAGGCTCCACGCAGGGAGCCCGACGTGGGACTCGATCCTGGATCTCCAGAATCACACCCTGGGCTGAAGGCGGCGCTAAACTGCTGAGCCACTTGGGCTGCCCCTAAATCAATATTTGTTAAAAAAAAAAAAAAAAAGGAAAAAGAAAAAATCTAAAGCTTTTAATTTTTTTTTTTTAGGATTTCATTTATTCACAAGAGACACACAGAGAGAGGCAGAGACATAGAGGCAGAAGCACGCTTCTCACAGGGAGCCCAATGTGTCCTGCTTTTAATTTTTTGGTAGTCAAATCTGTTATTCTCTTTGTGATTTCCTGTTGTTCATACTCTTAGACATTCCTGCGCTATCCAGAAGTCACCTAGTTTTTCTACGTATGCTTTTGCTTTTAACTTTTTAATCCCTCAGGAGTATATTTTGATAAGTGAGATGAAGGACCAACATTCCCCTACCCACCCACTATGGCCATGATCCTTCCAGCCCATCCTCTTTCAGACTAGCCACATTTCAAGTGCTCAGTCACCACACGTGGGCCAGTGGCTACCATATTGGACAGCACAAGACTAAAGTTTCAGACATTCATTCTCATTTCTCTGGGTATTTGCCATGACTTGCAAACACCATATAAAGAGCATCTTTTTAGCAGCTGTTAACAAATTGCAACTCCAGGCAGCAACCCTCCAGCTGGCTGCCGCTGCCGTATTCTTATCCGGTGTCTGTCTCTTGTCATGATGTCGCTTAATTTCTTTTAAGGTGTTGGAGCACTTCTTTTAGCTTCCCACTTGAAGGCTGATATTTAAGGGCCTGTTTTGGTACCATCCTTAGTTTTGAATTCATGTAACCCATGGCAACAGTGAGACTCCTGAGCTGACTGCTGTGCTCAGTTCCTGCAGCACTGATAAGGAGTCTGAAAAAAGCAGTTGGTCACAGCAAGGACTATGGCAGCAGGGCCACAGGGAGACATTGCTTTGGCAAACTCGGTAGCATTGTTGGCCACACACACTCTCAGGGGCACGTGACTCCTCCTCAGAGCCTTCTTTAGTGGAATGAAGTCCTGAGAGCAGAGTTAAGCTGAGGCTAGGATCTGGGGGTCAAGTCCACATGGGTCACTTGGCTGCAAATGGAGAAATAATGTTTCCACAGCCACAGCCTACATCACCCACCTGGGTCAGTCTCTCAAAAAATGAGCTCTCGGGGCACCTAGCTGGCTTAGAAGGGCATGTAACTCTTAATCTCAGAGGTTGTACATTCGGACCCCATGTTGGGTATAGAGATTACTTACATAAATAAATAAATAAACTTTAAAAAAGAGAGAGAGCTCTTACAATTACACCTAGAAATAGCTTGGTAATCTCTTTGGGCACAGGACCACTGCACAACTCCAGGAGGTGCCAGTTGATTGTATTCCTTAGAGGCTGGTGGACCCTAGACTATGCATCTGCATGAAATACAATGAGAAAGGTACTCCCAACCCCCGTGGTACAGCTTGGCATCCTTGTTTGAGAAGGCGATTTGGGAAAGGATTTGGGAAAGGAAAAGAGACCTGGTTTTGATCCCAACTCCACCATTGGCTCATTTTGTGACTTTTCTCTGAGGTCATTTCTCATTGTATAGAGTGATTCAAGCAAGCAATTTGAACTTCAAAGGATTCTTCAAGCTCTAGCATATCCCAGTTCTCAGTGTATATGTTTTTGAGTATAAATAATCACCCTTGGGAAAACAGTCACAAAGAGAATAGATGGGTGGGTAGTCATCGTCATGGATCTCTTAGCAAACACCAACCCAGTGCCTACAGGGCTAAACCGAAATCTCTTTGAAGGTCCTTACAATCCTTCTTCTCCAAACTCATGCCCACACTTCCTAGTACAACACCTGCCTACAGCGATGCTCCTATGAAGTCTGATTTTTCTCTACATTCCCTCTGTGTTAAATAGAAAAAAGTAAAGTAAGAATGAATAAATAAGTGATTACAGAACCAATGCAGATTATACTCAGCAATGGATGTCTGAATATTCAGTGTCAAGATTGTTTTGTGTCTTGAGGGTAGAGCACAGAAACTATATATCAAGTTGCCATTGTACCCCATCTTCCCTCCATCGTTCATTCTGTTAGGTAGCTTTAGCAAGAGAGAAATGCTAAAATTTCTTTTGAATTGACCCATATCAACATGGATAGGCCTTTCCTCCTTATATAAAAACAAGATTTAGGGTGGTTAGGAGTCTTAGAGATAGGGTTGCCAGATAAAATACAAATATAAGACCACCAGTGAAATTTAATTTTTAGGTAAACAACAAATAGTTCTTTAGTATAATAATGTCCCAATGTATAAGGCCCTCACCATAGGAAATACACTAAAAACGTATTTATTGTTTGTCTGAAATTCAAATGTAACTGGTGTTCTCTGTTTTTGTTTGATACATCTGCTCATCCTTCCTAGAAACCTCCACTGATTTTTATCCAGGATAGAAATAGCTTTGATAACAGCAGTGACATGCGATCATCGTTGTTTTTTTGTTTTTGTTTGTTTTTTAAGATTTTTTATTAAGGGGACGGACACCTGGGTGGCTCAGCAGTTGAGCATCTGCCTTCGGCTCAGGGCATGATCCCGGTCCGGGAATCGAGTCCCACATCAGGCTCCACGCAAGGAGCCTGCTTCTCTTTCTGTCTATGTCTCTGCCTCTCTTTCTGTGTCTCTCATGAATAAATAAAATCTTAATTTTTTTTATTAAGTAATCTCTACACCCAGTGTGAGGCTTGAACTCACAACCCCAAGATCAAGTTATATGCTCCTCCAACTGAGCCAGGCACCCCCATCCTGTCTTTCTTAAACCATTCATCCTACAAGTTATAGTGAGGAAAAATCTGATTTCTATATTTTCCACCCCGTGATCTTCTAGTCTTGAAAAGCATCTCATTACTCTTCTTCCATAATAATTTTTAAAACTACGTATTTGTTCACGCAATGAAATCAACATCTCCCTGTTTCAGTCGTTCCCACCGCAGAGCATCTCTTTCTAAACTTCAGCTCTTTATTCTGGTAGATACCTAATAGTGCTCTTTCTTTGTTTGTGTCTGTATTTATACTTTTTTTTTGTATTTATACTTTTATTGTGAAAAATGTCAAACATAAATGAAAGTATGGAGAACATTATATACAAACTACAAGTACCTATCACCCGGTTTCAATGATGATCAACTCCCAGCCAATCTTATTTTACCTAGATTCCCATACCTCATCCCTCTCCTTTCTCCCACTGCTGGATCCAGGACATCATATTATTTCATCTAAATTCTTCAAATACAGCTACTTCTTTATTCAGCACTTTGGACATTGTCTATTGGGCCTGTGTTAGTCCATTAGGGCTGCTGTAACAGAATGCCACAGACTGGATGGCTTATAAGCAACAGAAATCTATTTCTCACAGTTCTGGAAGCTGGGAACTTCAAGATCATGGCACTGGCAGGTCCAGTGTCCGGTGAAGACCTACTTCTTGGTTCATGGATAGTTCACTCTAACCACACATGACAGAAGGGAGAGGGGAGCTCACTGGGGTCTCTTTTATTTTTTTTTTTAAGATTTTATTTATTTATTCATGAAAGACACAGAGAGAGACACAGAGACATAGGCAGAGGGAGAAGCAGGCTCCCTGCGGGGAACCTGATGCAGGACTCGGTCCCAGGACCCTGGCATCACGACCTGAGCCAAAAGGCAGACACTCAACCACTGAGCCACCCCAGTGCCCCTGGGGTCTCTTTTATAAGGGCATTTATCCCATTCATGAGGGCAGAGTCTTTTTTTAAATTATTTTTAAAATTTATTTTATTTCATTTATTTCTGATAGGCACACAGTGAGAGAGAGAGAGAGGCAGAGACATAGGCAGAGGGAGAAGCAGGCTCCATGCACCGGGAGCCCGACGTGGGATTCGATCCCGGGTCTCCAAGATCGCACCCTGGGCCAAAGGCAGGCACTAAACCGCTGTGCCACCCAGGGATCCCCCTTTTTTTTAATTATTAAAAAAGATTTTATTTATTTGAGAGAGAGAGAGAGAGAGCATGAGCAGGGGGAGGGCCAGAGAGAGAAACAGACTCCTTGCTTAGTTAGCATGGAGCCGGTCTCCAGGGGCTCTGCCCTAGAACCCTAAAATTATGACCTGAGCTAAAGTCAGATGCTTAACTGACTGAACCACCCAGGCGCCCCAAGACAGAGTCTTTCAAAGGCCTCACCTAATACTGTCACATCGGAGGTTAGGATTTTTTTCCTATTCTTTTGTTTTTATGCAATTTTATTTGAATTCAGTTAATTAACATATAGTGTATTATTAGTTTCAGAGGTAGAGGTCAGTGACTCATCAGTCTTATATAACACCCAGTGCTCATTATATCCTGTATCCTCCTTAATGTCCATCACTTAGTTACCCCATCTCTCCACCCCCAACCCCTCCAAGGAACCCTCAGTTTGTTTCCTATGGTTAAGAATCTCTTATGGGATCCCTGGGTGGCTCAGCGGTTTAGTGTCTGCCTTCGGCCCAGGGCGTGATCCTGGAGTCTGGGGATGGAGTCCTTTATCAGGCTCCCTGCATGGAGCCTGCTTCTCCCTCTGCCTGTGTCTCTGTGCCTCTCTCTGTGTCTCTCATGAATAAAAAAAAACAAAAAAAAAACAAAAAACAAAAAAAAACTAATAAAATAAAAGAATCTCTTATGGTTTGTCTCTGTCTCTGATTTCATCTTGTCCTATTATTCCTTCCCTTCCTCTATACTCCTGTTTTGTTTCTTAAATTCCATATATGAGTGAAATCATATGATAATTGTCTTTTTCTGATTGGCTTACTTCCCTTAGTATAATACCCTCTAGTTCTATCCACATTGCTGTGAATGGCAAAATTTCATTTTTTTGATGGCTGAGTAGTATTCCATTGTGTGTATATATGTGTATATATATGTGTGTGTACATATATACATATACACCACATCTTTATCCATTCATCTGTTGAAGGACATCGTGGCTCCTTCCACAGTTTGGCTATTGTGGACATTGCTGCTATAAAACATTGGGTGCAGGTGCCCCTTCAGATCACTACATCTGTATCTTTGAGGTAGATACCTTAGATAACTAGTAGTGCAATTGATGGTCCTAGGGTAGCTCTATTTTTAACTTTTTGAGGGATGGAGTTTAGGATTTTGACATATGAATTTGGGAGGGACACAAATATTCAGTCCATAGCAGGGTCCTAATATACAAGAAGATCATTTAGCACCTTGAAAGCATTAACTGCTCCTCATTTTCTTCTTCTCATTCCAATAGTTATATGATGAATTTGGGGTTAAATCAATGTTTCAGAGTTTACTTATTAAAAGTATACAAAATATCAGTCATTGGTAATCAACTAGTCTACCATGGCTGTATTTCCTTTCTTTTTCTTTTAAAAGATTTTATTTATTTATTTTATTTATTTATGATAGTCACAGAGAGAGAGAGGCAGAGACACAGGCAGAGGGAGAAGCAGGTTCCATGCACCGGGAGCCCGACGTGGGATTCGATCCCAGGTCTCCAGGATCGTGCCCTGGGCCAAAGGCAGGCACTAAACCACTGCGCCACCCAGGGATCCCTATTTATTTATTGGAATGAGAGGGAGCAGAGGGAGAAAGAGAAGCAGACTCCCTACTGAGCAGGGATTCCCTACTCAGGGCTCGATCCCAGGACCCCAAGATCATGACCAGAGCTGAAGGCAGATGCTTAACTGACTGAGCCCCATAGGCAGCCCTGTATTTCCTTTCTTATACAAGTTTTTGCTCTTCCTGAAGTTTGTAAGTACTTCTTTTTCCTAATAGTCCGTAGTACCCATCCTCCCCTTCTTCCCTGTCCTAATAGAAATCCGCCCACCCAGTTCAGAGAAACAGAACCAATAGGATATATATATGGAGAGAGACAGGGAGAGTGAGAGAGATTTTGAGAGAGAAAGCTCATGTACAAAGATCAGAATGGAATCTCAGAAGCTAGAAGACAACAAAGCAGTTACCTTCAAAATTCTGAAGGCAAACTATTTTCAACTCAATATTCTACACAGTCAACTTAATTCTCAGATTCTTTTTTTATATACAACATCTCTCTCTCTCTCTCTCAAAATTTGTCTTTCTGTCTCTGTTTCTCTCTTTCTCTCTCTCTGTTTCATCTGCATAATCCGAAAATGCCGCAGTGAGCTTCCCTGTGAGGTTTTCTTCCTGGCGGGCATACAGTAGGCTCTTGTAATTGGGAAACTCAATTCTCTCAATTCCTGAACCATTCTTGGAATGCTTATATTCCCAAGCATTTTCTCAAATTATTTCAGCGGTAAATTTTGGTATTCTTACTTCTTTGTACAATTTGTCTGATTTGGCTGACACCTTGTGGACGTCTCCTCTAATTTTTTTTTTTTATCTTATCTCTTCTGTTTATTTGCTTTTTTTTTTTTTTTTTCTGGAACATTTCCTCAATTTTATCTCTCAATCATTGGTTGAATTTTTATTTTGACTACAAAATATGTTTAATAGTAGATTGTTCTTATTTTAGGGACCTAAAATTGTCCTCTTACTTTCCCAAAGAAAGTAATTATAGGTTTAAAATTGTAGTCATTCTGTTCTCAGGATTGTCTTTGTTTTCTTCCAAACTTCAAAATACCTCTCTTTGGTTTTGGTCTTTGCTTTCATATTGGACACCAGCTACTTGTGATCATGTGACAGTGCTGGCCAGTGAGCCACAGAGGAAGGCAGCGAAGAACTGGATGGGAAGCTTTTCCTCTGTGGGTAAGAGGATGTGCGGCCTCCTCACCTCTTCTTGTCTTCCTGCTTTGTGTTTAGAGGAGATGACTGAAGTCAGAGGAGCCAAAAATGCTAGTTCTCAAAACTGTGGTCTGGGGGCATAGGGGTTGGGTGGGTGGGGGTAGCCCGGGTGGTTCAGCAGGTTAAATGGGTTAAGTGTCTGCTTTCAGCTCAGGTCACGATTCCGGAACCCTGGGGTCCAGCCCCACCTCAGGCTCCCTGCTCAGTGGGGAGTCTCCTTCTCTCTCTCTCCCTCTGCCCCTCCACCCCACTCATGCTCTATCGCTCTCTCTCTCTCCCTCAAATAAATAAATGAAATCTTTAAAAAAAACAAAACAACAACAACAAAAAAAACCCCACAAATAAACAGGGATGCCTGGGTGGTTCAGTGGTTGAGTGTCTGCCTTCAGCTCAGGTTGTGATCCTAGGGTCCTGGGATCGAGTCCTGCATCGGGTTCCCCACAGGGAGCCTGCTTCTCCCTCTGCCTATGTCTCTGCCTCTCTCTGTGTCTCAAATGAATAAATAAATAAATACAATCAATAAAAAATAAAAAATATCAAAATAAAAAAATAAAAAAATAAAAAACTGTGGTCTGGGGACCCATGAGGATCCTCAGGAACTTTCATAGGGCTTTATGGGGTCAAAATATTAATAATAATACTAAGACATTATTTCCCTTGTTCTCATTTTTTCATGAATAAACAGTCACAGCTTGCCTGCCTGGAGTCTGTCTTCCCTCTTGGCCTCGTCTGCTTTGCATCTTACCACCGAGTCACACTAATGACACAGATGTGGTTAACAGCACAGACCACAGGATGGTGCAGAGTTTTCTCCTCTTGCTTTGGTGAACTTAATTTATTTGTTTATTTGTTTTAAGGAGGCTTCATGCCAGTTTGGAGCCCAACACGGGCCTTGAACTCATGACTCTGAGATCCTGACTTGAGATCAAGAGTTGGACGCTAACTGCCTGAGCCCCCCAGGCTCCCCTTCTGGGAACTTTATTCAGTGAAGCAAGCCCACACCGTGTTTGCTTCAGTGAGGGGAAGCAGCGGTGTGGGGAGTGCAGGAAATCAGCCTGTCCATGGTTTTGGTGCAGACTGAGATCGTAGTAAACTGAACGTCCTAAGCCTTTGTCATGAGATCAGCTATTTTGGTATACTTGGTATTCTGAACCTGTGAGCCAGACTTTACATTTATCCTGATTAAATTTCAAATGTTAGATTTTTGTCCATTATTCCAGCCTGTCAAGATATTTTCCAATCTTAATTCAATCACTGGGGATAGCGTTTATCCCTTTGAGCTCCTGATAAGCCACCATCTCGGCATCACAGCATCGCAGCGACAACACCAGACGGAAATGGACAGCACCTCTGTGCTCACTGCTGCTGCTCTGCTCAGGTAAAGAAAGAACGGATGGTGGAAGGAGCCCTAACCAAGGATTTTTTTAAAAAGATTTTATTTATTTATTCATGAGAGATGCAGAGAGAAAGAGGCAGAGACATAGGCAGAGGGAGAAGCAGACTCCCTGCAGGGAACTCAATGCAGGACTTGATCCCAGGTCTCCGGGATCGTGATCTGAGCTGAAGGCAGACTCTCAACCACTGAACTGCCCAGGCGTCCCTAGGATTTGGTGTTTCAAGGATAAACTCTTGGATCCTTTTTCTTGTACTTCTGGCTGTCAGTACTAGCACTCAGTTTCTGGCCCTGCTCCCCAAAGTCTATGGACCAGAGATGGGAGTTCCAAAGGAAAGTCCCCAGTGTAAGTTTCTGAGAAGGCCCAGATATACTAAACAAAGAAGAGGTGGCTTTCTGGTCACTCTTTTTTTTTTTAAGATTTTATTTATTTCAGAGAGAGCGAGAGAATGAGACAGATCACAGAGGGAGATGAAGAGGGAGAAGCAGATTCACTGTCCCTCTGCTCTTTTTTTTTTTTTTTTTTTACTTCCTTTTCTACCCCTGGAGTCCACAACACAGATTACCAGGATGGTAGGCTTCTGGAGCTGCATTAGAGAGTGTACTAGAAATCAGCCACCTAGTTGTCCAAGTAGGTAGACGAAGGATCAGTGAAATTATGTTCCTGGCCTTGTGCACCCTGGAAGAGGGCAACAGAGCCAGGACCAGAACCCCCATCCCCTTGCTCCACACTGAGCCATGTCAGTCAGGTAATCATGATCAGATATGCCTGTCACCAGTTCCTAGAGAATGAATGTGCATCCAGAATCTAGGAGACAACATTGATTTCTTTTAAAAATATGCATGGATGGGGCACCTGAGTGGCTCAATGGATTAAGTGTCTGTCTTTGGCTCAGGTCATTATCCCAAGGTGCTGGGTTCGAGCCCCTGTCTGTCTCTCCCCTCAGAGGGACTCAGAGGGAGTCCCTCTCCCTCTGCCCCTCCCACTGTTCGTGTGCTCTCTCTCTCACTCTCTTTCTCAAATAAATAAATAAACAAACCCTTTTAAAAAATAGGCGAGGATAGGTTATGGCATGGAATGCAAAAATCACTCGGAGTTTCAAGATGAAAGAGGAGGATTCAGAGAAATGTGCATTTACTAGTTACTTGGGCCATAGATGCCAACTCTCCCCAACAACACAAAGATAGATGATTTTATCTCAGGAAACAGTTTTGAAGCAGAGAAATAAGACCTCACATAGACTTCATGAATGTAACAGCACTGCTTATAGAGATAGGTCTATGGGAAGTGCGTATGGGGGTACCATCATTCTTTCCCTGTATTATTATTATTGGCTATATGTAGAGTGTGATCAATGCACAGAACAGAAAAGAATGTGCTTTCTTCTGGGGTGCTGGAGTGACTCAATTGGTAAAGCGTCTGACTCTTGATTTTGGCTTGGGTCATGATCTCAGGGTCATGATCTCAAGGTCATGACGTCGAGGCCCACATCAGGCTCTATGCTCAGCAGGGAGTCTGCTTAAGATTCTCCCTCTCCCTCTGCCCCTCACCCAACTCACACACTTGCTCTCTCTGTCTCTCAAATAAATAAATTAATTAAAAAGAAAACAAGAGCGGCGGGACACCTGGGTGGCTCAGTGATTAAGTGTCTTTGGCTCAGGGCATGACCCCCCAGGTCCTGGGATCGAGTCCCACATCAAGCTCCTCTTGGGGAGCCTGTTTCTCCCTCTGCCTGTGTCTGTGCCTCTCATGAATGAATGAATCAATTAATTAAAAAAGAAAAGAAAAGAAAGAAAAAGAAGAAAAGAAAGAAAAGAAAAGAAGAAAAGAAAAAAGAAAAGAAAGAAAAGAAAAGAAAAGAAAAGAAAAGAAAAGAAAAGAAAAGAAAAGAAAATGCTTTCTTCCAGGTAAGAAGCTTTATGAGGTGGCTGGTATGCCCCTGAGTCCTCTCTGTGATATATTGGCACATTCATTTCACTTTGTGAGGACATTGGTCAGTCCTTGCTAAATTCCAAGGAGGCAGAAAGACTACATGATTGAGACTCATTTCCCCTGGCTGTGGACTGACTTTATTATCCATAATTAACGGTGAGTAACTCGGTGGATGGTATCCCTTTGCAGGCATGAATTTCTAACCAAGGAACATCTTTCAGCTCAGAGCGTTATTCAGTTGATGTTGCCATGGGACTGCGGCTGTTTATTCCCCAGGATGTTTTCCCAGAGAACTGCGACGTGGCTCTGGTGACGGAATGGATCTTTCATGGCTACGTGATCTTTTCTTATTCTCCCTTATTTAAAAGGAGAAAAGAAAGACCCTCACTATTTGTATAACATTTCCGTGGATGTGTTAGAATGCCAGAGGGGAGACCAATGCCAGAAATCTTGGCAGGGTAGAGGCCCTTCTGACTGTGTAATTTCTTTTTTAATCTGATGATGTGGTGGAAAGTAGATTTGCTTGGAAGAACCAAAGATCATCTCAATTTTGCTGAACACTCCGATCCTGTGCATCAGTGGTTACAAACCGATACGTCCTGTAATAAGAAGTCCATGGGTTCTAGAGTAGTATCCTCCTCAATCAGTACCTTGGTGTCTGTGTGTTTCACAATACAGATGTGTATAGAGAACATCTATTGGGCTTGCCTGTCTATTATACATTCCTTCTTTTTCAGCAAAAACACCTCAAATTTCTTTGGGGAATCCACGCCCCCTCTAGGGGTGATAGTCAAAATGTTTAACAACTGGAATGACACGGATATTCCCACACCCAGGCAATCGGAATGGAAGCTGACTGTGACAGCTGCTGAACCCAGACGTGCTCATCAGATATTGTTTTGATGGGTCCTGAAATCAAGATGGCCCAAGGGCCAAATCAAGATGCTTCTCCAAGGGCCAAGCATGAACCAAACCAGGCCAAACAGACTCCCTGTCCTGAGAATTTGCATATTGATCCATGACACAGAAAACATTTGGCACAGATCGATCCCAAAGGTTGCCTGAAAATGCCAGCCTCTGGTGTGCCTGCTTCCTGTCCTTTATAACATGCCCTGGTTCAGCTTTTTCTTTGTTCTATAAGCTACCACCATATCCATCCAATAAACTGTATTTATTTACTTACATACTTATTTCTTGCTTACGTTCGCTAGAATTCATTTCTTTTGCTTACCAACAAGGAACTCTAAAACGGTAATTCAGAAAATAAGGTTTTATTTTATTTTTTTAAAGATTTTATTTATTTATTCATGAGAGAGGGAGAAGCAGGCTCCCTGTGGAGCCCAATGCAGGACTCGATCCCAGGACCCAGGGATCATAATCTGAGCCAAAGGCAGATGTTCAACCACTGAGCCACCCAAGTGCCCCCAGAAAATAGGATTTTAAAACGAATTTTCTGCAACGGGAATCTTGCTTCCCTGAATCATTTTATTATAAAATTGTAAAAATGATTCCATGGAAAGAAATAAAAGCCTTCAATAGGTAGAAAATACGATAAAATGGATTTAAGAAAAGCAGGGTTGTTGGGGTTGAGGAAGGCTTCAGTTTACTCACTGAGTGGCAAGGGCCTTGAACCAGGTACAGCAGTAGCTCTTTGCTTAAAGAAATTAAAGTAGCTTTCTACTTCTAGAATTGCCCTTTGACCCTTAGTCACTAGATTAAATCTTCCAGAACGTTTCTTTTTAAATCATTTTTTAAAAAGATTTTTATTTATTGGGCAGCCCGGGTGGCTCAGTGGTTTAGTGCCGCCTTCAGTCCAGGGCGTGATCCTGGAGACCCAGGATCAAGTCCCACGTCGGGCTCCCTGCATGGAGTCTGCTTCTCCCTCAGCCTGTGTCTCTGTCTCTCTCTGTCGCTCATGAATAAATAAATAAAATATTTTTAAAAAAGATTTTTATTTATTGATTTGAAAGAGAGAGAGAGAGAGAGAGAACACAAGCAGGGGGAGCAGTAAAGGGAGAGGGAGAAGCAGGCTCCCCACTGAGCAAGGAACCTGACCTGGGGCTCAATTCCAAGACCCCAGGATTGTGAACTGGGCCAAAGGCAGACGCTTAACCCAACTGAACCACCCAGATGCTCCCCTGCCCCACCTTTTTAAAGATTTTATTTATTTGAGAGAGAGAATGAGTGAGAGAGAGAGAGAGAGCAGGGGCAAAGGGGGAGGGAGAAGTAGACTCCCTCCAGAACATGTTTCTTGCATTCTAATGCACATATGGTCACTTAGAGGATCTCATAAAAAGACAGTCTGCTTCTACATATCCATCAAGCTCCCAGTGACTCCAGGGCTGCTGGCCAGGACCACAGTTTAGGCATCAAGGATCCAGGTTAGAAGATTCCTTTTCAGCCCGGTTTCCCCAGATTCCCCGCTGAGGGTTTCCAGACCGCCTCCCTTTGTCTGTGTAGAGTCCTCTTGTCATTCCACCCCTAAGCAGCAGGTGTCACCAACACACTCTGAGAGCCCCTGCTGGACTGACTCCTTGCTGGGGACCAGTTGATTGGTTCCAAAAGGATTCATGCAAAGCAACTTTAAATTTCCAAAGTAAGGATATTCCATAGCATTTGGTGATGGTTTGAACCCCAAGCAAAATGACCAATGAGGGGAATTCTCGCTACGTTTTTATAAACATTTTTATTTCTTTCTGATTTTTTTAAATGTTGGTCATTCATTCATTCATTCATTCATGAGAGACAGAGACACAGGCAGAGGGAGAAGCAGGCCCCTTGCAGGGACCCTGATGTGGGACTTGATCCCAGGTCCCCAGGATCATGCCCTGAGCCGAAGGTGGCGCTAAACCGCTGAGCCACCCGGGCTGCTCTTCTTTCTGATTTTCAATTCATCTGTCCATGCTTCACTGTGGCAATCTGGCTCTCTGCATTTTGTAATGGAGAAATTAGAAGTGGTTTAGTAAAGCTTGTAGCAGTTCAACTATTTATTCATGAGAGACACAGAGGGAGAAGCAGGCTCCCTGCAGGGAGCCCATCGTGGCACTTGATCCCAGGACCCCAGGATCACACACACCCTGAGCTGAAGGTAGATGCTCAACCCCTGAGCCACCCAGGCATCCCAGCAGTTCGATTTTTGTAGAGGGCTTTCTTATGCATTCTCTCTCTCTCTCTCTCTCTTTTTTGCATTCTCTTATTGATAGAAGAATCTCCACTATTATTATTCCCAATTTCCAGATGAGAAAACACAAGCACAGAGGGGAGAATTTAGTGACTTGTCCACTGCAATAATGTTGGGGGGACAGAAATGAGATCCCACCTTGAGCTTCTTAATCCTTCACTTTATCCTACTGCAGATGGACAAGCAAAAAGACTATCAGGGTTCTCTTCTGCATTAAACCTTGTTCTCCTCAGCAAGATTGAAAGTTAACTAATCTTGGGGCACCTGGGTGGCTCAGTTGGTTAAGCATCTGCCTTTGGCTCAGGTCAGGATCCCAGTGTCCTGGAATTGAGAGCCCCTCGGGCTCCCTGTTCAAGGGGGAGTCTGCTTCTCCCTCTCCCTCCCCTTGCTTCTGGTCTCAAATAAATAAATAAATAAATAAATAAATAAATAAATAAATAAATAAATAAAATCTTTTAAAAAGTTTCAGGCATCAGGACCAATTGTCCTGGGCATAAAGTCTCCCCAAATACAATGATGCACTTTGGATGCAATTATCTGAGATTGCAAGGTTTCTATAGACATTGTGTCTATTCACCATGACCAAGAAGTCCCTGTCCCACCCATGGTATCAGAGCTCCTTTGGAGAAATTTGTGGGGAGGTTAGACATTAGTGAAGAGGTAACATTTTGACTATATTTAAATTAAAACAGAGGCTTTGTTTTTTTTTTAATGCCTGAGGAGAAAGGAGTTGTCTTTCATCTTGGAGAACCTCCCCCAGGTTTTGCAGGCACAGTAAACTCTGAGGGCTACTCCGATCTCATCCTCCCCTTGGTGCTCCACACCCCTGCCCACCCCACCCCCATCTGGCACAAAGCCTTTGTTGTCACTGGGCTGGCTGGGGAGTGCCAAATCTCAGGATAGGAAGTGCTCCCATGAGTGATCCCTAAAGCACCCTCTGGCTCCGGGAACCTCAAGATCCCCTCCTATGTCAAGCATTTTGCACAATGGTTTCTGCTGGATGTTAATATGGAAAAATCAGGAAGACAAATGCCTCTGTGGTCAAGCAAATGCAAGCAACGCTTGTTGTTTTGTTTCTAAAGATTTTATTTTTAAGTGATCTCTACACCCAGTGTGTGGGGCCCAAACTCACAACTGTGACATCACCAGAGTCACCCCCTGCACTGACTGAGCCAGCCAGGCACCCTGAGCGGCGCTTGTTTAAATGGAGTTACCTGCATTTCCTTTTCAGCAGGGCTTCTCAGAGGTTTTCCTGTGCACGGAGAACCTTTCAGAAAAGATTCTCCCAGTTAGGAGATGAAGGCAGCTTTTGTTCCTGGAACATCTGAAGCTTACAAGACACTCGCTGAAAACCCCGGCTGCGCTCACCTTCCTGTATGGGCTGGACGAGCTTCCCCGGGGGGCCACCTGCACAGCGTCGGGGCCTCACGTTTGGTTTATTGCTCTGCTGTCGCTGGCTTGAAATTCTTAATCAGTGGTGGACAAAAGCTCTGTATTTTGGTTTTGCGCTCAGCCCCACAAACAGGTAGCTAGGGCTGCCTGTGGAGGCCCCGGAGGAGGCCCAGGAGGAGGCCTGGGAGACCCAGGAGGATGGGGTCTCCTCCTGGCCTCAATGTTCCAGAGGCTTTCTGAGTTTCTCTCCCTGCAGTTTACCTCCCTCCTCTTTCCACCTGTGCTGGTGCTCACCTGCCCCATCCCTGCTGCTTCTCTTCCTCTTGTACCTCCCCTTCCTCCTCCTCCTCCTCCTTCTCCCTTCCGTCTTACCCTTTCCCATCTACCCTGGCACACAAGATCTTTCTCCGGCCCAGGTTTATGGATCGCTGGAATAACGTTCTCTGTTCCGAGTCTCCTTGGCGCTTTTAATTATGGAAAGTACCCTATGCTTTAGCCAAGTGTGGGCACCCGGGAGTGTGGTCAGATGAGGCTGGGGCGCCTGGGGGGGCTCCGTGGGTTGAGCACCCAACTCTTGACTTCCACTCAGGTCGTGATCTCAGGGGTCGTGAGATCTAGCCCCCGTGGGCTCCGTGCTCAGCGGGGAGTCTGCTGGAGATTCTCTGTCTCCCTCTCCCTCTGCACCCCTCCACCCCCGCTTGCACGCACACTCTCTCTCTCTCCAAAAATCAATCAATCTTGAGAAAAAAATAAATAAGGCTGGCATGCCAGCCCTGCTCTGGCCACTGCCACATCCTCTGGCTTCCATCTGGCATTCGGGGAGGCAAGCACAGAACAGAGTTGAAAGCAGGAAGGGAACACACTGCAGTGATCCTTAAAGCAGCGCTGAGACTAAGAGGCTCTTTTGTCTGTCTACACTTATAAAATCAGTGGTTTGAGGGACGCCTGGTGGCTCAGTGGTTGAGCATCTGCCTTCAGCTCAAAAGTCGTGATCCCAGGTCAGGGGATCGAGTCCTGCATTGGGCTCCCTGTGAGGAACCTGCTTCTCCCTCTGCCTATGTCTCTGCCTCTCTCTGTGTCTCTTATGAATAAATAAATAAAATCTTAAAAAAATAAATAAAATAAAATAAAATAAAATAAAATAAAATAAATGGTTTGAAGTGAAATGTTGCTGTTAGCCTCTTACTGTTAAAGGGAAGGATCGGTGTGGTACCCCTCAGGTCATGGAGGGAAGAATCAGAACTGAAGATGACGATAGCTTCTCTCAGCAACAAGTCCACAAAAGCACTTAACTTTTCATAACAAGGCGAACTTCCATGCCTGGCTTGCAGAGCCCTGGAAGACCACGCATCCCGCCCAACCCTGCTTCCTTCCACCTTCCTCTCCTACCTTCCATTCTTGTAAGGCTCTGCTTGTTGCAAGTAATGTAAACTCAGTTCAAACCACTGTAAAGAAGAAACATGTATTGTTACCTTATAACTGAGGAATATTGCTTAAATTGAGCAATAAAGCAATAAAAGGGTGTGAATGGCTTCAGGTATAGCTGGATTCAGGAGTCCAAGTGATACCATCTAGATTCCTTTCTTGCTCCATCTTTATCTGTGATCCCTGCTTTCCTTTAGGGCACATTCTGTAAAAGGCGAAAGATTTATACGATCTGAAGAGAAACCAGAGTATAGGGCACATTCTGTGTCTAGATCTCTCCACCTGGATGCCAGGACCATTCCCAAACACCTCTGGGCTTGCACTTTCTTTGTGGCTTGTGATCTATAGAAAAGGTCATTCTCTGCCCCGCCCCCAGGGTTCCATAGCAAAACTGAAGGGGAGATTTGGATTGGCTGCAGACTATGATCATATCTGATGAGCCCACCCCTCAGTTAATTACAGTGACCTAGAGCGTGGAATGCACTGCTGAGGGTCATGTGCCCACGTGGTGGTGCTGGTGATGCCCAAGGTATTAGAAGGATGAATGGGATCTTGTCCAATCACAGAGATTGGGTTCTCTTTACAGAAGAGGGTTCCTTGGAGCACCTGAGTGGCTCGGTCCGGTGTCGGCCTTCAGCTAAGGTCATGATCCCTGGGTTTTGGGATTGAGCCCTGCATTGGGCTCCCTGCTCAGCAGGGGGTCTGCTTCTCCCTCCCCTTCTCCCCCTACTCATGCACTCTCTCTCTCTCTCAAATAAATAAATAAAAATCTTGGGACACCTGGGTGGCTCAGTGGTTGAACATCTGCCTTTGGCTCAGGTCATGATCCTGGGGTCTGAGGATCGAGTCCCGCTTTGGGCTTCTGTGGGGAGCCTGCTTCTCCCTCTGCCTGTGTCTCTGCCTTTCTCTGTGTCTCTCATGAATAAATAAGTAAAATCTTAAAAAATAATAATAAATAT
This sequence comes from Canis aureus, assembly GCF_053574225.1. NCBI lineage: Eukaryota > Metazoa > Chordata > Mammalia > Carnivora > Canidae > Canis > Canis aureus. Next base: position 31,259,049 of record NC_135640.1, on the reverse strand, counting down.
CTTTTAAGAAAGAATAATAAACAAATGTCTTTTAAGAAAACATGTCTTCTTCCTGCTAGGAGAGAAAGATGTGTCAAGCAGACATAAAACAACCACTTTAGGTAACTACACCTTCTCAGTTTTGTTCCTTGACACTTCCTCTCCTCCATACTTTTCTGACTTCTGCTTCAGAGTCTGGCTATAATCACCTCCCTTCCTCCACGTTCCCAAATCTGATCAGACCTTCAAGGCTGAACCCACAGTGAATGCTCAGAAAGTGCTTTATGGACTCTTGGGGGCCAATGGAGCATCAAAGTGGTTTCATGAAGGAGCAGATCTTTTGTTGACTTAAAATGAGTTAGTTCTACTCTACTATTCCTTTTCATCATTCTTATGTGAGACTCTATGCTGACCAAGGCTTTTTAGTTAAAAAGATCAGCTAGACAAATGAATTAGTATAGAGGAAAGGGGTTAGACTGGAGGAGCTGAGGACATCTTGTAGAAGCAAAGAACGACTACGCCTCAGGGGAATCAGGAAGCCATTAAGTGATAGAATGAGACCCAGTCCTTCTAGTGCTCTGGAGAGAGACAAGGTCTCCAGCCCTAGTATCTGTCTGTCTGTCTGCATGGCTCTCTTGCTTTCTTCAGCAAGCTGCTATTGTTTGATGACTCATCACTGTGCTCTGTGGGAAAGATGACTTTCCAGCCTGGTACTATCACCTTTTAGAGTACATTCTCTGGGTCTCTTTGTTCAGCTTTCTGAGAAAGAGAGAATACATTTGGTCATGGACCAGCAAGTGTATTGGCTCTCCTTAGCCACTCCCCATCTGTCCAAGAATCTGTTCATTAGGGTTATATGGCACATGTATGGTTGCCTAGGCCATTGGTGGGAGCAGGTTTCCAAGGAGGGGCCGTGGACTGGGCAAGCCCCCCAAAACATGCTTCTTGTAGATACACACAGCAGCTGTTCCATAGGTTAATCAACTAAAGAGAAGAGAAGTTAAATGATGCATGCAAGGCCTCCCAGCCAGGGGAGAGGTCAAGGATGCTCTAAAACCCAGGTGTCTGCTCCAAGTGCTACTTTCTACCCCAAGGAAGGAGGGGGTGCCCAAAGCCCTAGCATGGATTCGTTCTCTGAAGGAGCAGGGATGTAGGAAAGGAGTCTAGGAAAGAAGTTGGACTTTGGTGAACCCCACAGAAAGCACTGAATGTGGGTGCCCACATGGAGGGGAATGGAATAAGATCCTTGGATTTGATTAGAATAGCCTTGGTGACCTTCAGGGGTCACCAAGCAGGTTTGGGGGTGCTAGAAATTGATAGTGGAGTTAAAGGGGAGGTGAAGAAAAGATGGAAATAAACAGAATAAAAGGGAGGAATGGATTATAAGAAATAACAAATGGTGGAATCTTGGTTCATGCTCTGGCACCATGGACTGCCCTCTGCTCCACTGAATTACAAGAAATTCTGGAAGAGCACACTGTCCAACAGTTTCATTAAAATGAGTGGGAAAACTTGCTACTTAGATACACATTAAGTTCTCAGATGCTGGTATACTTCAAAGAAACCAGGAAGTATGTGCTAAATAGGATCTGGGTTGAGAGGGTGCACTTAATAGAATAAAGTTCAAGGAGACGGCTCTATTGAGGGATTATTGCTAATACAGGCAAGGCCTTTTTCCAAATTATAGGGAAGTATCTTATTTCTTGTTGTATTAAATGCATTTTGCCTTCTAGAACTCTTCCTCAATTAGGAATGTTCTTGGGGGTGGCTGGGTGGCTCAGTAGGATAGGTCAGGGACCTTCAGCTCAGGTCATGATCCCAGGACCTGGGATCAAGCCCTGTGTCCGGCACCTGCTCAGAGCAAGGAGTCTGCTTCTCCCTCTGCCCCTTCCACCACTTGTGCTGTCTCTCACTCACTCTCTCAAATAAATAAATAAATAAACAAATCTTTAAAAAAAAAGAATGTTCTTAGCTGCTCATAATAGAAAATCTAACAAAGACCAGTTTAGATAATACAATCTTGTTGACAAATTGAACAATAAATAAATAAATAAATAAATAAATAAATAAATAAATATTTTTAAAAAGATAATAGAATCTGTCTCAGCAAAAAGGCCACAAGTAGGCATTCCCAGGGATGGTTCAAATGATCATATAATCCAGGTTCCAAACTATATTTTTCTTTCTCTCTTTCTTTTTTTTTAAGATTTTATTTCTTTACTTGAGAGAGAAAGAGCATGAGAGAGAGAGAGAGAGAGAGCTCGAGCAGGGGTGTTGGAACGGGCAGAGGGAGAGGGAGAAGCAGACTCCCTACTAAGCAGGGAACTCAACATGTGGCTTGATCCCAGGACCCCAGGATCGTGACCTGAGCTGACAGATGCTTAACCAATTGAGCCACCCAGGTGCCCCCAGACTATAATTTTCATTTCACCAGATTTTTCATTCCTTAACTGTTATCAAGATGACTATGGAAGAAAGGGAAAGAATGGCATCTTCAAGCCCCCTTCTTGCACTTGTCCCTTTATATTGGGAAACAAATTATCTTCTTCAGAAGTACCCCTGCAGATTTCCCAAAGTGTCAGTAAAGAGACCAGGACAGTTGGCCGATGTAGCTGCAAGGGAAGCTGGAAATGTAACTATCCATCAGAATGGAATGTGACAGATACCCTTGACATGCTCAGCTCAATCATGACCCATCCCCTGGAGATATGCCAGGGTTGGACCTATTCCATCTGAGTAAAATCTGTGTTCCTTTAACAAAGAAGAAAGAGTAAAGGATACTAAGAATATATTTTACAAATACTAACCTCTACTAGGGATACCATTTTAATAGTAAGCCTCTTCACCATGAAGACAAATAATGTTGAAAGCATTGTGCCAATGTGCCAATGGTGGAGCATGTGCCTAAATCAAAATGACTCCAATATTTGGAATAAGATATAATTCAGCAGAAATTACCAGGGAATACATAAGAACTCCTACTTGTCACTTAAGTAGCTTGGGTTTGCAGATAGAATGCTCTTTAGCAAAGGAATTATTTTATCTTTTTTTTTTTTTTTTTTTAAGATTTATTTATTTGGGAAGGGCAGGCAGAGGAACAGGGAGAAAATCTCCAGCAGACCCCCAGTGAGCATGGAGCCTGTCATGGGGTGATCCCGTGATCCTGAGATGTCCAGAACTGCAACCAGAAGTCCAATGCCCAACTGATAGAGCACCTAGATGCCCCAGTGAGGCAGTAATTTTTTAATGACATTTCTTTTTTTTTTTTTTTTTAAGATTGTATTTATTTGACAGAGAGCAAGCACAAGCAGAGGGAGCAGCAAGCAGAGAGAGAGGGAGAAGCAGGCTCCCCACTGAGCAGATAGCCTGAGGAGGGGCTCTATCCCAGGACCCTGGGATCATGACCCGAGCTAAAAGCAGATGCTTAACCGACTAAGCCACCCAGGTGCCCCTAAATGACATTTCTTACAGTTAGTTTATATAAAGGACCTCCATCCATTACAAATGTGTAATTGTGTGACATGTCACAATATCACCATTGGTTTAAGAATGAGTGGTAAGTGGCCTTGTCCCAGTGAGCAGAAGGTCATGTGGATCCTGACTTCCCCTTCAGGACTGGAGAATTTTTTCTCCCAGCTGCTGGGAAGGTTGTCCACTGACACCTCTCAGCCATCAGCCTTCTTTGGAAACTGGTATCACTAAGGGAACCTGCCTTGCCCAAAGACCCAGCCCTCTGTCAGGGCCCCCAGCACTCATGACCTCTTGTCCTGATAGATTAACTAAGCTCTGAGCAACCCACAGGGTTTCCTGAGGTCTTCACTGAGACTCTATTGTATTGAGACTTCTCCCTCTGCCCCATCTGGCCCTTCCCTTCCCAGGATCTCTGAATCCCAAGGACACTTCCTACAGGCTTATCTCCAGCTCAGTTCCTGCCTCCCCTGGAACATGATCTGTGACACTTGGCTCCTCTCTCTGTCTCCTTTCTGTGACCCAAGTCAGTGTATTTAAATGAGTCAGGCCAACCTAAGATAGTGACAACTTTTTTTTTAAATAGATTTTATTTATTTATTTATTTTTAAATTTTTTAAAAGATTTTATTTATTTATTCATAGAAACACACAGAGAAAGAGAGAGAGAGAGGCAGAGACACAGGCAGAGGGAGAAGCAGGCACCATGCAGAGAGCCCGACATGGGACTCGATCCAGGATCTCCAGGATCATGCCCTGGGCTGCACTAAACCTCTGTGCCACCGGGGCTGCCCTAGATTTTATTTATTATTTTAAAGAGAGAGGGATGGGAGGAACAGAGGGAGAGGGACAAGGGACAAGCAGACTGTGCTGAGCGTGGAGCCAGATGGAGGGTTCCATCCCATGACCTGAGATCGTGAGCTGAGCCAAAATCAAGAATCAGATGCTTAACGAACTGAGCCATCCAGGTGCCCTAATAATAGCAATCTTTGATGGAGAGATTGTCCTCATCAAAGATTTTCTTCAAGAGATGTAATTTGAAAGGAGCTCCCTCCCTTCACACACATTTATTAAAAATACAGCCTTAGGGGCACCTAGCTGGTTGAGTCAGTAGAGCATGCAATTTTTGACCTCAGGGTTCTGAGTTCAAGTCCCATGGTGGGCGTAGAGCTTACTTTAAGAAAAATACACACCTAACCAAAAAATGTATGTAGACCTGCAGAGGAACTTTCTGCAATGCCTGTTCGACAAATGAACCGCTTCTTCCACCTAGTATCAAACTTGAATGAGCTGGAAACCTCTGTGACAAGTATTTGATGAAACAGTATTCCACTAGCCCAACAGAAGACTGGAGGCCAAGACCCAGACCAAAATGTGTTTGCCTGGGTAGATGTCAGGATCCCATAGAGCCCCATTTTTAGAATCAACTCAAGAGTTGATATGAGGGACACCTGGGTGGCTCAGTGGTTGAGCATCTGCCTTTGGCTCAGGGCGTGATCCTGGAGACCCAGGATCGAGTCCCACATCACACTCCCTGCATGGAGCCTCCTTCTCCCTCTGCCTGTGTCTCTGCCTCTCTCTCTATGTCTCTCATGAATAAATTAATACAATATTAAAAAAAGAGTTGATATGACTATTTATGTATTCATTTATTATTGATTTATTTTTAGTTTTATTTTTTATAGAGGGAGTGGGGAGAGGCAGAAGGAGAGGGAGAGAGAGAATCTTAAGCAGTCTCTCTGCCCAGTGTGGAGCCTGATCCGAGTTTCAACCTCTCCACCCTGAGATCACAACCTGAGCCGAAATCAAGAGTCAGACGCTTAACCAACTGAGTCCCCCAGGTGCCCCAGTAGGGGCTATTTAAATAAAGCAGGTTCAGAAAGAAAAAGCAGCGGTTGGGGATGCTGGAAGTTTTGTTTGTTTTCCCTAATGATTGTAAAAAATAAAAGTCACTCAGTTAAGCCTTTCTCTTCTAAATCCGTGCAACCCCACACTGAAGGGTTTGTTTTATAGCACATATTTGGAAGGGCCATTCATTTCTATAAATAGTGGTAATAATACTGGAGCGGGTATAATAGAAGAGAAGATCCAAACAGATAAGAATAAAAAGGGAAATGATTATCTCCCTCTATTACATTTGCAGATGCCAGTGGGAAAGATGTCAACGGAGATCAAAATGACAGATGTTACACATTCTCCCAGGTGCTGCTAGACATAAACATTGTTTCCTCCTCACCCCCTACTCACTACTTCTTCTTTGAAGTATCTCTACCAAACTGTCAACCCAAACTCAGGAGAAAAAAAATTAGAGAAGTACAAATTCTGAATGTACTTAATGTTGTAACGATGATCATTTCAGGACCAGAATTTCCTCGTCTTGGCCTACACGTGTTTTCATGATCAGAACAAGAGGAACATTTGTCATTTTTCTACTTAATGACTTAAACAGAATCGGCCCTTTCCAGAATCTCCTACTACAAAAGCAACAAACCTAATACAAAGCCAGCTCTCTTCCCCCGGCCTCCCTCATCTCCAAAGCCATAGTGGAAATTGCAAGCGGTACTTAAAGATGGGGTTTTCAAAAAGGAAGTATTGACCAACGCTGTTAAGTCAGCTATAGAGCGAAACAAATTTAATTTGTCCACGGCGGAAAACAACTAACTGTGGACAAATTTATTGAATTGTTTCTTGACTAAGGGATCCCTATTCTGAGCCAACAATTAGAACTGGTAGGTTTCTTAGAAAGGATGATACTCAAGGATCTCTTAGTAGCAAGCCCTTTGGGGAAAAAGAGGGAAGTGCATTTAGCAAGAGAAGGAAAGGAATGGTATATACTATTTTGATCATGTTATATATGTGCAGATTGTTTGATTCCAATTAAGACCTAAGAAGGGATGCCTGGCTGGCTCGGTGTGTAGAGCATGCGACTCTTGATCTTGGGGTTGTGAGTCTGGGCCTTTTGTGGCATGTAGAGATCACTGAAAAAATTGGAAAAAAAAAAAAAGAGTAATAGGGAAAGAGCATTTTGTAATATTTGACATCAAATCACTATGTCGTACACCTGTAGCTAATATAATGTGTCAACTATACTTAAATAAAACAAATAGTAGGGGGAAAGTCTAATAAATCTAAACAGATACAATAAACAGCGCACACACACAACTCCTGAGATACACTGTATTTTCATTACTTGTCATTAAGTGGGTATAGTAGGAGAATAATGGCCTCCAAAGGTGCCCACATTCTAATCCCTAGAATGTGTGACTACTGTAGATTACCCAACAAGGAAGAATTAAGATGGCAGATGGAATTAAGGTTGCTAATTAACTGAGTCTGGTGTGGGGAGATTATCCTGGATTATCCGCGTGGGCACAAAATAATCACAAGAGTCCTTGAAAGTGGAAGCAGGAGGCAGAGCTGAGTCAGTGTCAGAGGTGTGCAGCATGAGAAAGGCCCCGCTGGCCATTGCTGCCTTTGAAGATGCAAGGGCTCCATGGACCAAGGAGTGTGGGCGGCCTCTGGAATCTAGAAAAAGAAAGACAACAGATTCTCCCCGAGAGCTTCCAGAGAGGAATGCAGGCCTGCCAACACCCTGATTTTAGCCCAGGGAGACCCATTTCAGGCTTCTGACGCCAGAAGTCTAAGTCAGTAAATTTGGGTTTCACTAAATTTGAGATAATTCGTTACAGTAGCAATAGGAAACCAGTGTAGCAGGTCAGTCAAGGAGAAGCAAAATTCACTCAGGAGGTAACCTCTTCCTTAAAGTGGTATTTATCACATGATCAATATGAACACACCTTCTACGCTCAGATATTTTATTCCATGTGACCCACTTCAGCAAAGCACCTGTTGGTCCCGTTTTGTACATTTTCTCTTTAGGATTAGAGCCAGAGTTTATTACATGAAACAATTTTTTTTTTTTTTTTTTTTTTTTTAAAGCAGGAGGGATTATTTTGTCCTTTGGTAGCTGGCTATTTGAAATGTCTTGCAATAACATCCAAGCTCTTTTTTTCCAATCAGGAATTACTTTAGAGTGGTAAATGCCGGGGGTGGGAGGTGGGGGGGATGGGGGTTGGATAGCGCACATTTTATATTTCCATCAGTTGGCCAAAGCAATACTATAGGAGTCCTAAGTAAGCACAGGGGGGGGCGGGGGTGGGGGGGAAGATGCCTGGGCAGCTGCACTGGGCAGTGGTTTCCAGTTACCAATTTTATGTGAGGAAGTTGGGGTTTGGCCAATCCAAGGAGCTAGTTGTAGTTACAGGGACTCCAAGGCCCTGGAATGTTGCTTCTCACATTCCACACGTTTTGAAACAATAAAAGCAACACTTGTTTTAGAGGGAAAAAAATTCACATAAATCCCAAAGGGAAGGATTAATGCAGCTATTGAAAGGCACCTATGGACTACTGGGTGGTGGTGGGGACTGTACATGCGGTGAGAAAGGGGCCTTCTCCCAGGCCCTGCCCCGCCCAGCTCCCCCCTCAATGCACCTGCTTCCCCCACTCAGTGCACCTGCCCTCTTTGCTGGACTCCTCTCTCTGACCCCAGAGTCCCTTGACTATGATTCTCCTCCACTCCCAGGCTTTCAAAGAAGCACTTAGAAATCCCAATAATGCATCTTGCCCTTTCCTCTTCAAAAAGGAGAGAAGAAATGCTTCTGAGGAGAGAGGACACTTTTTCAGTGACCCTTTGCTAACTAACCAAAGAATCCAATTGAATTCAACCAATGGTTACTCAGTCAGGAGAAGGGACCCAAATATGATGGGACAAGGGGATCTGCACTGACCCTTCATGCTCCGCAGCAGTGGGACTTGTTAGGGGCCGGATGGTGCCTCCCCTGTGAATCCCTGTGTTGAAGGCTTCACCCCAAGGGGGTTAATGATGTTAAGATGAGATCCTTCCCACGGGCCTAACTCCCATAGGACTGCTGTCCCTTAGGAGAAGGGGAGGCTGGGGCAGAGAGGGAGACACCAGGGACCCTTGTGCAGGATGGAAAGAACACGTGAGGCCCCCAGGAGACATCGACCATCCATAAGCCCAGCAGAGATGCCTCAGAAGAAACCAGCCCTGCTGACACCTTGCTGTTAGACTTCCAGCCTCCAGGACAACAAGGGAGTAAATTTTGTTGTTTAAGGCCCGACCCCCTGCCCCGTCGGTAGCACTTTGTCATGGCAGCCCCAACAGACTATTACAGACTATTACAGTCCTTTAAAAAGTCAAACTGTTATACTCCCTGGGAGCCAATCACTGTTTCGCCTTAACAGCAGCCCATGCCAGAGCTCTGGGGTTCTGGGGTGCCTGGGGGGCTCAGTCGGCAAAGTGTCTGCCCTCAGCTCAGGACATGATCTCAGGGTCCTGGAATCGAGCCCGACATCAGGCTCCCTGCTCACTGGGAAGTCTGCTTCTCCTCCCTCTGCAATCTGCTCCCTCAGCTTGTGTCCGCTCTCTCTCGCTCTCATGATCTCAAATAAATAATCTTAAAAGAAAAAAAAAAAACTCTGGGGTTCCAGTGTGGAAGTCTGAAGCTGGCTCCTGCCCCATGCTCAGCACTTCCCTTCCAGGCAGTGCCCCCCTTACCCCCCTCCCCCGCCCAGTGTTTCCATTCCTGCTTTCGATGCTGCTTGCCTCTCTCCTCTCTCCTCACCATGCACTGTGCACTGTGGAAGCTAGGAGAAGCCATGGCTTCTCTGTCTGTGCATTGCCCCTTGCCTTCAGCCCTGGCACATTACGTGGCACAGAGCAGACGGTTTTAAATGCCTGCTAAATCTGATCATGTCCCTAATCAGTGCACATTGCTTATCTTCCACAAAAAGCAGTACAGACAACTGCCCTGGACACCCTAAAGGGAGGCACCACCAGACCCTCTGGGAACGGAGGGCACTGGGTCCAGAAAAGAAATGAGGCCTTCCGGGATGCCTGGGTGGCTCAGTGGTTGAGCATCTGCCTTTGGCTCAGGCCATGGACCTGGAGTCCTAGGTCAAGTCCTTCATTGGATTCCCCAGGGAGCCTGCTTCTCCCTCTGCCTCTGTCTCTCTTTCTGTGTCTCTCATGAATAAATACATGACATTTAAAAAAAAAAAAAAGAAAAAGAAATGAGGCCTTCCGATGGCGATTCCTGTAAACACCTCCGAAATGGATCGGTCTTCTGCCTCAAATACGCTGTGCTAGGTGTCCTGTGCACTGGCTGCGTGTGTCAGCTCTGAAAATGGAGTGACAGATTCTGCTTGGGAGGCGGGGAGCAGGGGCTGGGGAAATAATCACAGGCCTCCCTCTGGGAGAATCACTCATTAGCACTCTGACCCGGGGCAAGTTAGTCAATCTCTTTATCTTCTAAACAGAGATTATAGACCATATTTTGAAAAGATGACGTGAATATGAAATGGAAAGTCGAATCAGAAACCGCAGTAACGTAAGGCCTCACACATCGCAGGTGATCAGTAGCCGTGAGGAAGAAGAGGGTCCCTGCCTTTGAATGGGCAGCAGGCTCACACTGGGCATTGAGGGCTGGGACACGAGGAGGTATTCCAGGCAGAGGGTGGAGGAGAGAAAAAGCTGGCCAGGGAGCCCTGGGTCATCTCGTGCAGACGGGGAGCAGGACAAGTTCGGGAGCATCGAGGGAAATCAGAAAGGCAGAGTGGGTCTTCAGGGCCCAGGAGAAATCAATGTTCTTTATCTTCTATTTAATGGAGAGGCTTTTCCAAAGAGTGAGTGACAGAGGGGTGGAGACCTGCCTTGGAGGGACCACTGAGAAGGCTATGGTCCTTGCCAGAAGGTGGGAGTGTGAGCTGGGGCAGGGGCAGGAGCAGGGGCCTGCAGATGGGAGGGGGCCAGAATCATTTCCAAGGTTGGATTTACCCATAGATAAAGCTTGGGCCTTTATTTACTGAGGAGTAAAGGGTGGGGCAAGTCCAAGCTTCCTCCCATTTTTCTAGCCTGAGCACTGTCTCTCTAGGTGGTAAGGCCAGAAAGTGACCTGGGAGACAAAAGACGTTATTGGGTGGGGACGCTTGGCTGGCTCAGTTGGTAGACATGGGTCTCTTGATCTCGGGGTTGGGAGTTCGAGCCCCACATTGGGTACAGAGATTACCTAAAAATAAACTCTTAATTTTAAAAAAAGGGGTTGTTGGAATTTGTCTGTTGTTTGGGGGAAGGTGGTGGAGCAGGTGCAATGAGATTATGGGCGTGTTAATTTCACGAAGCTTTTTGGGTACCTGCGAAGAGATGTGTGGCGAGCTGGTCAAAACTGGGCCGGACTCTCTGTAGGGGAGCTGGGATCCGTAGGTGTCTCTAACGTCGGCAAAGTGCTGGTCTGGGTTCTTTTTTTTTTTGGGTTCTTTATTGTATGGAGTCATCCCATCCCCATAACACCCCGTGAGATGGACAGTATCACGAGCCTCATTTTACCGAGGAGGGCTGTGATGAACTCAATTGTGCCGCCCTCCCCCAACTCATAGTTTGAAGCTATCAGTCCCCAATACACCTGTATTTTGGAGACAGGGTGTTTAGGAGCTACTTAGGGTTACCTGAGGTCATAAGAGGGGAGCTGGCGGGGCTGGAGGGGAGCGCAATCCACTAGGGCTAATGAGAAAAGAAAGAGACAGCAGAGTTCTCTCTCAGCACGCACACAGAGGAAAGGCCAGGTGAGGTCCCAGCAAGAAGGCAACTGTCTACAAGCCGCCAAGAGAGTTCCCTGGTGGCACCTTGATCTTGAACTTCTCCTCTCCAGAACTGTAAGAAAATTAACTGCTTTAATTTATTCTAAGTTAAAAATAAATGTGTAAGCCACCCAGTGTGTAGCGTCCTGTCATAGCAGCCCGGGATAAAACAAAGGCACTTAAGCACAGAGACATTAATTAAACTTCCTGAAGGTCACACAGCCGGTACGGAACAGAGGCAAGATCTGACTTAGGGCAGTCTTTGCTTTTAACCACTAGCCTCTCTGCTTTAACTCCTCCTCCTTCTTTTTAAAAAGATTTATTTATTTAGAAGATTTTATTTATTTATTCATGAGAGATATCCAGAGAGAGGCAGAGACACAGGCAGAGGAAGAAGCAGGCTTCCTGCGGGGAGCCTGATGCGGGACTCGATCCCAGGACCCCGGGATCATGACCTGAGCCAAAGGCAGATGCTCAACCACTGAGCCACGCAGCGGCCCTGAACTCCTGTTTCTCTAGAAGATGTGCATGCATGCGTGTGTGTGTGTGTGTGTGTGTGTGCACGCGCACGCGCGTGGAGGGGCAGGATCTCGAGATGGAGAGAAAATGGGCTGTCCCCTTCTTCTGGGAGGTTGACGTCTGTGGCTCCACTGCACCAGTGTGCTTCCTGGGATGAGCAGCTTCTTTTAAGTCCAGTGATTGTTTTGCTGAGGCAGCATGGCTGCCTTCCAGCATTTTCCATAGCGTGCTGTCAGACCCCGGGGGGATGGCCCTTGCGTGGAGCAAGAACAAGCGGCTGGCGCGAGGCAGGTGGAGCCGTCTGGCTTGTTGCGGCCGGGCGCCAGCAGCCCTGACCTCCCCTCTCGGCCTCCCCGGGTGTGTAAGCCACGGGACAGTCACAGAGGCACCGCCCGGGGATGTCATCGGCCAGGTCGTCAGAGCCCCGTGCAGGGGCAGGTGGTGGCCGTGCTGGCGGTGAGCACAGCAGAGCGTGCAGACTTGTCAGGTCACTATGTTGCACACCTGGATCGAACATAACACGTGCAACTATAATGCAAAGGGGGGGGTTGTCCATGAGGCTGAGACCTGGTAGAGCATCTGGGAGCCCCACCGCCAGGCCGTAGCTGTGGTTTGCAGGGGAGCTTTTGTTCTTTCCCTTGTCGATGAATTAATAATGGGGCGAGGGTGGGAGCACACAGAAGGAATAGCATCGAACTGGTTTTCTCTGGGAGACCCTCGGATGCATTCCCGGTAATTGTTTTGGATTTCCAGCTCTTTCCCCTTAAAACACATTTTAAGGAATTTCTTTTCTTTTTTTTTCCCCCGTAGTTGTTTGTTTGTCCCTTTGCCTTGAAGTTTCTGAAATATTCCACAGCGCTGTCCTTGCCAATTCTGCAGAAGTGTTGCTGTTGCTCAGAGCCTGTTCACAGCCAAGTGGGAGAGTTTCTCCACAAACTGCCATTTCAGTGAAAACACAGAAAATAAAATGCAACCAAGCACATTACACAGAGGAGGGAATGCTAAGTTCCCCGGCTGTGATGCGGCCTGGCTGTCTGGCCCTGCCTCCTTGACCTTGAGTTTCTTCGCATTGGTTGGACACGAGTCTGCGTGTTGAGGCTTCCTCGGTCTCTTCTCCACCATTGAAGGTTTGTCATGGCTGGGAAAGTGTGCTGGCTCCCTAGGTCCTTTTCTGGAACCTCCTTCACCCTGCTCCCAACATGTGTCCTCAGGTAAGAAACTAAAGAAATTCTTTTAGTAGGAAGGTTATTCTTACCATTTTTTAAAGATTTTATTTATTTGAAAGAAAGTGCGCACAAGCAGGGGGAGAGGCAGAGGGAGACGGACAAGCAGACTCCACGCTCAGAGCAAATCCCCACAATCTGAGCTGAAATAAAAAGTCGGGTGCTCAACCCACGGGGCCACCCAGGTACCCCAAGCAGTTGTTTTTAACATCGTCGTTCATCTCAGGTGTCTTTCATTTTCAAAGAAGGCTGATGAGTTTCCCAAATTTTATGTGAGGATGAATTATGTGAGGATTTTATAAAGATGTAGATTTGGATTCGGTGTGTCGGAGATGGGGCCTGGGACCATACATTTTCTGATACCGGCCGACAGTGCTGGTTTACAGACCACACTTTGAGTCACCAGATGTAGAGAAACACTGAATGGTTGAGTGGTTGTAGGGAATACTATTGGGGTGTACATTAGTCAAGGTTAAAAACAAATCAAAAGGAGATATTTACATATACACACTCACACACACTCACACACAGAAAGGTGTATGGCGAGAAGGTTTATTATAGGAATTAGTTCATGTGATTGCAGAGACTGACAAGTCCCAAGCTCTGTCATCTGCTTGCTGGAGACCCAGGAGAGCTGATGGTGTAAGTTTCCATCTGAAGCCAGCAGGCTCAGCCCCAGGAAGAGCTGAAGTTTCAGTTTGAGTCTGAAGACTGGAAAAGACCAATGTCATAGCTTATCCGGTCAGGAAGAGGAAAGCCTCCTTACAGAAGGGTCAGCCTTCTGGTTCTATTCAGGCCTTCAACTGATTGGATGAGGCCCATCCACGTTAAGAAGAGCAATCTGCTTTGCTCAGTCTGTTGATTCAAATATTAATCTCATGCAGAACAGCCTCATAGACACACTCAGAATAACGTCTGACCAAACGTCTGGGTACTCTGTGGCCTAGTCAAGTTGACTCATGAGATGAAGCACTATGAGAGGGTGTATCCTCTCTTGGGAGTCTTCTTCATGGCTCTTGGGTTGTCCTTGTTTATCTTCTTGGCATTCTTCGGTCAGAGGATCCAGATGCGTCCCCTTGTCAGCCTGATGTCCATGGCTGGACCCGATCTCCACGCTCTCAAGGGCAACTGTCTATATAACACCTGGGCCTGCCTCACGAATTCTGGCATAGAAACACCAGATGACACTTTACACTTATGTTGAACCCCATAAGGACCTTTCACACAGCAAACACCTAGTACAACTCGTACGTGAAGGACAGGCTACATAATGTGAAAATGTCGGGCTCCTTGTTCAAAACTTAGGGTTAAAAAAATTAGGATTTTCAAGACAGCAATAGCAGAGCAGGAAACCAAGTGTGCAGCCCTTCTGAGTGCAGGATCCTGTGGGATTACAGAGATCCTACATCCATTAGGCTTGCCCCTGTTCAAATGGACACCCGGGTCAGGAACAGAGGTGACACAAGTAAGCACGTGGGCCCATCTCTGCGGTGTAGCCTTACTAGGGAAGGCTACTTGTTGTGACTTAACTACATTTGTATTTCGTGAGGCTCTCAGTCAACAGTGGGGAAGAAAATGTTGACTTGGGGCTGGAGGTGAGGTCATGTACTAGAAACGTAATTTCTGCTCGTTCTCTTGTCCTACACCCTTAATTCTGCCTCCGACCGCTCCCTTTTCTCCTCTTTATGCCAACGCTGTGTTTTCTTTAGATGTCAACAGTGCCCTCAGGAGATGGGATGCTAGAACACTCTGCCAGATGGCATTTGTCTGTGTTTTAATCAAAATGCCCCCCCGCTCTTTGCCACAGTGTGAAGCAACAAGATACTGTGTGAAGCGGACAAGAAACAGCACAAAAGCCTGCGGTAGCTTTTGAGGTCAAGAAATGTACCCGAAGGGCGGATGAGCTGAATTCTGCTAACCTCCGGGGTAGCACCGTGATTGGGGGAGAGGCTCCCCAGGTCGGCCCGAGCAGATCCCGAGAGGCAAAGTCCTCATGTGTTGATGTGGGTGGGGCTCAGGGAGGGAGCGCATGATGGAAAGAACCCAAAGGGGTGCTTTCCTTTATATCCACTTCCTCCTAATGGGCAGGGCTAAGCCTTTCTCATATGGTCTTGCTCAGGGTTTTCAACCATGTAATGAAATACCATTATTCCATTTTTTTCTTTCCTTTCTTTCCTTCCTCCCTCTTCTTTTTTTTAAAGTCCTCTCTATGCCCAACGTGGGGCTTGAATTCATGACCCTGAGATACAGACTTGCACACTCTCCCCACTGAGAGTGCAAAATTATTCCATTTTGTTTTATTTATTTTTAAAAAGATTTTATTTATTCATTAGAGACACACAGAGAGAGAGAGAGAGAGAGAGAGAGAGAGAGAAAGAGAGAGAGGCAGAGACACGGCAGAGAGAGAAGCAGGCTCCATGCGGGGAGCCCAATGTGGGACTCGATCCCAGGACTCCAGGATGATGCTCTGGACCGAAGGCAGGCGCTAAACTGCTGAGCCACCCAGGCTGCCCCTCATTATTCCATTTTAGAGATCAGGACACTGACTCCAAGTCTTTCGTAAACGTAGCTAAACCCCAGAGCTAACCTTTATGAGTGCGCGCTGTGGGCCGTGCGTGACCTCATTTGAACCCCCTCAACATCCTTACGGGTTAGGTGGTTACTCCTATTTCATAGAAGGAAAAAGTGAGGCCTGCAAAGGATTGAGTATGCTGCCCGAAGCTTCAGAGCTGGAGAGTGGTGGAGCTTGGATCCACACCGGCCAGTGAACTCCTGAGTGCCCTTAACTGCTTTTCAGATTTCCTTAGAACAGCGGGAGCTGTGCCAAAGGCGATCAGGCGGGCCACTCGGGATTCATCTGAAGTTCACCTTGCAACAGTGGCACCTCCTTCACAACATGGCCACGCTGGCGGTGGCCCTGAGTGAGGCAGAGAGCTCCAACTGCTCACCTCCCGGGAAGCCTTTAGTTACCTCCCGCTGACACAGGGCGCCTCAGCAGCTGCCACCACGCGCGTCTCCAGTGGAAGATGTTTACCAATTGATTTTTCAAGATTTCGTTTACTTATTTTAGAGTGAAAGAGCACAAGCAGGGGGGTTAAGGATAGAGGGAGGGAACCTCAAGCAGACTCCTTGCAGGGCGCAGAGATGGACTAAGGGCCGGATCTCACGACTGAGACCATGACCTGAGGCCAAATCAAGAGTGAGATGCTCAACTGACTGAGCCACCCAGGCACCCTAGGAGATGTTTATTTAAGACACAGTATTTTGGGACGCCTGGGTGGCTCAGCAGTTGAGCGTCTGCCTTTGGCTCAGGGTGTGATCCTGTGGTTCTGGGATCAAGTCCCATATAGGGCTCCCTGCAGGGAGCCTGCTTCTCCCTCTGCCTGGGTCTCTGCCTCTCTCTCTCTCTGTGTCTCTCATGAATAAATAAAATCTTAAAAAAAAAAAGACTCAGTATTTGATGTTACTATATGCCAGGCACTCTTCTAAGCTTATGACTAATATTAACTCATTCATCCTCATGCCAATCCTATATAGTGAGCACTACTGTCATCTCAGTTATAACGATGGGGAAACTGAGACACAGAAGTCTGAAGTAACTTGCCCAAGGTCACAGCTAGATGATGATGGGCTGACTTGAAAGTAGGCAGCCTAGCTCGAGGACATGCACTTCTGAACATACTTTGCAAAAAACACTGTATTCATATTCATATATATATTCCCATTATATATATGAATATACACATATATTCTCCTTCCAATATGATGACTTGTAACTACTTAAGAAATTGCTCTTGGGACACCTGAGTGGCTCAGTGGTTGAACGTCTGCCTTTGGCTCAGGGTGTGACCCAGGGTCCTGGGATCGAGTCCCGCGTTGGACTCCCTGCAGGGAGCCTGCTTTTCCCTCTGCCTGTATTTCTGCCTCTCTGTATGTCTCTCATGAACAAACAAATAAAATCTTAAAAATAAAATTGCTCTTCCTGCTGGGATGAAATCTTCACCAAGGAACGATTCTTCATTGAGAAGCTTCAGCAAGGTATTGGCTGAGACGAAGGCAGTTTTTTGAAAGGGTATCTTTTGGAAAATTCTCAACAAACTTCACTCAGAAAGCTCCCTGCAACACCCATCCTGGCACCTGGTAGACATATCAGTCTTCAATCTCCTAACCATTCTCAAAATTGATGCCTAAGAAGCACTTCTAATCTTCAAAGGTCTTACCTCTAATTATAGCTCCTCTATATTTATTGATTAAATATTTTTGAGTGCCCCAAATATACCGGGCTTTGCTCTAGGCACTAGGAAACAGCAGAGAACGAGACAGATAAGATTCTGGATGGAATGGAGTGCTGTGCTGGGGCAGAAGACATACTTAATTGGCATTTCAGCCCACAGAATTCAGAGGCCAGCGGAGCCCTGGGGGTGGGGGGTGGGGTCTCTAACCTTGACTGGATACAGGAGGTTCCCAGTACCTAAAAGGCTGCTGCACAGTTGGAATTTGGCAAATGTCTACTGCATGCATGTATTGCCTGCAAACTGGGTTCTGAAGAATGGGTAGGAGCTAGTTAAGAGAGGGAAAAGTAGTGTGTGTGTGTGTGTGTGTGTGTGTGTGTGGTATTCTGGACAAAGGCAAGAGCCCAGTGGTGAGGGAGCAAAAAAAGAGATTTTTCAGTTCAGAAGGATGATTCTGCAGAGCAGAGATTTCAGGAGGGCTGGAGTAGAAAGACGTGGGAGGCCCTTGATGTGGTCGAGTGAGAGAAAAACCCGGAGGAGGGCATGGATTTGGGAAGTAGGCGACAACAGAGGGGAGGAGGAGGAGGGAGAAGCCAAGGAGGATTTTTAGTCCCCCCCCCGCCCCCCTTCGGGTTTACCCTCTAGGACACAGGCAATGCCTTCACGGTTCCTTTTGTTTTCAGCCACATGACCACGGGAGCCCAGGCCGGCCCACCTCTCAGGTAGTCAGGGAATGTTCCCCCAGCCTTTGTTCTCCTCAGTGGCGAAGTCCAAGGCTCTTAAAGTGAGGAGGGAGCTGTGGCCCAGCGTGGGGAAAGCCTGGTTACTCTCCACCGTGCCCGTCCCCGTGCCCGTCCCCGTGCCCGTCCCGGCGTCGGCCTCCCCCACGAGCTCCCGCAAGGTAAACGCAAGCCTCGTTTCCGAATTTTACGAGCAGGCACCAGGGGTCCCCGTGAACCGTACTCGGCCCCGTAGGGGGATGCAAGGCCCAAGCCCCGCGCTGTGATCTTAGGTCCATTCGCCGGCAAGGCGGGTCCGCTCGGGGAGTCGGGGCTCCCGGCGTTGGGGGAAGGCCGCCTGCCGCACCTGGCGCCCGGCTGGCGCTAGCCTCCCGCAGCGGCCGCGGGGCCGGGTGGCCTTGGGGTTTCCCTGCCTCCCGCAAAAAAGTTCCCGTCTCCCCCTAGAGCCAGGCGCACGCCTCCCGAGCCAGACCACGTGTCGCAGGTACGTCTTTCTGGGCTCTCCCCCGCCCCCGACCCGTCCCCCTCCCTCCCAGCCCTAGGTGGCAGGAAAATCCTTTACCTCCGACCAATCCCACTGACGCCGAGCCGCGCGCGCGCGCCAACCCGAGCTCCTTCTCCGTACGTCATTGGCCACCTCCACCTATGCGGAGTGACGGGCAGCTCGGCCGACCTATAGCCGGGGGAGGCGGAGGCCGCTCGGCCCTCTCGAAGCCGCTTTGTTAGGGGCTCCCTCGCCGCCCCCCAGCCCGCCGCGCCTCCGCCGCCTTCCCCCGCTCCCCGCCCGGCCGCGCCGCCGGAGCCCCGCCGGGTGGCAGCGCCGGAGCGCGCGGCGCCCGCATCCCCGCAGCCGGGCGGCCGGGGCCGGGATGCCGCGCGGGTACCCAGCGTGCTGCTGTTGTCACTCCGGCCCCAGTCCGAACGCCCCGCTCCCGCATCCGCCGCCTCTGATTGGCCGCCTGGAGGCGGAGCGATTGTCGGGCGGCCCAATCGGAGCTCGGTTTCCCACGGGCGGCCGTGGCCCCGCCCCCCGGGCCGCCGGCGGAGGCGCCCTGACAGCTCCCATTGGCAGACGGCGAGCGGGCCGGAGCGCGGCCGGGCCGAGCAGCGCCGCCGCCGTCGGGCGCGCAGCTCTGCAGCGCCCGCAGCCCCCGGAGCCCCGCGTCCCCGCATTGTCCCCGGGCCCGTCGCGGGAGGTCCGGGACGAGCGTCGCGGGTGAGTACGGCGGGCGGGCGGCGCGGAGCCGCCCCGGGGGCCGCGGCGAGGATGCCCCGAGCCGCCGCGTGCCCGTGGCGGGCACGTCCCGAGCCCCGGCCCCGCACCCTGGGCCTCCCGGCGGGTCCTAGCTCCCCCGGCCGCGCTCTCCCCGTATTGTTCCCGCGCTCACACCCGCGGGAGGTGAGGAGCGGGCGAGCCGAGGCCGGAGGCTGGAGGCTGGAGGCGACGGGGAGCCGCGGGGGGCGGGCGGGCCAGCGGCGCCCAGGTGCCCGGCGCCCGGCGAAAGTGACAGCGCCCGGGCGGCGGCGTTCGGGCTCCGCGGCGGCGGCGGCGGCGGCGGCGGCACTTTGTGTTTGTCGGCTGATTTTATCAACTTCGGGGAGGGCGTGCGCGCGTGTGTGTGTGCGCGCGTGTGCGTGTGCGTGTGCGTGTGCCGCGGCGCCCGACTTGGGCAGCTCCAGGCCCGGCTTTCCGGCGACGCCGCGGGCGCTCACCTTGGCGATCGGGGCGGGAGCCGCGGGGCGCAGAGCCCGGGGGCCGCCGCTCGGGGCCGGGGACCCGCTGCCCGCCCGGGAGGCGGCGTCTCTAGCGGCCTCGGCGCGCGCGCAGACAATGACTGGCCCGGGCGCGGGGTCCGCGGGGTCCGCGGGGTCCCCGGGGCCCGACCCCGACCCCGGCCGCGCCGCGCTGTCCCGCGGGCTCCGCCGCCGCGATGCTGCCCGCCGCGCGGTT
Source organism: Canis aureus (assembly GCF_053574225.1). NCBI lineage: Eukaryota > Metazoa > Chordata > Mammalia > Carnivora > Canidae > Canis > Canis aureus. Next base: position 31,239,282 of record NC_135640.1, on the reverse strand, counting down.
CGCCGCCCCGGCCGGGGGGACCCGCTTTTGTTTACGGACCTCGCCCCTGGGCGACAGCCGCGCGCTGCGCTCCCCCGGCCCAGGCCGCCGCCGCCGCCGCCGCCGCCCCCTCCGCGCCGGGAGAAGTCGGTGCGCGCTGTCAGGTGACGCCCGGAGACACGCTGCGGGGAAGCCGGCCTGCCCGCGCCCGCGCCCGCGCCCCCGCCCCCGCCCTGCACCGCGGCGCCCCGGCCCGCGGGGGGCTCTGTCTGTCCGACCGCCGGCCGTCGGGGCTCGCACCGCCGCAAGCCCCCCCGTCCCGCTAGCATCCCGAGGCCTTGCGCCATCAGCCCCGCGGGATTCCGAGCCTGCCTTCCCCTGCGTGCTGGCGAGTCTTGAAGGACGCGCGCGAGCCCTGGGGGACGCCGGCCAGCCCAGCCCGCCTGACGGGAGGGACCCACGCGGCCGCGGGGCATCCGCGGGGCATCCGTGGGGCATCCGTGGGGCATCCGCGGGGCATCCGTGGGCCCGGCGCCGCGGTCGGCTTCCCCGCGCGTGCCGACCCGGTGCACCTTGGAGCTGGCGCTGAGGTCAGAGTCTCGGGTTCCCCGACCTGCCCAGAGCCCCTCGCGGGCTGGGTGAGCCAGGCCGGGCTGCTTAATCTGCATCTCCCCGAGTCTGTAAAGTGGGGATGATGTGTATTCCCGTCTCGGTGTGTGTGTGTGGGGGGACGGGGGGCAGGGGTTCAAAAGACAGTGAAAAATAATCAGTTTAGCGCAGTGATTGCCACAAACGAAACGCTGCAATGATGTTCCCCAGTTAGAGGGGATCTAATGATCTAATGATGTTCCCTAATGAGAGGGGATCTATCCAGGGGATAGACCCGTGTCTCTTCTCCACTTCCCTGGCTTCTGTTTCATTTTAGAAAGCTTGAAGGACTGTTTTCAGCCTCAAAGCCGGGTTTATTTTACTTGGCCTTAGGTTTGATTATAGTTATCTAATCGCTTTCGGCTCCTTTTTTTATGTGTTTGAATTTCCATTAGGTTTTCGTTGTTTTCTTCTTCCCTCTTCGTTGAGGCTGTGCTGAGGCCCAGGCCTGGGTTGGGAGGACACCTGGGCCAGGTGGGAAGCGGTTGCCAGTGAACCAATGGGCACTGTGCAAAGTGATTAGCACCCGGATGGAGGGAGGTTTGAACAAAGAGATACCTGGAGGCCGGGAGACAACACTTCCTGGTAGAACTGAAATTCGAGCCATGTCTTGTGGCAGAAGTTTAGTTAATCCTTGGTTTCTAGAATACGCTCTTTTGTACCCCCGCCCTAAAGAGCCCCACCAGGGAGGTTGTCTTTGCGTGGCAAACACCAAAGTTGCTAAGTAATGATCTTTGAGTACAGGAGAAAGAAACCCAAGGTGGAGGCTTGACTGTCCAGGGAAGGTAGAAGGAGAGACTTGATTTCACTGGGTCTTTAAAATGCCCTTATCTGTGTTTTGACTGGTTTTTCCTCTGCTCCACCAGCCCCGCGTTGCTAGTTTTTCTAGGCAAAGAGAGAAGCCAGTTCCATACAGGGAAAACAAAAACAAAAACGAGAAAAAAAGCCCCTCTACAGCCCCAAATCAGATAGTTTAAAAGAGGCAACCTCAGGTTTGGCTGCAAAGAAAGATCTTATTGGAAAAGATGTTTCCAGGTTCAACACCCTTTTGCTGGTTGGGGCACATGGTTGAGTTAGGTGCAGTAACACGGCTTCAGGGGTCTCGACCGGCCCAGTAAAGCACGCAAGCCCAAAGTAGGTGAGGGGCTTGCAGTCTGTCCTGGGGGCGCAGAGGCCCCCAGGGAATGCTCCCTATACCATGCTGCTCCCCGCGCCTGCCTCAGGCACCCCCAGGAGGCTGGCTCCCACAGACAGAAGAGCCAGGAGCGTTCTTGCTAGATAGATATCAATTAATATACGAGATAACCCATTTAATGTTCTGCTAACGATGATTCCGAGCCTTCTTGCACTTGTTCTGGGAATTCTCTGGCCCTTAGGGATGTGGAAAGGCAGCTGTGCCCCCTGCTGCCGTCGGGGGATCAAATCAATTGGGGGCCTACACTTAAAAGGGAGCACGTGGCTCGGAAATCTCATTAGCTGACAATTTCACTCCTCTCTAACGCTCGTCCAAAGAGCTTTGACAAAGACTTCCTCCCCCCCCCCCCCCCCCGCAAGTTCTCCCTCCCAGCTTCCCTCTCCTCTCCTGCCCCCCTGCCTGGAAGGAAAGGCAGCCCTGGACCAACCTTCTGCGGGTCAAAATTCCTGCCATCCAGGTGGCCTGCTGAAGCCCAGGCTTTCCGGGGGGTGGGGGGGGTGGGGTGGGGGGTGGGGGGTGGGGCCTGGTCAGAAATCCCATCCCCAGAGCTTTGCTGAGGGCCTACTGGGTGTGCTGGTTCACAACTGGTTGTTTCCTTTCCACGAGGAGCTTGCGGTCTGCAGGAGAAACGGTTTGTGCGACTGCACTTTAGTGGATGGGGAAGGTCAAGCCTGTGCTTCCCTTACCAGGAAGGCAGGTGAGAATATAGGAATCACATTGAGACCTCCACTGGGAAATATCAGAAAGGGAGACAGACGGTGAGAGACCCTAACTCTGGGAGACGAACAAGGGGTGGTGGAAAGGGAGGTGGGCAGGGGGTGGGGGTGACTGGGTGACGGGCACTGAGGGGGGGCACTTGATGGGATGAGCACTGGGTGTTATGCTATATGTTGGCAAATTGAACTCCAATTAAAATCTGTAAAAAAAAAATAAAAAATTGAAGTAAAAAAAGAACCCTCGACTGGAAGTCGGATATGGCAGGGTATTCTGCTGTTGGAGAGTGCAGGAGGGGCAAAGGCGGGAAGGCAGAAAGAGAGGCGGTTCCTATGGGCAATGTCCAGATTCCTGACCACCATGCAGGCTCGTGATAGAGAAAGATCCTTTTTTTTTTTTTTTTTTTTTTTTTTTTACGATTTTGTTTATTTATTCATGAGAGACACACAGAGAGAGGCAGAGGGAGAAGCAGGCTCCCTCTGGGGAGGCGGATGTGGGACTTGATCCCAGGGATCACTACCTGAGCTGAAGGCAGATGCTCAACCACTGAGCCACCCAGGCGCCCCAAGAAAGATCCTTATTTTCGCTGTCTCCAGCCATTGGACTCCTGTATCTAAAACACTGCTCTGCGGGGGTTGTGTGTATGCACAGTTGTGTATATCCGACAGTCCTGCCTGTACATATACATATTTTCCTTTCTAAATTAAGCAGATGGGTAGAGTATGTTTCTGAGTGTGTCTGTCTTGTATTTTTCTCAATATAGGACCAGAAAGAACTGGCCCCAGCAATGTTTTTCAGCTTTTTACAATTCTAGACTTCAGGTCATTTCATCTCTAAAAATTATTTTTTTTAAAGATTTATTTATTCACGATAGACACACACACACACACACAGAGAATGAGAGAGAGAGAGAGAGATTGGCAGAGGGAGAAGCAGGCTCCATGCAGGGAGCCCGATGTAGGGCTCGATCCGGGGACTCCAGGATCACACCTTGGGCCAAAGGCAGGCGCTAAACCGCTGAGCCACCCAGGGATCCCCTAAAAATTCAGTTTTTTATATAGGTAATCACTCCTGTGTTGAAAAAGAAAAGTTCTCATCATTGTAGGCCAAGTCACTTATTTAACAAAAAAAATTTTTTTTAAAGATGAAAGAAAGAAGGCCCTGAAAGATAAAGCAGTAGTTGGCCAGGGACAGAGTGTTTGAAAATAAAACAATGCCCCAGTGTAAAAGGTACGGGGTATTAGTAGTTCGGTGGGTTTTCCCCCTCCATCCCCTTTCCCACCTCCTGTACCTTCCTCCCCACCCCTCCAGCATAAGACTTGCACTGTTCCTGGGGTCTCCAGGGACCTCATTAAGAAATTCATAAAGGTCTAGACTGTGGTTACAGAAAGATTCCTCCTGTGCGTGGGTGAGATTCTTCTAGAAGACCTCGGAGCTCTTTTGCTCTGTGAAGAGGTTCCTCCCCAGTGGGCTGAGGCTGAGCTCAGAGGCTCGCATTCCCCTGCAAGTGGGGTCTCATTCATTCAAATGGTGGCAAGACTTGGGGTGGGGGGAGTGCACAATCCTGCTGTGATAGAGGAGCTGGTCAATTGTGTGCCTTCAAAGGGTGTTACCCAGAGGGATGATGCAGGGAGGAGCTCCGTGGGAGGAAGTTTCTTCCAGGCGAGGGCGCGCACCCTCAGTTACAGAATGGGCCAAGGCCCTTTGAGTTTTGGTGCTGCCACAGAGTTTCTTTCCATACAGGGAGGCTTGGGTGCAGTCGGGGAGACGGGGGTCCCAGCATTTTGCCACCCTCGAGCAAAACCAAAGTATGACATGAGGGGCATTGCATGTTCTTCTGGCCAGGGCCACTTTGAATTTATGAAGGAGGAGGGTTTTTAACAAAAGCCACCTATGTTATTTAGCACCAGGACCTGCCCCCACAGAATGTGATTTTATTAAAGACCTGCTGATTAGTGTACAGACGTGCGAGGAATTTAGAGGGTTGGAAGACGGTGGACCCGGGTGCCCTCCTTCCCCGCTTTGGCTTGGGATAGGCCAGGTCGGGGAGGGGATGAGACATTAGGCTATGGAGGTAAACTGAAGTTGCTTTTCCTTAAAAAACCCCAAACACTGTTCTCCATGGCGTCCATGGCAGAGACAGGCTGTCCCACGGAAGGAACCTGTCTTTGGGGTGGCTGTCTCCAGGCCAGAGCTCTCCTGTCTGCCCACCCACCCTCCCTCCTCCTTGGCTGGGAGCTGCTAACCTTGTAAATAGAGATCAATTCTGGTTCCTGTTCCTGGATTCCTCTGTCCTCTGCAGAGGCGATAATGGCCCTGGAAGGCCACCAGGTCAGCCCTGGGAGAGGGGGGAGGTTAGGGTCTGAGAATGGGGCTGGGAATTCATTCCTTCTATGGGATTGTTGGCACCAGGGAAATGGAGGCCTTGGGGTTTCCACCCTTTGCTCTTCAGGAGAGGGGCTGGCATGGGCCTGATGGCCACAGGCTGAGTCCCAGGCGTCTGGCTTGCCTCCCCTTTCTCCTAGCCACGTTGGAGGCCTCCCCGGGTCTAGAGGATCCCAGCCCCAAGCCTGACCCGCTCAGGGTGCCTTCAGATCCTGGAGACAAGATCTCTTTGACCCACCTGGGCTGGGTGGAGCGCGTTGGCTGAATTGCGGGCGAGTGGAGATGTCCAGCGGGAAGGTCTGGGAGCCCCTGGAACTCATTAGCTAGTTTCCACTCGCTTTTTGGGCAGTGTTTTAGAGGCCCAGAACTGTGGGTTTATTTTGCCGTTAACTTCTTATGTGGATTTGGGGTTTTTTTGGGACTTAAAAGGAGCCTGACCCAACTGAGCTAATGTGTTCATTTTTTCCTTTTTTTTTTTTTTTTTTTTGTGGCAAAGTGTGCATCTTCATCTCCTCCCATTTCGCAAGGTTGTCCTTGGAAAGTGAGGGCATTTAGCCGGCCGTAGGCCTCCCCCCCACCCCCCTTCTGATACCTGCAAGGGGGCCCCTTGCCATGCCAGTGAGGCCTGAGCTCTCCAGGTACCCAGGACACTCCTGCCCTGCCTCTTGCCTGGTGTCATGATTGGATTTACCATCTGACACCCCCAGAAGCACCCTACTCCCGCTGTCCAGAATCAAGTCCCGGGTGTCCGGGGATCCCTGGGTAGCTCAGTGATTTAGTGCCTGCCTTTGGCCCAGGGTGCGATCCTGGAGTCCCCTGATCAAGTCCCACATCAGGTTCCCTGCATGGAGCCCGCTTCTTCCTCTGCCTGTGTCTCTGCCCCCCTCTCTCTCTCTCTCTCTCTATCATGAATAAATAAATAAAATCTTAAAAAGAAAAAATTCCTGGGTGTCCGAGTTGTGACTCTGACGATGTTTTAAATAGCCATGGGTAGTACTTTCCTGGTGGCAAATTCTGCTGCGTTCTGGTGGTAAGCAGTGTGTCTGCCTTCACCCTTTGGTTTACATATTTATCTACTTATTTATTTATTTAGATTTTTTTATTCATTTGAGAGAGGGAGCTGAGCAGGGAACCTGATGTGTGAAGCTCGATCCCAGATCCCCAAGATCATGACCTGAGCCCAAGGCAGCCACTCAACCGACTGAGCCACCCAGGCACCCCACACCCTTTAATTTTTAATCTGTTGTTTAAACAGGGGTCCAGTGTGTGTGTGTGTGTGTGTGTGTGTGTGTGTGTGTGTGTATGTGGAGGATGTCATATGCACTTTCTTTCATCTAAAATGTCCTTTGGATCCCACAGCTAGTAGGTCTTTTGACTCTTCTTGCCATGGTGAGGCTCTGACCCAATGATGGTTCTTCCCCTCTGCTGTTCAGAGGGAAGGGCCTTGTACATGTTTTTTGTTCTCTTAAGGGTCTAACATACGTGCCTGAGTTTGCCTTAATCGGGATGCAGTCTCTGACTATGAAACTTGAGTCGATTTTGCTCAGTAGATTTTTTTTTAAATTAATTTTTTTGCTCAGATAGATTTAGATCGCAGTTTTACTCAGGGATGATGATCCAGTGTATTATTTTTCCCTGCCATCAAGTGTATTCTCCTATCATCCATATTCTTGCACTCCGGTAATGCCAAGTTTGATTTCTTTCTAAAAACGTGTAAATAATTGCATATAGCATTAAGAAACTCCTGGAACAGGCAAGCTTACAGGAAGAGTGTTTTGTTCCCATCCCTCTCTGTTCTCGCCCACTCCTGTACTCTCCAGAAATGATCACTTTTGTTCATTTTTGGATTTTTTTGCTCTTCTGGTGGTTGTCTTTGTATCTCTAAGTAATGTGCTTATAGCACTTTTATTTATTTATCTGCTTCCTGTTATGATGCAGGACCATTTAGCTGGCTTACCGCTTCTTACGCCCCTTCATTCTCCAGATTTTTAATGGTTATATTTATAGTTCTTTTTAAAAAAAGATTATTTATTCATGAGAGACACAGAGAGAGGCAGAGACACAGGCAGAGGGAGAAACAGGCTCCCTGCGGGGAGCCCAATGCAGGACTCGATCCCAGGATCCCAGGATCATGCCCTGAGCCACCCTATTTATAGTTCTTATATTGATTATTCTTAAGTCTTTGTTACTTATATAGACCTCTAATTTAGCTTTGTCAACTGAAGCCTGACTTTAACCTCCCCTTTGTAAAGTGAGCATATTGGCATCCTGACCAGTCTTTTCTCTCAACTTCCCACCTTCTCCCTTACACCCCCTATTTCCGGTCACCTTGGGATTGTTAAGAGTGTGTACTATAAGTGTGATTGAGTCTTCTATGGCCTTGTCTATAGGTTGCTTTTTTTTTGTTTTTAAGATTTCATTTTTAATCTCTACACCTGACATGGGGCTCAAACTTAACAGTGCTCAGGTCAGGAATCATGTGCTCTACCATCTGAGCCAGCCAGGCGCCCCTGGTTTGCTTTTGTTGTTATAACAGCTTTATTTATTTATTTTTCAAAGATTTTATTTATTTATTCATGAGAGACACTCAGAATGAGAGAGAGAGAGAGGCAAAGACACAGGCAGAGGGAGAAGCAGGCTCCATGCAGGGTGCCTGACCTGGGACTTGATCCCAGGACTCCAGGGCTGAAGGCGGCGCTGAACTGCTGAGCCACCCGGGCTGCCCTATAACAGCTTTATTATTATATAATTTACATATCACACAAATTAGTTCCTTAAAGTGTGCATTCAGTGGTTTTTGGTATCTTCACAGAGTTGTGCAGCCACCCCCATAATCAATTCTAGAACATTTTTTAAAAAAGATTTTATTTATTTGAGAGAGAGAGCACAAGTGGGATGAGGGGCAGAGGGAGAAGTAGACTCCCCGCTGAGCAAGGAGCCCTACCCGGGGCTCAATCCAGGGACTCCGGGATCATGACCTGAGCTGAAGGCAGATGCTTAACCGACTAAGCCACCCAGCACCCCTAGAACATTTTCATCACCCCCAAAAGAAGCCATATACCCATTATTATTCACTTCCCTCCCCATGCCAACCCCTCGCCTCTGGTAGCCGTGAATTAATTAATTAATTAATTAATTAATTTTTTGTAGCCATGAATTTATCGTTCTCTGGATTTGCCTGTTCTGGATGTTACATATAAATGGAATTATATACTATCTGGCCTTTTGTATCTGTGTTCTTTCGCATAGCATCATGTTTTCAAGGGTCATCCATGTTGCCCCTTGTGTCAGAATTCTTTTTATTGCTCAGTAATGTTTCACTTTTTGGATATGCCACATTTTGTTTATTCATTTATCAGTTGTTGGACATTTGGGTTGGTTCCACCTTTTGGCTCTTTGTGAATAGTTACTGCTATGAACATCAGTGTACAAATCTTTGTTTGAATACTTAAGAATTTTTTTTTTTTTTTTTGGTAAACACCTAGGAGTGGAATTACTAGGTCATAATAGTAATTCTATGTTTAATTTTCTGAGGAACTGCCAGATTGTTTTTGATGTGGCTGCACCATTTAACATTTCCACGAGCAATGTATGGAGATGCCAGTTTCCCCATGTCCTGGCCAGCATTTGTTCTCTCTTGTCTTTTTGATGACTGTCATTCCAACAGGTGTGAGGTGACATCTCACTGCGGTTTTGATTTGAGTTTCCCTGATGATGAGTGATGTTGAGCCTCTTTTTCACGTGCCTTTTGGCCATTCGTGTATCTTCTTTGGAGAAATATCTATTCAGAACCTTTGCCCATTTTTTAAATTGGGTTATTTGGGTTTTTGAGTTGTCGAGTTGTAGGAGGTCTTGATGTGTTTTGGATTTTCACCTCTTATTGGATAGATGTTTCGCAAATACCTTTTCCTCCTTTGTAGGTTGCCTTTTCACTTTGTTGGTGGTTTCTTTTGGTATGCAGAAGCTTTTAAGTTTGACGTAAACCCACTTTAGTTTTGATTTTGTTGCTTGTGTTTTTAGAAATGATTTCCAGAAAATCATTACCAACACCCACATCAAGGAGCTTTTCTTCGTATGTTTTCTTCTAGGAGTTTCATAGTTTCACTCTTAATGCATTTCAAGTTAATTTTTGAGAGTAGTGTAAGATGGGGGTCAAGTTTCCTTCTTTTACATGTGAATATCCAATTTTCCCAGCACCATTTATTGAAGAGACTGTCTTTTCTTTACTGAATATTCTTGGCTCCCTTTATTTCACATTTAAAAAAAGAACAATAGTCTGTTTACTTCAAAAACTGGGTGTGTATGATTCAGTTATTTTATTTATTTACCAAAGCTACATGAAGGAAATATTTGCAAAGTAATTTGAAAGTGAGCAGTCTTTGGGTATCAGCTTTTGGGCATTACATTTCTGCTGGGTGACATTTTTTGTTGTGTTATGTTAGGACAGAGGTTCTTAACTGAGGGCAGTTCTCCCCAGGGGGCCTTTGGCAGTGTCTGGAGATTTTTTTGGCTGTCACATTTTGGAGGTTATATTGATATCTATCTAGATATAAGGAGATACCAGGCATCTAGAGGCTAGGGCATTGCTGACATCCTGTGATGCATAAGACAGACCCCAGGACAAAGAATTACCTGGTCCACAGTAGTGCTGAGATTGAGAAACCCTGAATTCAAAAGACACAAATATTAATAGCATGCATTTAAATTTTTTCACTTGGGAGAGGAGCTTATGTTTGCTGGATATTTGGAAATGAGTGGTCAGATTAGTACTAATCTGGGGCATCAGATTATTTTGCTTATTATTTTAGCTGGCATAACTTAATACGGTATCTTTTTTTATGATAGAAAGTGTTATTGTGTGTGTGTGTGTGTGTTTTGTTGTTGTTGTTTGCTTAGAGAGGGGGAGGCAAGGGGCAGAGGGAGAGGGAGCGAGAATGTTAAGCAGGTTCCACGTCCAGTGCTCAATCTCATAACCCTGACTCATGACCGGAGCCCAAATCAGGAGTTGGACGCTTGGCTGACTGAGCCACCCAGGCGCTCTGAGGGTAGAAAATTTTAAAAATTTGGATAATAATTTCAGAGGTTTCGGGCCTCTTAGTGCTTGAGCAAGTTCACCCACTTAATGACTTCAGAATGTTGCTAATAACAGCGTCAGGAACGGCACATCCTTAGCCCTCAACTCTGCTGTGGTTAATGTTATGGGAGGAAAAGTATTTGCAGTCTGATCATTATAGCGTTACTCCTTTTAGGCAGTTCACGGAGTATTAAAAACATTTTCAGAAAAAAAGGACGGTGCAGGATCCACTGTGACATTTTAGGAAAATTTTTTGAATGTTAGAATAATTATCTCATCTTGAAATCTCTGATTAGAAATGATCATTTTAATCTATAAATATCAATTGAACTTTAATATCTCATTGTAATTAGAAAAATTAAAACCTCATAGCTGGTTTTTACTTAACTAATAATTTAACAGTCTATTGTTTTTGAATAGATATTTGTTTAAATTTTATTTTGTTTTAAAAAGATTTTATTTACTTATTCATGGGAGAGGCAGAGAGAGGCAGAGACACAGGCAGAGGGAGAAGCAGGCTCCATGCATTAAGCCTGATGCCCCATCCCAGGACCCCAGGATCATGCCCTGAGCCTATAAAGCAGACACTCCACCACTGAGCCACCCAGGCGTCCCAAGTTTTTAAAAACTGATCCTGTGAGTTTTTTCCCCCCCTTTTCTCTTCCCCTGCTGGCAGTTAATGCTTTAATGTGGGGATTGAATCTGCCTGCAACCTTGGACCTGGGAATCCTCACCCATAGTAGCAGACCATTCAAATTGCCTTAAAAAAAAAGATTTGTGGGAGCTGTTTGTTGTGGGGTTCAACTTACTTTGAGTAAGAACACCCAAATGTCCTTCTCTCTCTTTGAGGAAATGGGGTTAAAACCAGATGGACATATTTATAAATGTTGCAGGTTAGCATTAGGAACTTGGGAATCTTCTTGCCAAAGACATTAGAGATCTCAGTTAAAGGCCCATTCTTTACACCAGGACTAGTTAACAGCTTATTAGAGTGAGAAGGGCTAAAATTATCCCTCATGGACAGGCTCTGAATTTTAATTGTGGTAATCCATGTCTCCTCAGCCTGTGATACAGCCAGTTCTGAATCCCATCCAAGTCAGAAAAAGGGAATTTATGGGCCTCCTAGCAACCAGCATCTAGCAATGTAGAGCGCCCGGACTTTATTAGGGGCACGTGGAGCCCACTCCCCCAACATTCGGGGGCCCAGCCCACAGCAACGACAGCCGAGAGCCACAGGGGTTTCGGGGAGACTGGTTCTAGGAGCATAAGATATGGTCTTGGTTGCTATGTTATGGTTGCTAGAAAACCATACATGATTTGGGGGAAAATGGAAATCTCTGAAGGAACTATTAAGGTACAATTTTTCCATTTGGGAAAGTTACTTTCTGGAATTCAGAAATGGAGAGCTTAATTAGGACATGAGTCAGGTTAGATAGTTTCATACCCTGAGTATTGCAACAGCCTCTGTGACTCAGATTTTTGAATTTCTTCCTTCCATTTGAATAAAATCTGTGACATCTAGCAGCGTTGAAGTGGTTAATGGCTTTTGATTACCTGGGTTCATCCTTTTCCATTTTCCCCAGACAGTCTGTGGGGTTTTTCCCCTTCCCATTTGGTGGTTCTTCCCAAATATATCATTAGTGCTTTTTCCCTTTAATTACAAAGTATTTTTCTTAATTACATTAGGTACCGATACTGCAAACTGTGTAGCCAAAATACCAACAATAAATATCTTTCAGTTTTGAGATGAAGGGGAATTCCTACTTTCTTATGAAAGGTTTTGCAGTGAGTAGGGGTTCCTTTGATAATCAGAAAAATTGCATTAATTAAATCCACATTCAGCTTTGGGTTGGTGGTGGCCAGTGGGAACTTAATCTCCCAAGTCATATTTTCTTGTTCGGTAATCCACTTACACATGGGGATTAATAGCAAAGTGCTCCTCTCAACAATGAGGACAATGGGAAGAATAAAGAATATGTGGATTCTGGCTGGAATGAGCAAAGATGAGAAAGCCTGTAGGGCAGCCAAGAAGCCCAGTGATTAAATATCAATGGAAGGATTAGCTTCATTGTTGATAGGGCCTTTCAGGCTAGGATTGAACCCAGACCCTCAGTCATTAGAAAGTTGTTGACTTTGTAGTGTTGACTGCATCCCAGTCTTTAGAATGCTTCCCCAGAGAGTGGTCTTATATCCACAGTTCCAAACATGGTTGTGCCTCTTGACCTCGTTTTTTTTCCCCCTGGGATTGCCTCCTTGTTCATGAACTATCCCATCTTCTCCGAAGGTCCTAAAGCAGGGATGATTTTTCAGGTCAAGTGTAATTCATGTCTGTGTTTGTATTTTAGGGCTGCTGCAAAAGGAACTTCCAACTGGGTGTCTTAAGACAAATGTATTCTTTCATAGTCTCTTTGCTAGAAGTCCAAAACCCAGGTGTTGGCAGGGCCAGCCTCCCTCCTAAGGCTCTTAGGGAAGGGTCTTTCCTTGCTTCTTTGGGCCTTTACTGGCCCCAGGTGTTTCTGGGCTTGTGACAGTATCACTCCCAATCTCAGCCCTCTCCTTCACACAGCAGTCCTCTCCTTGGCTGTGTGTCTGTCTCTAGATCTCCTCTCTCTTATAAAGAAACCAGCCATAGGATGTAGGGCCCATCCTAATCCTATAAGACCTCATCTTAACTTGACTATATCTGCAAAGTCCTAGTTTCCAAATAGGGTCATACACATAGGTGCTAGAGGTTTAGGACTTAAAAATGTCTTTTGTGTGTGTGGCGGGGGGGGGGGGGGGGGTTGGGGAGGCACAGTTTAACCCACCAGAGTGTCCAATACTCCATTAGATTAGACTGCCTGCCTAAAGTGCTGAAGTACATACAATATGGATGTGTACTTACTGCTGAGAGATTAGATTTTCCTAAAGCTGATATGTCACCATGAGCCTATCACTGTTTGTTTGTTGCTTGTTTATTTAACAAAGTAGGCTCTATGCCCAACGTGGGGTTTGAATTCATGGTCCCAAAATCAAGAATCACAGGTTATATGGACAGAGCCAGCCAGGGGGCCCCTATGTCACCATGTGTTTAAACTTTCGAAGGTTCTTTGGTTCCCAGTCCTGCTTTCCCCATTTCATCTCTCGGGAGTCTTTTCTCAAAGACTATGAGCCAGTGAAACAAAAGTCCATTTTCCCCTGGGTTATATCCTATCCTAACCCATCCTATCATCTCCCTCCCTCCCTCCCTTCCTTCCTATTTGTTGCTTACCTGGCCTCCAGATCTGGACTGTTCCCATTTTTGCTCGTCAGATTTGCCTCTTCTTCCAGGTCTGGTGCAAACCAGCTGTCTTCGAGAAGTTTCCTTGGTGTTCCTAATGGTTCTGTTAGATGTGTTCTCACCATCTGCCTTGTGTCTCCTTGAACTCTTCTCTTGGACCTCAAACTCTTTGAAGGTAGGGTCTCAGCCGGATTTACTGTGGCTTTGCTCACAGCACCGCCATGGAGGAACTTGATAGATGGTTGGATAAACTTGTCCCCAGTTTACAACATCAGCAATCAGTATATATATGCCCAGTGAGTGCACGGGTCATTGCCAAGACGCAGGCCGTGGAGGGTGGCAGCTAAGAGATGAGCCCAAAGCGAAAAAGGCCTGTACTCAGGAGAGACTAGTGACAGACAGTGGAGTTCTGTAAGGACCCACTGGCAAGAGGAAGGTGTCTCTTAGCTGCTGGTGAGCGGTCTTTGGCCAGGATGAATCTGATGCTATAGTAGGAACCAAAATTAGACAGCATGCATTCTGGGGGAAAGATGGGTGGGTTGGTGTCTTAGTTCAAGCTGATCTAACAAAATATCGTGGACTGGGTGGATTACACAACAGACATCATTTTCTCTTGGTCTAGAGGCCGGAAGTCCTGAGATCAGGGTGCCGTCATGGTTGGATTCTGGGTGAGGGCTCTTCTCTTGGTTATGTCTTCATCTTCCTTATACTTACGGCCTTTCCTTGGTGCGTGCACGCTCAGAGAGAGAGAGATCCCACATTTCATTTTCTTTTTATCAGTTCCATCGAGGGGCCTCTTCTGTCACGACCTCATCAAAACCTAATTATCTCCCAAAGACCCAGCCTCCAAATACCCTCCCCCTGGTGATTAGGTCCTTACCGCATGAATTTTTGGAGGACACAGACGTTCAGTCTATAGCAGCAAGCAAGTGAGCAAGCAAGCAAGCAAGCAGGTCAGCATTTTGTAATTGGGAGGGGAAGAGAAACCTGCAAACCAAAAATCTGAGAGCACTGTGTCTGACGTGCCTTTGATTCCAAGGTGAGCCTGTGGGGACCTGGGCTGGGTTAGGGCTTCCCGGGGCTTGGGGCTGGGCAGCCCAGGACCTCGCCTGCAGATGGACGGGGAGGAATTTGTGCCTGGATACCGAAAGTATGTGTAGTAAATCATGGAAGAGTCTGAAAGTGGTAGTAAGCGGTGGGGGCAGGGAAAACAGGGCAGAGGCGTGCGGTCTTAGGAGAATGCACCTTGGCTGCAGGGTAGGATTGCTCAAGGATGCGAGCAGAGAGGGAGGCCGAGTGGAAAGGCGATCTTCACGGAGGGGGTGCCTAGGAGCGTGGTTCGCGGCTGGTGGTGGGTGTAGGGTCAGGGGCATAGAGGGGGACAGGTGGTTCCAGGGAAGGGGAACTGGTTCCAGGGGAGGTGAACGCGTTGCTGATTGAGACCTGATAAGGCTCCAGGCCTCTGCTGTGGCATTCTGGGCAGGGGCTGCGGGTAGACCTGCGCAAACGTGGGACTTCTAAAAAGACCTCAGGTTGCAAACGACTCAGATTATTCTTTTTTTGTTTTTAAATATTTTATTTATTTATTCATGAGAGACACACAGAGAGAGGCAGAGACACAGGCAGAGGGAGAAGCAGGCTCCATGCAGAGGGAGCCTGACGTGGGACTCGATCCCGGGTCTCCAGGATCACGCCCTGAGCCAAAAGCAGACGCTCAACTGCTGAGCCACCCAGGTGTCCCAGATTATTCTTTTTTTTTCTCGATTATTCTTTAAATGTATTTGTATTGGGGTGCCCGGGAGGCTTTGTCGGTTAAGCGTCCGACTCTTGGTTTCAGCTCAGGTGGTGATTTCAGGATCGTGAGATCGAGCCCGGCTCCGGGTTCTGTCCGGCTCCGGGTTCTGCGCTTGGGTGTGGAGCCTACTTGGGATTCTCTCTCTCCCTCGCCCTCTGCCCCTCCCCGCCATCAAAAAAATAAAATGTATTTTTATTTACTGCATGATGATTATGGGAACAATCAAATGCATTCAAAAGGAGACCTTCTCCCACATTCCTAGTATGGGAACATGCCGGTTGCTTTTGGTTTTCTCTGTTCCTTCTAATCCGTAATTATCAGGTTTTTTTTTTTTTTTTTAACGTATTTGTAACTCTTGCACAGATATATTTTGTTTCTTTTCACATCACACTGCATCATCAACATGTGTGGTTTGGCTGCATCTTCCCCAGCTTGTCATTTATGATGATCACACATTCCAGTGAGCTGATCATTTACTTAACCATTTTCCTCTAATTGAATATTTGTGTTGTGGTTTTTTTTTTAATCACTAAGAAAAAATTTTAAAGTTCCTTATACGTATATTGCTTTTTTTCCCCTTTTCTTTTCTTTTCTTTTCTTTTCTTTTCTTTTCTTTTCTTTTCTTTTCTTTTCTTATTTTTTAAAAGATTTTATTTGTTTGAGAGAAAGTGAGAGAAAGCAAGAGAGAGAGAGCACAAGCTGGGGGGGGGGCAGGGCAGCACTAGAGGGAAAGGGAGAAGCAGACTCCCCACTGAGCAGGGAGCCTGACTCGAGGCTAGATCCCAGGACCCTGGGATCATGACCTGAGCCGAAGGCAGACGCTTAACCAACTGAGCCACCAGGGCACCCTGTTTTTCTTTTTTAAAACTTTTTCTCTGGTTAAATTCCCACTATGTGGTATTTGTATTGAACATGACCTTTAAAAAAAATGCTGTTAATTTGAAATGCCCAGCTGCCTTCCAGAAGTCTTGATCTGTTCATATATAGGAATATATTGGACTCAACACAACCCAGCCAGCACGGGTCTTAATCATTAATTTTGTTACTCTTTTCTTTTCTTTTCTTTTCTTTTCCTTTTCCTTTTCTTTTTTTCTTTTCTTTTCTTTTCTTTTTTCTTTTTTAAGATTTTATGTGTTCATTCATGAGAGGCACACAGAGAGAGGCAGAGACATAGGCAGAGGGAGAAGCAGGCTTCCCGCAAGGATCCTGATGCAGGACTCGATCCCAGGACCCCGGGATCACGCCCTGGGCCCAAGGCAGATGCTCAACTGCTGAGTCATCCAGGCATCCCTGTTGTGTCACTGTTAATTGAATCTCTCTCTTTTTTTGCTTTCAGGAGGGGGGGACCTAACTTTTTGTGTTTATTATTTCGCATGTTGTTTTGAACTTTTAGCAAATACTGTCATTGGCTTGTCTTTTAAACACCTTGGAACAAAACAAATAAACAATCTGAAACAAGGATTTTATTGTTTGGGTTCCTGTCTGTGAGACAGACGGGATGAAGCCAGTCGTGCCTGAACGTCTTCCTGGCTTCCAGAGGCCCGCGTCTGACTTCATGAACCCAAAGTGTAGAAGGTCAACAAGACGTACCATTAGGAGTTCTGAGGCACAGGCTGCTCAAATGGTTGTGGGTGATCTGCTCTTGGATGGTTTTTGTTAACTTTGCTTGTGGACTGGTTTTTTTTTTTTTTTTTTTTTTGGAGCTGTTTTAGGAGAAGAGAGTTTCAGTGTACCTCCTGTCCCAACACACGCACAGCGTGCCCTATAGTCACCATCCCCCATGCAGTGGTACATCTGCTGCTCTTGATGGACCTGCACGGATGCGTCATTGTCACCCAGAGTCCATGGTTTACAATCGGGTTTGCTCTTGGTGTTGTACATTGTGGGTTTGGACAAATGTATAATGATGTGTACCCACCACTAATGTATCCTACAGAATAGTTCATTTCTCCTTCACCCCCTAGCCCCTGGCAAACACTGATCTTCTACTGTCTCTGTAGTTTGACCTTTTCTAGAATGTCATACAGTTGACCTTGACGGTCATTCCTTGGGAGTGTCTCTCCACCATTTCCTGCCCTCCTGCTTTTGCCTGTAGATTGGGATTTTATTGTATTTTATCATTTAATTTGTTTTCTTAAAATATTTTATTTATGTCTTCATGAGAGACACACAGAGAGAGGCAGAGACACAGGCAGAAGGAGAAGCAGGCTCCCTACAGGGAGCCCGATGCGGGACTCGATCCTAGGACTCCGGGGTCACGACCTGAGCCGAAGGCAGATGTTCAACCACTGAGCCACCCAGGTGCCCCTAGATTGGGATTTTAGAGTCGGAAGGATTGGTAAGGCCTCCAACCCAGGTGTCTTTTCTGTGACGCCGTGGCTGAGGAATGTCAGCTGAACCTTTGTTGTGGTTCCCACTATGAAGCCAAGGGAAGAATGGGCGCCCTGCAACAGAGAATCTGGGTTCCAGCCCCGGTGCCGACTCTGCTTAGCTGGTTGACCCTGGTGAAGCCACTTCCCTTTCTGAGAAAGGCCCTATCTGACCCCTCTGAGGAGTGACGCCAGAGCAGTGCCCACTCCCAGGGTGTAGGGGTGACACGGATACAATGTTGGCTGGCCTCCTTTAACCCCAAAGGAAGGCACAAGAGTCAACCAGAAGAGCCTGGACAGCCTGGCTCTTGGCTGAGCAAGTGAATCTTAGAAAGTTGCTCCCTGCAGGGGATGGAGGTCTGCTTCCCCAAAACTTCCACTGACGGTGACTCTGCCCTGGGGAAGAGTGGGGGCTGGGGAGGTTAAGTCAACCCTTCCACATGTAACCATCATGGTTGGTAGTCACGCCACCCCATCGAACTGCAGTAGCTCGTTTCAAGTGAACCTTCTCGGCGACTTTAACTGTCCATCGTAGCACATGGACTCTTCAGTTCTGTGAACACCCAATCCAATGTGGCAGCTTTTGGTGCAGAGACATGAGATGGGCTGGACCGTAGCCTCTGCCTTCAATTCCTGCGGAGGCCCCAAGCCACAGAGTGTGACCATGTTCGCAGGTGGGGCCTTTTGCAGGTGGCCAGCTTAGGATGAGGCTGTCATGAGGGCCCTCATCCCATCTGACTGACGTCCTCATGAAGGAGAGGGAATCTGGACCCCCCAGCGAGGCACCGGGACCCTGGAGCGCGGAGAGACGCAGTGAGACGCAGTGAGAGGGCCGCCCTGTGCCAGGCAAGGAGCGAGGCCTGGAGGAGCCAGCTCGCCTGCTCCTGCACCTCGGTCCTGGCCTCCGCAGCTGTGGGCATGTACACTTGTGTGGTTGAAGCCACGCACTTTGTGCTGTTTTGTGACTGCAGCCCTCGAAAACGAATGCAGGAAGTAATGCGATTTTTGGTTTTTATCCCCAATTCCAGGGATCCCAGTAAATAAAATCTTAAAAAAAAAAAAAAAAAGAATAGGAATCTGGAATGGTGCATCTGGTTGGACCCAAATGAAGTGGACAATATTGGGCATCCTGGGTGGCCCAGCAGTTTAGTGCCGCCTTCAGCCCAGGGTGTGATCCTGGAGACCCGGGATCGAGTCCCACGTCGGGCTCCCTGCATGGAGCCTGCTTCTCCCTCTGCCCCCCGCCCCTCGGTCTCTCATGAATACATAAATAAAATCCTTAAAAACAAACAAACAAAACCAAACCATAAAAAGTCCCTGTAAGTGGCTCTGGCTGTCCCGTTTCACGGATGAGAAAGTGGGGGAGCGGAGCGAGCGGGGGGCCCGAGCAGAGCAGATCCACGCACAGCGTGTCTATTGTGGGTCCCCGAAAGCCACGCGCGCGGCCGACGACAGCACGTGGGTGGCCCTGGGGGGCCCGGGGCTGGCTGAGTCCCCTCCCCGCCCCGTCGCGGCCACCGCGCCCCGCCCGTCCCCCGGGCCCCTCCGCGGAGCGCTGCGGGCAGACCCAGACCGCTACTGGGGAGTAGCCGGGCCGTTCGCTTTCCTCCGCTCGTTCGCTGCAACGCAGGCGCTCGGGGTACCCGTCAGAGGATCTGTACTGAGCAGGGCCATTTAAGAGTGGAAGAAATTTCCTGTTGAGAGGTTTTATGTATGTGGGGTGTGCGCGCTCCTGACGGCTCGCGGGGCTTTAAGTGTGTGTGAGGCGAAGCACAGCAGACTCCGGAAGTCTGGGGACCACTCAGGTCTGTAACCCTCGCTCTCACACCAGCTGGCCAGCCCCGCGAGCCCTTCTGCGTTTCCCATTTATGGGCCCTTTTACTGTTATGACACCTGTTTAAATCTGGCGTTTCCATTACGGGAGGCGCGCTAGGTGGCTGCCTCGAGCGGCCCCGCAGGTCGGAGCCGGGCTGCTCCTCCTCCTGCCACCTCTTGTGGAAAATCCATTTTTGGTGTTCTGTTTCAGTGAGAAAAGCATAAAAATATTTTCCAGGACCCCTCCCCCTTGCCGCCCCCCCACCCCTTCCTGCTTGCAGCTAAGGTTTCAGCCTTTGCCAGTGGAGGCCAAATCTCTCTTGAAACAGAGGCGGCGCTAATCAAAGCATCGTTGTCTCCACATTTCTTTTGGAAAAAGGATGATCATTTATTTATTTATTTATTTATTTATTTATTTATTTTTAAAAGATTTTATTTATTCATGAGAGGCACACACAGAGATGCAGAGACACAGGCAGAGGGAGAAGCAGGCTCCATGCAGGGAGCCCCACGTGGGACTCGATCCCGGGTCTCCAGGATCACACCCCGGGCTGCAGGCGGCGCTAAACCGCTGCACCACCGGGGCTGCCCAAAAGGATGATCTTTTAAAGCAGGTTGCGTGGACCGTGTTCTGCGAAATTCCTTGATGTTGAGATTGCGTGGCAGCAGCATTCTGTGTCATCGCCCTTAGACTCGTCGACGTCCTCGGGCAGGAGAGCTTTGTAGATGGGGCGATCGCACTCACGTTTTGCAGACAGGAAGTTACTCACCAACAGTTGCGTACGTAGGTGCCCATTTATTGAAATTGAAATACAGCACGCATCCGGAGAAGTGTACGTGATTGGAAGTGTCTGGTTTGATGGACTCTTACGAGCTGCTGTACTCATGTAACCGGCATTCTGATCCAGAAGCAGAATGTGCTGGGACCCTGGAACCTTCCTTGTGATGAGATGGAAGGACGCTTCCCCAGAGCCTCCAGGTGGAGCACAGCCCTGTGTGCATCTTCACTTTAGATTTGCCTCCAGACTGTGAGACCTGCATCGCTACTGTTTACATCACTCCCTTTGGGCTGCTTTGTTACAGCAGCTCCAGTTGGCTGATACGCTCTCCTTCCCCTCTCTCCTGGCCACACCGCTGCCTCCCCCCTGCCCTGCCGTCGTGTTTTACTTTGCATTTCATCTTCCCCGTGGAGGTGGGCCATCCCTGTAACGTGTGTCTGACCACAACAGTCCTGGCCTAGAACCAGCCAGACTTTCCCCATTGTCTGCTGGGTGAAGCCCAAGCTTCTTGACCTGGTGCATGTGCCCTGCTCTGCCCCTCCTGCCTCACCTCTCGCCCAGCCCAGCCTTGCCTACTCAACCCCAAAGTGGACACAGACTGGCAGCTGCCGGTGGGGTAGCTGTGTCCTCCTTGAAGAGTGCCGGGTGTGACTTTGAACTACTTGATGTGCATAGCTGACTCTTCTAAGGGCTCCAGTGGTCTGTCACTGACATTGTGACTTTGTTCAAAGGGTTTTGCATTTAAACTCCCTTCCTGGCCCCCAAGGTGGTCCAGATTACAGCCCGCACTCACAAGTCCACAAACACAACATGCTCCCACACGTGCTGGGACAGGAGTGTACTGCTGGTTTGTATCGTCCGCTTGGCTGCTTATGAACAGAATAACCTTGTTCCATGCCTCAGTTTTCTTATCTGTCAGATGGGGATAATAACAGTACCTACCTGGTAGGGCTGTCATGAGGACTAAGGGAATTAATTCCCGTAGATGTTTCCAGTGGGCTTGGCACCGGCCCAGAACCTCTTTTCTGAGTAGTGTTTTCTCCCCTTCTGGTCTATTCTTGCTTACTTTTCTTTTTTTTAAAGATTTTATTTATTTATTCATGAGAGACACACAGAGAGAGGCAGAGACACAGGCAGAGGGAGAGGCAGGCTCCGTGTATGGATCCTGATGTGGGACTCGATCCCGGGACTCCAAGATCACACCCTGGGCTGAAGGTAGCACTAAACTGCTGAGCCACCCAGGGATCCCCACCCATTGTCTTTTAAAAATCTGTTTGCGTGCCTCTCTTCCTCGGGGCCCTGAGATTCTTCTTTAAAAAAAAAAAGATTTTTATTTTTATTATTTGTTCATGAGAGACACAGAGAGAGGCAGAGACATAGGCAGAGGGCAAAGCAGGCTCCCCACGGGGAGCCTGATGCGGAGCTCCATCCCAGGACCCTGGGATCATGCCCTCAGCTCAACTGCCCTGGGACTCTGAAGTTCTTGAGGGCAGGTCCATTCTAGATTCCATCCTCCTCATTCCTGGCATGGGGGCTGGCACCCCAGAGGCCTTCAGTTTGATGCTTTCTCAGGAAAAGAATAAGGGCGGGGAGTCTGTGTGGGGTGAGTCTGAGCCCCATGAGCCATCAGAGTTGTAGGAAGAACAAGACTTGGGTGGAGAAGCTGGGCCTTCTGGGTCCTGCTGCTGTTGCATCGCTCCCCTGGCATGTGATAGACCTGGTCTTGGGGGGGACAGGCAGCCTTATTGCTCACCCCACTGTACCTCAAGTGGAGTCGTATTCCCACTGAGCTCTACAAAGCTGGGCATCCATACCTTCCATGAATTTTAATCAGAGTATTGGAATAAGCTTTCTTTTTAAGGTGATATGAGAAAAAAATTGGGTTAGCAAAGACTTCCCGGATCAACTTAGAGCAACAAAGACGCCGAGAAGAAAATGTCAAGCATTGCAAATACCCTAACAGTGGTGTTTCCTTTAGAGTTCTTGGGGTGGTGAAGATTCAAGTGATGGGCAGGCAGATATGAAGATTTTCATGTGCTGATTTTGGATTCTTTGGTTTATCCTGGAACTAAGAACAGGGCCAGGCCATGAACTCAGGGACTCCGTTTCCTGTAGTTAAAGATGTTTGCCTTCCCAATGCAGGCACTGAGATTTAATGACTTTTTAATAAAGCATGGGGCTCTACAGAAGAAAACATCCCCTGGCCAGTGTGTTGGGGGGCTTAGATGTTAATAGTGAGTTTGGACACATTTCTGTTTCAGCCCCTAGCATGGTTTTTCTTCCTTAGGAGTTACTCAATAAATATTTTGCATTTTCCATGATATTGAAGGTGTTAGGTTTTTGGATCTGAAACTCTGGAGTGTGGAGAGGTTTTCCTGGTTCCAGGCAGCTCTTTCCCACAGCCCCAAGGGCATCTTTGTCCCTTGAAAGGACAAAGTGAGGGGAAAGCTCAACACGTCCTGGAATTGGGGCATTTATGAGGTCAGGAATCCCTCACACTTGGAAAATTCTTCTTCTTTTTTTTTAAAAAGATTTCTATTTATTTATTCATGAGAGACACAGAGAGAATGCCAGAGACATAGGGAGAGGGAGAAGCAGGCTCCCTGTGGGAGCCCAATGCAGGATTTGATCCCAGGACCCCGGGATCATGACCTGAGCTGAAGGCAGATAGATGCTCAACCACTGAGCTACCCAGGTGCCCCACACTTGGAAAATTCTGGATTGAACTTCATTTCCTCCTGGCCACACATTTTATTCGGAGAGTCTTTAGCTGTCCTGCCCACTATGGTGACCACTAGCTACATGTAGCTACTGAGCCCTTGAAATGTCTGAATTAGGATGTGCTATAAGTGTGAACTATAGACCAGATTTCAAAGATGTAGTGAGAAAGAGATGAACGTAAGTTATCTCAGTAACTTTTTCTTCAATAACTTTTCAATTAAAAAATTTCTTAAAAAATTTTTAAGAATTTAAATTTAATTTAAGAATAGAAATTATTCTTTTTTTTTGGCAGTTTTTAAATTTATTTATGTAATCTCTGCACTGTCGTAGGGCTTGAACTCATGACCCTGAAATCAGGAGTTGCATGTTCCACCGGCTGTGAGCCAGCCAGGCACCTCTTAATAACTTTTGTATTGATTTTATGTTGAAATACTATTTATGGTATGTTGGATTGAATAAAATGGGTTATTAAACTTAATTTAACCTTTTTGCTTTTTAAAAACGGATTTTATTTTTATTTATTTATTTAGAGAGCACACACGTGAGCAGGGGAGGGGCAGAGGGGGAAGGAAAGAGAGAATCAGAAGCTGTCTACATAGGGGCTCGATCTCACAACCCTGAGATCGCGACCTGAGCCGAAATCAAGAGTCAGATGCTTAACCAACTGAACCACCCAGGCGCCCTTGTCTTTTTTACTTTTTTTTTTTTTTGATGTAGCTACTAGAAAATTTGAAGTTATGTTTTTATTGGCTAGCCTTGCTCTAGAGAATGACTGCCCACTTATTTTCCTGCGATAATAACCCGTGAGAGTGGGTGAGTTATCTTTTATTTTAGGAATCTCATCATTCTGATGGGCCTTGCAAAGCGTGTTTGAAGCCAGGGCGTGGGGAGAATGACAAGCGGAAGGGAGAACAACTTCCCAAACAGTGAGTTTTCATATCTAGCTCATGGGAAAGACAGGAATTTCCACCGCGGGAAAATTAAGTCAGGCAAATCTGGACGATCCAGAAGACACGACACCAGCGCCACATACTTGTTTGACTCCCCTTTAGAAGCCTGAGTATAGGGCAGCCGGGTGGCTCAGTAGTTTAGCGGCACCTTTGGCCCAGGGCCTGATCCTGGAGACCCGGGATCGAGTCCCACGTCAGGCTCCCTGCATGGGGCCTGCTTGTGTCTCTGCCTCTGTGTGTGTGTGTGTGTGTGTGTGTGTGTGTGTGTGTGTGTGTGTTCGTCTCATGAATAAATGAATAAAATCTTTAAAAAAATAAAAAATAAATAAAAGCCTGAGAATAAAGACATGCATGGTCACAAACCCCCAGAATAGTTTAAGAAAAATTAATCACGAGCGTACAAGCTGTAGCCTAGCGAAGGAAGGCGGGTGGCACAGCACGTCAAGGTGAGATTTCATAGGCCAGTTTGTCGCATCTGTCATCATGTGTCAGTGCTGGGCTTGTTTGGGGGTAGGTCTGGAGACCTGCGTGGTTTAGTTGGTCTGGGGGGCAGACTGGGGGGGGGGGGGTCTGTGAAATCTCCACTCCTGCGCCTTAGCCAGAGTCCTTGCTAGTCTCTGCATCTCCGTGGCTCCGCAGGAGAATGAATGATACGCCTGTTTGCGTGTTGGTTTCCTGTTCCTTTCCCTTGCCGCCGGTTGCAGATTTGTTCCTCCCGAGGGACCCCAAAGTTCTTGCGATGGGAGATCCTGTTTTATTTGTGTGACTCCTGTATTGTTGGGGTGGCCGGCTGGCTCAGTCGGTAGAGCATCCGACTCTTGCTCTTGGGGCTGTGGGTGTGAGCCCCAGGATAGGTGTAGAGATGAGTTAAAGAAGCAAACAAAGCCCCTGTATTGTTGCACGTGGCACGCACCTTCAGTTTGTATTTGTTTTTCTAGTTAGTGGTTAGGAAGAAAAGCACACCCTCCTGCCCTCTTTCCCCTTCTCATCCCACTTTCTCCGTTTCTTTCCCGCTCTTTCTCTCCACACTGCTTGCTTGCTTTTTTTTTTCCCCTCCTAAGGTATGGGTTACATGGAGAAGCCCTGAAAAACGTGCATTCACCTGGCCTGTCTGTCCCTCTCTTTTTCTGATGAAGCATTGCCTTCACCGAGCGTCACTTTAGTTTTTTCGTTGACCACCTCTCCCCTCCCTCGTGCAGGCGGCCCCAGGGGTGGAAGGCCCTCACGTGGGACCCAGGGGCTGGCTCCGCACAGGCCTGCCTTGGACGAGAGCCAGGCCCGGCGTTGGAGCTGGGCAAACACTGTTCCCCCGGGGAGCTGATTGGACGGAGGCCCAGGGTGGAGTACCCATGGGCTCAATGGAGGCCTGGTTTTACTTAAGATATTCCAAAGAGTGAAGGGGGGGAAGTAAACAGTCTTTGCTAATTAAATCTGTAGGTGGTCATAAATTTGGAGGTGTTGCAAAGCCCTCCACACACACAGAGGACGTTGGGAAAACACAAAGAGCTGTAGAAAGGTGAGACAAGGCTCGGGGAGATGAGATTTTGCCTGGAAAAGTACAAGCCGCCATCTGGAGAGCAATTAGCCATGGTAGTGTGCTCTGTGGGGCGTAAGTCAGTGGCGCTGTGATTGACTTGGAGCCAGGACTGTGAAGTCCTGTTTCTTGGTCTTGATAGTTAGTAGTAATCGTTTATTTTTTAACCCCTAAGTTTATCACTCAGGAATCAAGCCAGCCCTAGTGTACCCTGTTTAGAGGGCGTGGCCCGAAGGGCAAGCAGATAAGGCAAGCGTGGTCCTCAAAATCATTTGCCCATCCGCTTACATCTCCATTGCCTGTGCACCCCGAGGATGGCCAGGGGTCCAGGATCTTGGGGGTTGCTTCTTCTTTTTTTTTTTTTTATAAAGATTTATTTATTTATTTATTCATAGAGACACAGAGAGAGAGAGAGGCAGAGACACAGGCAGAGGGAGAAGCAGGCTCCATGCAGGGAGCCCAACGTGGGACTCGATCCCGGGTCTCCAGGATCATGCCCTAGGCTGCAGGCGGTGCTAAACCACTGAGCCACCTGGGCTGCCCTTGGGGGTTGCTTCTGAGCCCTGGAAGTACGGCTGGCCAGCTGGCGGGGGCAGGTGCCTGCTTGGTGTAGATCAGAAGGCGCCTTGCTTCTGGGCGCAGGCCCACCTGGAGGGCCCATGCAGTTGATTTCTGGGGCCCCCCCTGGTTTATAGGTTTACAGATCTCCATCCTCCTCTGTGGGCTTGCTTCTCCCAGGACCTTCATGATCGTACAAATACGCTTCAGTGCTCTGAGCGGGCTTCCGCCGGCCGGGTCGAGAGACCATATGCCAGTGATGGGAGACACGACCGCCTCGAGAGCAAAGAGCAGCATATTCCGGTGTCCGATCTCCGTTCGGGCCGCTGGACCACCTTGGCCACCTTGCTTGATTCCGCAGCCTCCCTTGCCTTCTCTGTCCAATGGCAACCGTAGGGTCAAAGCGACGTTCTAGATGGAGGACTTTGCTAGAACCGTGGCGTGCGGCTGGATGAATGGGAGCCATCCCCGAAGAGCATGCAGGCAGGTCACATTCGAGACCTTTGCAGTGTGAGTTCAGAGGGGACTACCAGGTGAGGCTGCCCTGGCAGAGGGCATTGACCCAGGAAGCCAGGAGACTGGGGATCGCGTCCCCGCCCCTAGGCCGGCGGTGCTCAGACGAGGCCTACGTTCCCACGGGAGTCTCCCGATGTGGTTGTTGGAAGGCCAGCTGCCCCCTTGCCTGCCGACGTGTGCTGGAGTGAACGAACGTTTGCAGGGAATTTATGAAAGCGGTGATCGAGAGCAGTAGCTGATGGGCTGGTTGCGATGGAAACTGATGGGGGTTCGTGGGGGGGGGAGGGCAAGATGCTGTGACAGCGTCTTGCGTTGTCGCTTATAGACATTCCCTGGAGGAGGAAGGGCCACGACCCAGTTTCTCTGGAGCCGGAGGAGGAACGATGTCTGGGTTAGAGGTTTCGGACTTTATGTTTCTAAACACATGTCTACATGCAGCTGCTTTGCAGTGACTGTCACTCTCTTGCGTTTGAGGAGGGACGATTTTGGGGGCCAGGGGCGGGGCTCATGGGTGACCTGATTCATTTCCTTTTTTCACTTCTGGCCAAGACTGGGCAGGGAGCCCTGACCCACAAGGTCTTAAACCGCCTGAAAGGAAATCCATTTGCTGATAGAGAAGATACACTGAGAGATAAAGAAGAGAATGTTTTGTTCCCAGCTTCCTCCTCTGCCCGGTTCCAGGTATCACAGACCTGGAGACTGGACCATTCTTTTTGGGTTCCTGAAATCTTACCCTTGGAACTCAAACCAGACCGTAATTACCTTGGCGATTGTCTCCTCATTGATTTATCTGCCTTCATTTCGTCTCCCCCACCCAGTGGGACGACCAACGACCCTTTGAGGACAGACTTCATGACCTCTCTCTATTTTCCACCATGAAGGGGCTCCCTAAGTACCTGGCTGAAGGCTCAAAGAGGGATTTCATTTTTCTGTAATTTATATCCTTCCTGTTTCCTAACAGGCTGAGATGAATGTGTGTTTACCTTGAAAAATATTTTTTGTTTCTATCTTGAGAAATATTTTATTTATTATTATTATTATTTTCAAAGATTTATTTATTGGAGAGAGAGAGTGTGAAGGGGGATGGCCAGAGGGAGAGAATCTCCAAGCAGACCCCCAGCTGAGCATGGAGCCCAATGACTTGAGGCTCGATCCCATGACCCATGAGATCATGACGGGAGCCGAAACCAAGAGTCGGATGTTTAATCGACTGTACTGCCTGGACGCCCTTAATTTGAGAAATATTTTAAATGAAGGTCATATGCTTGGTGCACTGACTCCCCTGCCTGCTCTGGAAGAAATGTCTTTATTGATTGTCACCCTCCCCTCCTCAGTCCCCAGTCTCTCTAGGTATCTGTTTCTGTAAATGAATGACTTGGTGTTTAAATATTGTGCTTGCTTCCACCCCCTTATACTCTGGGAAGCTCAGAGGCCACCACTGGTTGGGGCTTCCCATCTCAGGTGTATATATATATATTTTTTTTTTTTAAATTTTATTTATTTATTTATGAGAGACAGAGAGACAGAGACAGAGGCAGAGACACAGGCAGAGGGAGAAGCAGGCTCCATGCAGGGAGCCGGATTCGGGACTCGATCCTGGGTCTCCAGGATCATGCCCTGGGCTGAAGGCGGCGCTAAACCGCTGAACCACTGGGGCTGCCTTTTTTTTTTTTTTTTTTTAAATTTTATTTATCATCTCAGGTATATTAACCCGTGTATCAGCGCCAGCCTGCCAGAGTTTTGGGATGAACGGATGGAGGGAGATCCCATTCTGTTTCTGTGTGTGTGGAGCAGAGGAGCAGCTTCCTTTTGGGGGGAGAGTTTGTATGTGAAACTTAATAATGGGGCTTGGTCAGGGACGTGACCGCCAGGAGACTGAGGACCACGAGTGGTTTAGGAGCGTGGGGGCTGGCAGGTGGGAGATGTGGAGGGAGATTCCAGCATTGCATTGGAGCCGGTGAGGCCCTTTCTGTAGCTTAAGGTTTTATGATAAGTGGCAGGGTGAGGTGGGTTGGGGGAGGTGGCTAACAGATGGGGGATTTTAGCCCAAACCGTTCCCTCTGGGAGTCTCTGCACCTGCCTGGGAGTAAATGGTTAACGTGGGGGAGAGTCAGCTCTGAATTCAGTGATGCTTTAGGGCAAACTGCCTTTATTATTATTATTATTATTATTATTATTATTATTATTACTATTACTATTATTTTTATTTTATTTTTTTTGCTGCTCTTTGATGTCTAACTCATCCTTGTATCTATCCATGTAGATACACAGTGTTTGTTATTTAAATAATAAATTATTTGTAGTTTAAATTGCCTTTGCCTGAAGTCTTTAGGACTCTTTATTTTTAGTGCTTTCCACCAGGCATTGAAACTATGGCACAGGCTTCCTGTAAAGTGGAGGAGGGTCAGTGTCCTTTAGTGTTGGGCCTCCCCAAAGAGTCTAATAGCCTGGGTCTCCCCCACCCCCTTCTGCCCTTCTGGAACATGCCTGTGTGTCAGCATGAATCAGTTCCAGTGGATATGATGATGAGTTGCCGTTCAAGGGGATGCAAAGAAGCCCCGGCTGTTGAGTTAGCAGAGGCAGGAGATGTGATGAGTTTTGGGGGGTGGAGAGGGGTGTCTTCATCGATATACAGGGCTTCCAGCTCCAGCTGTTGCCAGGGTGTTGCATTTGGGCAAGAGTGTGCTAAACTGATTCTTTCTGCTGGAACCCACTTCTCACGTGTCTGCTCCAAAGTGGGTGGCCCAGACATCTTTGAGAGTTCTTGGAAGTTTAACAGAAGACCAAGAAACAGAGGCCACAAGCCTGTGAGAATCCCAAAGATAATCTATGAAGGTAAAGTATGTGATGATCTATGTATCCCCCACCTCAAACTTACTGAAGGACTCCTTCATATGGGCATTGGAGACCTGTGTAAGATTGAGGAGCATTAATGTATTGTTTTTTTTTATGATTTATTTATTTAATTTTTAAAAAATATTTTATTTATTTATGAGACACACACACACACACACACACACACACACACACACAGAGGCAGAAACACAGGCAGAGGGAGAAGCAGGCTCCATGCAGGGAGCCTGACATAGGACTTGATCCCAGGTCTCCAGGATCACACCCTGGGCCGAAGGTGGCGCTAAACTGCTGAGCTACCTGGGCTGCCCTATTTATTTATTTATTTTAACAATTTTATTTATTTAAGTGATCTTTACACCGGACATGGGCCTTGAACTCACAACCTCGAGATCAATTGAACTCAAAACCCCGAGATCAAGAGTCAGATGCTCTCCCACCTGAGCTAGCCAAGCACCCCCCTATTTTTTTAGAGTGAAGGGGAGACCTAGGGCCTTCCCCAAGGGACTTCCTCTCTAAGTGATCCGCTGAGCAATTCTTTTTTTCTATTCACATCGATGGAAAGTACTTAGAAGGTCATTAATTTTCCAAACGAACTCAGCCGTTAGAGCCCCTGGCCACAGACAGATCGTTACTTAGAAGCTGGACTAGAAGTTTCCACCAGGCAGTATGGGTTCATCAAAGTCAAAAGACACAGGTGATTTGGCCTTTGGCTTCTTTTGCTTGTGTTTCCTGCTCCCTACTGCCCCTACTTGCTTCTCGCTTCTCGTCCTTTCCTTCTCAGTTTGCTACTGTGGGTCCCTATCCCATGTGGTTACTCATCTGCCCAAAGCCAGGGGTGCCCTGGGGGAGCACACCTCTGCCAGCCAGGCCTGGCAGGTTAGCATGGTCATAAGTGCCCAGATGATGAGGCCAGGTAAACCAGGTTGGAAGCAGGCATGTTCACTGGGGGGAGGTATTTAACTTCTGCCTCCTTGGGGGTCTTCCTTCATTTGCAAGATGACAGATGACAAGAGTCTGTGGGTTAATAGCACAGACTGGCATTGAACTACCCGGGTTTGAATTCTGGCCTCATTGCTGCTGCTGTGCGACTTTGAGCCAGTCACTTGACCCTGCCTCAGTTGGCACATCCATAAAAGAAGGTGCAAATGGTACCTGTCTCACTGGGATGTGGGAAATGGTAAATGGCTATGCAGACACCAAGTACCGTGTAACCCTTTGGTTTAAGGAATTACCTAAAGGGACGTTATATAATTAAATGAATATAAAACACTTGGGAATCATACGGGCTCAGGACACTCTAGCCCTTCTGCTTATTAACCTTGGCAGAGAATAAACTGATGATTCCTTCTGACTTCTAATTAGATTTTCCATTGTCTTGTTTCAAAGCTCTCAGGATCAAAACTGTCACCAGCACATGAAGGGCAATCTTGGTGCTCCTTGCACCTAGGCAAGGAAGAGCACTGGCCTTGGAGGCAGACTCAGACTCGACTTTTGAGTTCTGGGTCGAGCCTACTGGCCGTAGGATTTGATCCTCTCTTGGCTTTTTTTTTTTTTTTCACCTGAACATTGTGAGTTAAATGCCTGGAGGGTAAGCTGGGTGTGCATTCTTGTCTCTACTGAGTGACCTTCAGAAGTTCGCCCGCAGTCACACAGTTTGTAAAGTGCTGACTGAAGCCCAGAAGCTCTTCAGCTTGTGTCCAGGATTGTCTGGGAGTCCCTCTGTTATGTCATCATGCTCCTGCTCTTAAATCATGTTCTTTTTTTTTTTTTTTTTAAAGATTTTATTTATTTATTCATGAGAGACACACAGAGAGAGGCAGAGACACAGGCAGAGGGAGAAGCAGGCCCCCTGCAGGGAGCCTGATGCGGGACTTGATCCCAGGACCCCGGGATCACGACCTGAGCCGAAGGCAGACACTCAACCAATGAGCCACCCAGGTGTCCCTGAGATTCCTTTTATAGATAGTGAGTTATAGACTCTGTGGTTGTCACTAAGACACTTGTCATGTTGAGATAGCAGGTAATATCAGTTACCACAATAGGGAAACAAAATTTTAATTTGTTGTTTAAATTGGTCAAGTCAAGGAGTGCCTGGCTGGCTTAGTCAGTGGAGCATGCGACTCCTGGACTCCTGATCTCTGAGTCGTAAGTTCAAGCCCCGTGTTGGGTGTAGACATTACCTAAAAAAACGAAATCTAAAAATAAATAAATAAATAAATAAATAAATAAATAAATAAATAGGTCAAATCAAAAGATACTTCCTAGTCATCACTATTTTCAATTCTTTTGTTTATTTTCTGCCCACCTCTACCATCTGTTTTCAGTTCTTGATATGTCATTGCCAGTGATCCCATTAGAATAAAACTATTGGCAAAGGACTGCTTCAGTTGAAAAAAAAAAAAAAAAAGGGAGCCTAAGGCCCAGAAACAAAGGCCTCCCTAGAACATAAATGAGAATATTTAATAATTTCATAGTAGGGACATCACAATGTCTTTTTTTTTAAGGTTTTATTTATTTATTTATTTATTTATTTATTCATTCATTCATTCATGAGAGACACACAGAGAGAAGCAGAGGCACAGCAGAGGGAGAAGCAGGCTCGCTGTAGGGAGCCTGATGTGGGACTTGATCCCAGGACCCCAGGATCAAGACCTGAGCCAAAGGCAGATGCTCAACCACGGAGCCACCCAGGCGTCCCGGGACATGACGATTTCTTAACAGAATCCTTCTCACCTCTACTTTGTCAAGGGGCTCAATTGTCTATACGTGTTTTATGTCATCATTTGTGATGTGAAAACGAAAGTTCCCATAGGCAAAGTAATTTACCCAAGGTCACACACACAGTGAGTGCTGGAACCTTCGGTTTTCTGGAATTTTAGAATATGATCTTTAACGAAAACTCTAAAAACTATTTTCTGATTTAAATGAAGACTTCCAGCTTGATTTTCTTTGGCCAACTTTTGTCCTTTCCAGGCCATAAAGTAAAGAGCCAGCCTCGTTAAGAAGTTTAGGATACGGGTACATTTTAGAGAAGGTGGTGGAGTTGAGGTAATTGAGAGTCAATCAAGCAATCTGTCCCTTCTTAAGAAGTCCGGAATAAGCAAGCGTAAAACCACTTGATGTGTGAGTTCATGGACTTGTGGAATGAAAGGAAGCAAGCATGGATCATTTATTAAGCACCTGCTCTGTGGCAGGCTGTGTTCTTTCACTCGTGCTGTGTATAAACCCCTGACATTTGTAAGCCGTGGGTCCTTTTCAGGATTTATTGTCACCATACGAAGCAGGTGTTGCTTCGCTTATGGAAAAGGTGGCAGACGCCTGGAGATTTTTTAATTGGTCCAGCAAGGGGAGTCGGTGGGTGAAGCAGATCTTGAATTCAGCTTCTGATTCCAAGACCAGCCTCCTCCTCCTGCCCCACAGCTTATGTTACATAATGTTTCTTTATGTTTATATGCAGTATAAATCTCTAATCGGACGGCTGGGAAGTGCTTTTGGCCGGCTTTGTTGCTTCAGCTGTCTGGAAGGAATGGCTTTCATAAACACGGGGGGGGGGGGGAATTGGATTTTTACTTTGTGATAATTCATATTACAGGAGTGGGGAAGGTCATTACCACGGGAATTCCGTTAATCCCTGAAGCTGGGGTCTTAGATGAGTTGGCTTGCCCTAGGACAGTCACATTTTTTTTTTTTCCTTTTTGATATTAAATGCCACATATGCCTTTTTTTTTTAAGAGAAATTTTTTTTTTCAGATTTTATTTATTTATTCATGAGAGACACAGAGGTAGAGATAGGCAGAGGGAGAAGCAGGCTCCACGTAGGGAGCCTGATGCGGGACTCGATCTGGGGACTCTAGGATCACGCCCTGGGCCGAAGACAGACGCCAAACCACTGAGTCACCCAGGGATCCCTTAAGAGAAATTGCATGAATGAAACTTTAGAACTCAAAAATAGAACCTCACCCATAAACTTAACAATCTTAAATAGTTCTTGTTACCGTTTCTGGTCCTTTATTGTGGTGAAATATATATAACATACAATTTACCATTTTAACCATTTTTAAGTGTCCAGTTCAGTGACATCAAGCACTCTCACGTTGTTGTGCAGCCGTCACCACGTCTGTGTCCAGAACTTTTTCATCTTCGCAGATGAAAATGCCATATGCGTTACACACTAACTCCTCACCCCCACTCCCAGAGTCCCTGACTACCTGCATTCTACTTTCTGTCCCTGAGTGACTGCTGTAGACATCTCATATAAGCAGAATCGTGCAGTATTTGGCCTTCTGTGACTGGCTTATTTCACTGAGCATCAAAGTTCATGCATGTTGTAGCAGGTGTCAGAATTTCTTCCCTTATTTTTAATTAATTAATTAATTTATGATAGAGAGAGAGAGAGAGAGAGAGAGAGAGAGAGAGAGGCAGAGACACAGGAGGAGGGAGAAGCAGGCTCCATGCCGGGAGCCCGACATGGGACTCGATCCCAGGACTCCAGGATCGCACCCTGGGCCAAAGGCAGGTGCTAAACCACTGAGTCATCCAGGGATCCCCATTTTCTTCCCTTATTAAGGTTGATAATATTCCATGGTCTGGGCAGACCACATTTGGTTTATCCTAAGTCATCTGCTGGTGGACACTTGGGTTGTTTCCATATCTTGGCTATTGTGAATAATGCTGCTATGGACATGGGTGTGCTCGTATCTCAAGTCCTCGCTTTTCGTTTCTTTTGTGTATACACCCAGAAGGGAATTGGTGGCTCCTACGATAGTTCTGTGTTTAATTTTTTGATGAATCTCCGTCCTTTTTCCACAGTGGACGTGCCATTTTGCATTCCCAGCAACAGTGCACAGGGGCTCCAGTTTCTCCATAGCCTCACCATTCCTTGTTTTCTGTGTTTTGTTAATGGCCATCCTCTTGGGCGGGAGGTGGTATCTCATTGTGGGTTGGTTTGCATTTCCCTAATGATTAGTGATGTTGAGCATCTTCTCATGTGCTTATTGTTAGTATTTCACAAACTAGTATGTCCTCCCAAGTGTTTTACCTTGACATCTGTTTTTATTTCATGCATTAATCATGGTCTGCACAAAACTATGTTTAGTATATTTGGTATTTTCTACCGACCGTCATCAATAGGGTTACTGTTGCAGTAGAATGTGAAGGTGTAGTTCAAACTCACCTGATTGATAATTTAGTGATAATTCCCACCGCCTCAAATTATTTTCCTTAGGACACCTATGATCATTGGCTTTAGCAGCCCTCTGTTGGTGATACCACAGGGTTGGGTACATTGTGAATACTCTTCTGGATTTCAAGTGGAGGGTTCTGGACTTAATTATGGAGTGACAGGAGCTTTAGGGCGAGTTACAACTTTTCTTTAAATGGTGATGCCCAGACAATAGGGGCAGCTTG
The DNA here is from genome assembly GCF_053574225.1 of Canis aureus. Taxonomy (NCBI): domain Eukaryota; kingdom Metazoa; phylum Chordata; class Mammalia; order Carnivora; family Canidae; genus Canis; species Canis aureus. Next base: position 31,204,729 of record NC_135640.1, on the reverse strand, counting down.
TCTGTGCCATGTATGACCGGTATCTTGGATCCTTCAGTGAACGTGTTAATTGCATTGCTTCAGTTTCTAAGTGGAAGACTGGTCCCTGGGATGCGCACCCTCGTCTCTCCGCTGGTGATGTTCTCAACTTCCTCTTGTCTTCTGTTTGGAATCTGGAGCATGTTTTTCATGGAAACTGTGTTTCCGGGGTGACAGTTTCCCAGGTTACTTCTAAAGGCCACGGGAACCCACAGGAACCCACATGTCGATTTGCTGGAGCCAGCACGGCATGTTGGGAAGATCAGATGGATGGAGTTAGCATCTGGCTTGCTCTGTCCCCGTGATTGGGAGCCCGCTGTCCCATCCTGAGTCCAAGTTTCCTTGTCCATCCATAGGATGGGGATAACAAGAAAGGGAGACAGAACATGGAAGACTCCTAACTCTGGGAAACGAACTAGGGGTGGTGGAAGGGGAGAAGGGCGGGGGGGTGGGGTGTGACGGGGTGGTGGGCACTGAGGGGGGCACTTGACGGGATGGGCACTGGGTATTATTCTGTATGTTGGCAAATTGAACACCAATAAAAAATAAATTTATTATTTAAAAAAAAAAAAAGGATGGGGATAACACAAGCTAGTGTGCAAAGAAGTGGCCAGGTGATCAGTGAGTTTCCTAAGTCACAAACCTGGTAGCTTAAAACAATGCTCACTGATTCCCTCCTAGTTCTGCAGGCCAGAAGTCCATAATCAGTATCAGTGGCTCAAAATCAAAATTCTTGGCAGAGCCACGTTCCCTCTGATACTCTCGGGAGAAGCTGTACCTTGCCTCTTCCAGCTCTGGTGGCTGCCGGTGTTCCTTGCCTGGTGGCTGCGTCACTCAGGCTCTGACTCTCGTGCTCACGTTCCTTTGCTTTGCGTCCTTCTGCCCTTATATCTATGCAGTCTCCCTCGGCCTCTGTTTCATTAGGATGAGTGTGATTGCATCTTGGTTAAGATCCTTAACTCAATCGTATCTTTTCTCACATGAGGTAACATAAACAGGTTCTGGGGATCAGAGTCGGCAGATGTCTTTGGGGGACATTCCTTCCACGATGAAGGAAAAAAGTAATAGTGTTCTCCACAAATGTTTTTATGTGATAGGGATTGTCTTTTTTTTTTTTTTAAGATTTGTTTACTTTAGAAGAAGAGAGAAAAAGAGTGGGGGGAGGGACACAGAGAATCCTTCAAGCAGACCCCCTGCCCACAAGCACAGAGCCTGTTGGAGGGCTCGATCCCACAACCCTGAGATCATGACCTTAGCCAAAACCAAGAGCTGGATGCTCAACCCACTGAGCCACCCAGGTGCCCCATGTCCTAAGTTTTCTATGTGGATACCTGAGATCAAGTGATGGAGCAGGGAACTGGTGGCTTTGCCCCCCACCCTGTGAGTCTTTAAGCCCTTGGCACAGGGCCTGGTGCAGACAAAAGCCCAGTACATACTAACTCTTAGTTCTGAGAATGTTCTGCTGTGCTGCCCTGACTCTTACTCATTTTCATTCTAATTTCCTTTTGTCCATCTTCTTCTTCTCTTCCTCCTCCTCTTCCTACTTCTTTTTTTCCAAATCCAAATCATCTGAGCCCATAGCGTGTTGGGTTTGGCAGGGTTGGGACTTGGGATCAGTAGCTCTGACGAGGCAAGAAGATGTCATCCCATATTTTATTGCAGGTTGATCACCCTTCGGCAGTTCCCTTACTTGGGGAGCCCATGGGGATGATTCAGCTCTACTGTCCCCATGGAGCCAGTAGAGACCCCTTCTAGGACAGAAGCCAGTGTCGTTCCCAACCATCCCTGTGTGTGTTTTGACTTGCCCAAGGCAGCTAAAGCGTACAGTGGGCCATGACCGAGAGCCTTGCATTCATGTTTCTTAAGTCGCTTGTTCATGAGAGTTCTGACCAACTCTTGTATTCTGGAGGATTCCTGGGTGTTGGTGCCGCTGCGTGCCTCAACACGGAGGTGGAGGTTTCTAGCCTGTGAAGTTGCTTATTTCACATTGCCCTTTCCGGTTCTCCAGAAGAGGTTCATTAGGTTAATTCAACAAGCATGTGTTTCTCTGATGTCTAGCTTGTGCCAGGCTCTGAGGGGCTTACAAAGATGAAGCTCTTTAGAAAGTGGGTGAAGTAGACTAAAGTTTTGCTTATGACTCTAGCAGTGAGTGCCAAGCTTGGGAGGGCCTCAGAACCACCCAGAGAGCTTGTCAGAGCACAGACTGCTGGCTCACAGTTTCTGGGGTGGAGTGCCAGAATTTTGATACTGATGCTGCTGGTCCGGGGACCACTGTTTGAGAACCGCCATGCAACAAGGTCATGGAGGACAGAGTATCAAACTCAACCAGAGGACAGGAAGGCTTCACAGAGGTGGGGGTTTTCCAGCGGGACTTAGGATGAGTCTGATTTTCCTTGATGGATGAAAGAGGATGGGGCATTTCAGACCAAGCGGGGGTGTGTGTGTGGCGAGGTAGGGAATGGAGCGGTGGGTTGTGATCTTGGAGGGGTTACCTGTGGCTAGATCGTGAAGAATTCTGGAAAAGTAGAGAACAAAGTGTAAGAGTTTTTTGTTTTTGTTTGTTTGTTTGTTTGTTTGTTTTTGGTTGAGGGCACAGGATCTTGTGTGTCTGTAAAAGTGTGGTCAGTGTCTCTGGAAAGCTAAGAGAGAGCGCCTTTTGGCAAAGAGTTGCCTAACCAGGTGAGGTCCTTCTGCTGGCATCTTGTGTTGGAACTCACAGGTGAGTCTGGAAACCACCAGGACGAGTGTGATAGAAATGAGGAGAGCTGCAAGTGAGAATTAATGCGGCTCTACCTCCCTTCCCATCTCTCCCATCTTCCAACACAGGCTTTCTACCTGAACAGAGTTGGCTTTGTCCTGTCCTCCATCCCTCCCAGCTTCGAGCTCCAGGAGGCCAGTTTCTTGCAGAGAGAGGGCAGCTCAGTGATGATGACGGACCAGACCCCCCTGGACCAGGGACCAGACCCCCCAGACCCATAGGCACAGGCCCCACCGTTCAAATCCTGAAGGATTGAAGGACTTGTAGTTGTTTCAGAATTGGAATCAAAATGGGTTTTTATTTTCTTTTCTGCCTCGTAACTTCACGTTTTCCGCAGCTGCATTCCCCGCCCTGAGCAGCTGGTGGCTCACCTTTAGAACTAGAAGCAAGAACCGGGGAATTTGCAGATTCTCCCGTTCTACCAGTTTGGTTAGATAATTGCCTTTTCAGTTGAAAACAGTCTTTATTTTCTTTAGTCCTGGGTTTGCAGCACATTTTGGGAGCAAACAACTTTGATTCTATAGTCTGTTTTTTTTTTTTAAAGGATTTATTAGAGAGAGCAAGGTGGGGGGGTGGAGAGGGAGAAGCAGACTCCCCCACTGAGCAGAGAGCCCAACTCGGACTGGACTCGGGGGCTCCCTCCTAGGACCCCAGGATCAGGAGATCAGCATCTGAGCCGAAATCAAGAGTAAGGCACTTAACTGAGCCCCCCCCAGGCGCCTCTCTATAGTCTGTTCCTAATTTCAACTCTCAGATCATGAGGTGGAAGGAATTGGGGGTGGGGGGAAGGGTGGGATCAGAGCAGCTTTTCAGATACAAGGGGGTATTTTCTTCCCTCGAGAAATGTCCCTCTGTTGCAGTCCTTTGGGGGAATGTGCCAGAACCTGGCACATGGTACTTTTTAATGTACGGCACACGTGTGTAAATGTCTGTTAAACAAAAGAAATAAATTTCTAGAGGATAAGAATGATGAAAAAAAGTATTTATTTATTTGAGAGAGAGCATGATTGGGGGAAGGGACAGAGGGAGAAACAGAGCCCTGCTGAGCAGGGAACCTGATGCGGGTCTGGATCCCAGGACCTTGAGATGATGACCTGAGTCAAAGGCAGATGCTTAACTCACTGAGCCACCCAGGCATTCCTTTTTTTTTTTTTTTTTTTAAAGATCCTATTTATTTATTCATGAGAGACACAGAGAGAGAGGCAGAGACACAGGCAGAGGGAGAAGCAGGCTCCATGCAGGGAGCTTGGTGCGGGACTCGATCCTGGGTCTCCAGGATCATGCCCTGGGCTGAAGGCAGGTGCTCAACCACTGAGCCACCCAGGTATCCCCAGGCATTCCTTTAGTAACTTTTTAGAAAGAGCTGTTAGCCCTCTGGAAACCCTGCAAAGTCTGCTTTGTCCAGGCTTATGTGGTTTGTTCTAGAACATTCAAGATTCTTTCTGTTTAGAGATCATCTTAGACTTTGGAAAAGAAAAGGAAGGGCTTAGAGTGTTCTTTAGAATTTAGTTTCTTAAGTTAAATATGTTGGAGAAAACAGACAGGAAGAGTCTTGCAGAGAGAGGGTCATGCCCATGGTTTTCAAACTAGGTCACAGGGCATTTGTTGGTTTATTTAGGGCAGTTTAATTTAATGTAAAAAACTATAGTAGAATAGACAATTTCAGTGCATCTGACATAAGGCCAGGCAGGTGTCTTGTAAAACATTTTTTTTGTGTTCCATCCTGGGTGTCTGTAGCAGGTTGCCATGTGATATTTCTTTCTTTCTTTTTTTTTTTTTTTTAAGATTTTATTTATTTATTCATTCAAGAAAGACACACAGAGAGAGAGGCAGAGACACAGGCAGAGGGAGAAGCAGGCCCCATGCTGGGAGCCTCATAGGGGACTCGATCCTGGGTCTCCAGGATCACGCCCTGGGCCAAAGGCAGGCACCAAACCCCTGAGCCACCCAGGGACCCCCCCCCCCCATGTGATATTTCTTACCACCAACTGTGGTTTACCCTTGGACCCTGACTTACTACCCTCCTTGGTATCCACGGGGCTGGGATGGCGCCTCTTGTCTTGTTTCTGCTGGCTCGTGCTAACTGCCCGTCACTTTCAGATGGATTTTCGGGTTAGATTTTCATTTTCTTTTTTTTTAAGATAGAGTATGTGCGTGCATGAGCTGGCAGGGGGTGGGGTGCAGGGGGAAGCAGAGGGAGAAAGAATCTTTTTTTTTTTTTTTAATTATTTTTTATTGGTGTTCAATTTACCAACATACAGAATAACACCCAGTGGGGAGACAGAATCTTAAGCAGGCACTATGCTCAGTGCAGAGCCTGATGCTGGGCTCCATTTCATGACCCTGAGATCATGACCTGAGCCAAAATCAAGAATCAGATTTTTCACTGACTGAGTCAACTAGGCATCCCTTCTTTTTTTATTTTTATTTTTAAGATCCTGTTTATTTGATAGAGATTGAGAGCACAAGCAGAGGGAGCAGCAGGCAGAGGGAGAGGGAGAAGCAGGCTTCCCACTGAGCAGGGAGCCTGACATGGGGCTCGATCCCAGGACCCCGAGATCATGACCTGAGCTGAAGGCAGACACTCAACCCACTGAGCCACCCAGGCGCCCAGGATTCTATTTTCTTGAAAATATTTTCCCCTTGCTCTAGGAACCAGGTGTAAGTTTGAAATTCTGTTTTTCATTAAAAAAATTATGGTTTTTAAAGATTTTATTTATTTGAGAGAGAGAGAGAGAGAGAGGACCAGCAGGGGTGGTGGGGGCAGAGGGAGAGGGAGAAGCAAACTCCCCGCTGAGCAGGGAGCCTGATGTGGGGCTTGATCCCAGGACGCCAGGATCATGACCCGAGCCAAAGGCAGACACTTAACCCACTAAGCCACCCAGGTGCCCCTAAGCTTTTGATTTCAGTAATTTTGAAATATTTTATTAGTACTATTGCATTTTTCCTTTTGCTCTTTTCTGCCTGGAAAATGTGGTAAATTTTGGGGTTGCACATGATCAGTCCAGGATAGGAAAGGCCCGATGAAGGATTTTTAGGGGTGTTATAGACAACGGAGAGAAGCGTGCCTTGGTGACATAAATCTTTGTTAGGATTGATGAAATCCCTTTAGAGCTTGGACTCTATGTGCCAGGCATATGGAGCTTTCTAATAGTACCTCATTTGATTTTCATAATAGTAGTAGCTAGATATTATTATTATTATTATTATTATTTTTTTTTTTATTGACCCTCTTTTTACATCTGAGGAAAACCCAGGCCCCGAGGGCACAGCTCGGTCAGGGTAGGGTGGCTGGTCAGCGACAGAGCAGGGATCTGAGCCCAGGCTTCTGGCTATGGACACAGTGCTGATGATCACTCTGCTATGTTGTGTCATAAATCATTTTCTTAATTAAAAGCTAATCATTTTGATTGAGTCTCTCTCTCTATTGCTCAGTGCCACCAAACTACTCAACGCAGGGTTCCTCGGCCTTAGTCCCCAGGGTTGCACTAATAAGGTACCACATACTGGGTGAGTCAACACAACACACATGTGTCCTCTGACAGCTCTGGAGAGGAGAGCTCCATGATCCAAGTGTTGTAGGGCTTTGCCTTGTGCCCTCTGAAGATTGTAGGGGATCGTCCGATCAAGCCTCTCTCCTAGATTCAAGGTTGCTGGCAGTCCCTGGAGTTCCTCGGCCTGGAGGCACCTCACGCTAGTCTCTGCCTCCACAGCCACGTGGTCCTCTGTCCTCTTGTCTCTGTCCCTTCTTCCAAGGAGACCAGTCATGTTAGATGAGGCGCGCCCACTTCCCAGTACATCCTTAGTCCATTGCATCTGTGATGACCCCGTCATAAAAATGTCAACAGTTGGGGGATCCCTGAGTGGCTCAGTGGTTTAGCGCCTGCCTTTGGCCCAGGGTGTGATCCTGGAGTCCCGGGATCGAGTCCCACATCGGGCTCCCTGCATGGAGCCTGCTTCTCCCTCTGCCTGTGTCTGCCTCTCTCTCTCTTTCTCTCTCTGTCTCTCATGAATGAATAAATAAATAAAATCTTAAAAAAAAAAAGTCAGCAGTTTCCAAAGTTACTGTTGTGGCCCCCCGGCTAGTCATATGTTGAAGCCTTAACCCCCCAGAACTTCAGAATATCACTATGTTTAGAGACGGGGCTGTGAGGAGGTCAAGTTTAAAGGGTTGGCCCTTAGGGTGGGTCCTGATCCAGTCTGACTGGTGTTCTTACAAAGTGAGGACATTTGGACACACACACATACACACATGCACGCACGCACACACACATCATGGATGCTCACACACACAGGCCTCAGGAGAAACCAGTCCCCCAGCACCACGATCCTGGACTTGCAGCCTCCAGAGCTGTGAGGAAGTACATTCCTGTTGCTGAAGCTCCCAGTGTGTGGCACTTTGTTAGGGCAGCCCTGCCAATGAGTCACATTTGCGGGTAGGAGGGGTGAGGACGTCATCATTTTGGGGGGACAGAGCCGAACCCATAGCACCAGGGCTCCATTCCACCTGTCAGATTAGGACGTCCTCTGATGCCCCTGCCTCGTAATGATGCCAGTTGTGGTCTGGGGTCACAGGGAAGGGTGGCTTTGCTCTTTCCTGCCTGGGCACTAATACACCTGTCTGGGCACTATTATACCTGCCTGAAACACACACACACACAGGTGTCCTGCGGGGCGGGGCAGGGCCTGCAGGCAGGTGCACAGGCCCAGGCTGTCCCCCAGCTCCGCCCCAAGCTAGCAGGCTGTGGAGGCCCCGGGAACCTGCCAGCTTGCCTTCCCAGGTAGTTCCTGCTGAGGGAGAGGAACAGTAGGCTCCTGGAAGGGAACAGCCTCTGACTTTTATCCCCTTCAAAGATGATCTGATGCTCAGACCGAGCGCTGGGGCCTGACCTGGAGCTCCCCCTCTGCCAGGCCCCTGCCTCACCTGGCCCCTCATTGCTGCTCCTCCTCCCCTCCTCCCCTCCCCTCTCCTTCCTCGCCCTGCCCCACCCCTTCCCTTTCCTCCCCCTCTTCTCCTCCCCTTCCCTTCCCTTCCCTTCCCTTCCCTTCCCTTCCCTTCCCTTCCCTTCCCTTCCCTTCCCTTCCCTTCCCTTCCCTTCCCTTCCCTTCTTTCCTCCCCTCCCTCTCCTTCCTCACCCTACCCCTCCTCCTTGCCCTGCCCCATCCCTTCCACCTCCTCACCTTTCCCTTCCCCTCCCTCCCCCCTTCCCCTCTCTCCTCCTCCTCCCCTCCCCTCCTCCCTGCTTTCCCCTCTCAGGTCCTCCTGGGGAATGGGAGAGGCACAGCTCCCCTGGGGAAGAGGATGAGCCATCGCTATGAGACGCCTGGTTATTTTTGCTTCCTGCCTGGCTGTGGGCGTTTGTGTTGACAGTGGCGGGGGAGGCGGTGACGGGCACTGGAACAGTCGGGTGCCCGTGGAGCGGGTGGGAGGTGGCGCCTGTGCCAGGCAGGTGACTTGGCACTCACGTGGCCCCTGGAGCTTTGCAGGACTCTGGGGGAGCTGGATTTGCTGCTCGGTGCTGGGGGTCCCATTCTCTCCTCTGTGTCACATGTGGGGGTGGTGGTGGTGGCATCAGGCAGCCAAGGGGTGCAGTGGTGACAAAGTGGGGGTGATTCTCACTGGGGTGACCTCTATCTCAGCAGGCAGGGTTTGCTGTCAGTCCTGAAGGATCCTGCCGAGGGCTCTCCATCCCCATTGTCTTCATCAAATATGCGCCTAGTGCATTTAAACATAAATCCTGTGCTTACTCTGCAACTCCCCCCCCCCCCCCCAGTGGTTCTCAACTCAGCACCGGCTGTACTAGAAATATGTGTTTATCATATTGGGGGGGCGGTGGTTCGCTTGAGTTAATAGTATTTAGCCCAGTTGGCTAAACGTCCTGCAGTGTGTCCCACCCTGCATGTTGAAAAGGACCTTGGGACTGTTGAAACCCAGGTCCCTTCAATGTTAGGGTCACCAGTGTCACCTGAGGCACCTACTTATTCCACAGTCTTGGAAGCTGAGATTCAGGTCAACGGGCCCAGATCATAAGTGGTTGTTATTCGGTTAGAAAATTCAAGATGAAAGTCTAGTTCTCTGTTTCCCTATCTCTTTGGTCCCACCACAAGAATCCCAGTCTAGGGCTTTCCCCACTTTCCACCCTGGTTGGTTTCCTAGGACTGCAGTCACCAAGTAGCACAAACTGGGTGGTTTGAAAGTAGATTTATTCTCTCACAGTCCAGGAGGCTAGAGTCTGAAATGAAGGTGTTGGCAGCATCATGCTCCCTGGAAGACTCTAGGGAAGAATCCTTCCTTGCTTCTGGCATCCGGTGGGCCCAGCACTCTTCGCATTCTCCCACCTGGAGCTGCATCCCCTTGGCCTCTGCCTCCAGCTTGCTGGACCTTTTCTGTTTTGTGCCTTTGCAGGGGAGGCACACGCTCTCATCCTGTATGGTACTCACTATGGGGTGAAACAGATCATTTGCCAGGACTCTGATTCCCATCTGTCTGTCAGAGTGGACTGTAAACCCTAGCAAGACAAGGGACCCCGTGACTTGAACTCATGATTGATTTTACCCCTGGTACCTAGCCCAAGGCCTAGCATGTAGCTTGTGTTTTAAAATTTTAGTTGGATAAAAAAGAAAACTCGCTGTCCTATTAAATGGAGCTAGGGAGAAGTATAATATAACTTGTAAAAGATACATGTGCCTCCAAAAACAAGTTAAAAATAGAATTACTGTAAGATCCAGTAATTCCACTTCTGGGTCTATGTACAAAAAAATCGAAAGCAGAGACCTCAAGAGCTATTTGTACAAACTCATGTTTGTAGCAGCATCATTCACAGTAGCCAAAAGGTGGAGGCGACATTAGTGTCCTTGGACAGATGAATGGGTAACATGTATATATGTGCAATGGAATATTATTCAGCTTTACAAAGGAAAGGGATTCTTTGCTGAGAGAGAGAGAGAGAGAGAGAGAACGCAGAGGGAGAAGGAGAGTGAGGATCTTAAGCAGGCTGCACACTCAGCATGGAGCCCGACATGGGGCTTGATCTCATGACCCTGAGATCATGACCTGAGCCCGAACCAAGAGTCAGATGCTTAACCAGCGTAAAAGTCAGATGCTTAACCAGGTGTCCCCCAAAGAAAGGAAATTCTGGCACATGGATGAACTCTGAGGACATTATGTTGAGGAAAGAAGGTAGCCCCAAACAGAGAAACACTGTATGATGCTATTTATCGGGGTCACCGCGTCAGATTCAGAGACACAGACAGTAGGATGGGGGTCGCCAGGGACCCTGGGCTGGGGGACAAAGAGGAGGGGGCGTCTGTGTTTAATGGGAATGGAGTCTCAGTGTTGCAAGGAGGAGAGTTCTGGAGATGGATGGGAGGTACGGTCGCACAGCAGCGTGAATGTGCTTCATGTCACTGAACTGTGCATTTAAAAAACGGTTAAGATCAACTATATGTTGGGTGTAGTTGACCACACAGTGGAAAAAACAGATACGGCAGGAAGCACGCGTGCACACACACACACAGCTGCCTGTACACGTGCGTGCAAGAGAGAGGGTGGGTTTCAGGAGAGCGCCCTGGAGCAAGGGAAGGGAGATGGGACTGGAGAGGCAGCCAGAGGAGCCGGGGTGCCTGCCAGGATGAGAAGTAGCTGGGCTGGAGGGAAGGGCATCGGGGTAGTTATCAGTGCCCGGGGTTCTAATCAGAGCCCTGTCTCCAGCTAGCTGTGGGATCTTGAGCAAATCAATGGTTTCCCATTGCGGCCATCAGCTTTTAACAGGAGCTGGAACAGTAACCTCTGAAGATCTTTCCAGCTCCAAAACTTCAGAGGCTTTCAGCCTCTAACAAGGTAACGCTGATTCACTGATGTTATTTCACTATTCTCCGCAGTATCTACGCGCAGTGAGTGCTTTCCTGATTCTGCTGGCTCTAGAGTGTGTCTGTTTGAAGCAATCATCTTCCGGTCAGGAATTCTTTTTTCTTTCTTTCTTTTTTTTTTTTAAAGATTTATTTATTTATTTATTATGATAGACACAGAGGGAGAGAGAGAGAGGCAGAGACACAGGAGGAGGGAGAAGCAGGCTCCATGCAGGGAGCCCGACGTGGGACTCGATCCCAGGCCTCCAGGATCACACCCTGGGCCAAAGGCAGGCGCCAAACCGCTGAGCCACCCAGGGATCCCTCCCCGCCCCCGCACCCCCTCCCCCCCCCCCCCCCCCCCCCCGCCCTGTCAGGAATTCTTGGTATTTTTAATGGCACCCGTTAGTTTGCTGTAAGAAGAATCCATTCTTTTTTTTTTTTTTTTCTTTTTTCCTTTCTTGATCTTTCTACTTGCCAGGTCTTCTCATTTCAGAATCACCCTGGTCTTTTTTGCTTTCTTTCTCTCAACATTTGGACACCTTGATCTTGTATTCTAATTATTGATGCTGACCGTAGTATCTCTTTGCATGAATTATGTTGAATCCTTCTGGCAACACTGGTAGGTGGATTCATGATCTTTGTTTTATAGACGAGGAAGCTGAGAGGTTAAATACCTTGCTTGGCCTTGAGGTCACCCAGCTGGTCAGTGGTTGAGCTGTGATTGCCCTTGGCTTGTTCCCAGCTCTCTACCAGGGGGTACTGCCCTGGACTCCTGCAGTCCCTGTTCCTTCTGGATCCTGGGTCCTTTTATGGTGGGGATCTTTTTTTTTTTTATTTTTGGTACTTCTGGGGTGTCTAGTACTGGCCTGTCAGAGACTAATATATATATATTTTTTTTCAAAGGGAACTTGCTCATTTCTTTTAAGAGGCATCATTCCTGTCTCTCTGTGTCAGGGAAGGAATATCTGTTATGCTGAACAGATCACAGTGGTCAAGTTCTTGGCTTCTGGGAGAGAAGGGTTGGGGGGGTCCCCAGAAGTTTCTCCTTGGTGGACAGAAGAGCAGTTATTAGTGATCTAGCTTTAGATCCAGTGTTTTGGGCTAATTAAGAAGTAGGAGGTTTCCCCACTTTGGAAGTTTTTGTGTTGTAGTCTTTGAAAAGCTAGCAGAGGAGGGCCCTAGATCCCAGCCACCCGTATCGCTTTCATTTCTCAAGCTGGCATTTTTGAGCTTGGAGGGATGGGGGCATCGTTTTCAGAGTGGCTTCTGAAAGAAAGGCCAGGTAGAGAAGTCACCCATCAGAGCCACCTTCTTTCTGACAGAGTGGCAACCCATCCTTGGAGAGTATAAGGTGAGAGAGTGACCCCAAAGGATTGGATTCTTTGCCCTAAGCTGACATGCCCACTCTTCTGTGTATGCATCTTGCTTGCATCTCCGTGAGGATTAAGTCCGGCCTCTCGTTCACCAGCAAAGGCAACCAGTGTCAGGCTCATTGATTTTTCTGAGCAGGGCTCTGTGGTAATATAGGGTAGGTTGCTCTGTAGTGTACTTGTGGGCAAGCAGGAACCTGTAATTCTGCTAGCAAGTCAAGGCAGACAGCAGGCCAACCGTCAGCTCACTCCTATCTCACTTGAAAAGAGGTCATGCTTCCTTTGGAAGATGTAGGCCCTTGGTCACCGTCAGAGTGGGCATGGTGTGAGAGGAGAGACAGTGAATCTCATCCATTTGTACGTGATACCTCATAAGCATTAAAGGTCCGCTCTGGAAAGTGGGTGGGCTGGTCCCAGCTCCTGCATTAGGATACCTGGAGGGTTCAGCATAGTGAGTCGTGTCCTTTGAGTTTCGGTGGTGGAAGGGGCCATAGCTTGACCTCACATTTGATAGTTGAGAAAACGTCAGCTCTTCAGCACTTTGGCCCCAGGCGTGTTCCTTCATGGAGTGGGCTGGGTTAAGCTCTTCCTATAAGATCTTCCCCAAAGTTGTAAGCCATGTGCTAGATTGACTCCCATTCTGTACTGGCAGGATCCTCAGCCCTAAGCATCTTGTCTACCAAGATGAAAAGACAGCCTCCTAGTAACTTGGGGCGGGGGACAAGCAAGAGATGTATTCGTGATTCAGATGACATGGGAAGTACCAAGCTGGCAGTCCTCATACGCAGGGACCCTTGGGTCACCTTGGACTTCAGCTTCGTGTTCAGTGATTCTCGATTTATGGGACAGAGACTGGGATCAGTCTTTTTAGATGTGACGTGTGGAGTTGCTCGTCTAGAGGGTGTGTTCACACGACCCAAACTCAGGGGATAGACCTGTGCAGTCCGACAGGGCGAGGGCAGGCCCTCCTGGTGGCAATGCTGGGAACGGGGAGGGACGTATTCAACTTTTCCATATAATTGATTAAATTGCTTCCCTCCTTGAATGCGTGTAATCGGGACCAGACTCTTGTACTGAGAGTGGACCACAGCTAGCAGAGCCTCTTGCGATGTTCATTTTATCTTTTGAAGCCTCACCTGGCATAGGTTTGGTGCTGAGCTCTGAGCAGGCCTCCTGCCATACCTGTGTGTTCCTGGTTGCAGGTGGGACCAGGACGAGGAGTGCCCTGCTGGGGACCAAAAGCGCGGTCAGTCCATTAACAGGAACCATTTTTGTGATTTTTGTCTCGTTCTCAGTGGCCCAGTTCTCTTATCTGTAAAATGAGCAGAGAACCCCCAGTAACGAAATACTCTGATCCCAATATTCCAGGACTTTCCTTTCTGAGATTTTTTTTCCTGTCTTTTACAATACCCACCCCCACCCCTGCCTTTTTTTGAATCGACTGCTGCCAAAGCAAGTCCATCATCTTAACTCCACTAAGAGGTTTGAATGTGAGGATCCCTTGCCTGACTGATTGCTTCTCCCGAAACTTCCTTTGCCCACCCTCTGAGGGAGATGCTGCTAAGCCGAGAAATGGCAGGCGGCCCATGTCAGAGTTTCACCACCTGCATTAACAATCCTGGAATAATTAGGATCCAGTGTACAGGGAAACCATGGGACGCATTCAAGGATGCCCTCCAGGGTCAACCAGGAAACTGAAGACAGATGATCTGGGCAAAAAACATCTTAAGGCAGCTTCCTGATTGGAGCAGAAACTTCTAGAACCCGCCTGACCCATTTATCTTAGCATCATGGTTTCCTCTCTCCTCTGGTTGAAATCCTACTCTGTCTTCCTCCCTGGGGCCTGGTGCTGCCCTGGATTCGGCGGGTAGTGGTAGTGGTGGTGGAGGTAGAGACGGATACCTTCTTAAATTGCTTGCTTCCTGGCAGGGATTGTGTCCTCAGTGGCCTCTCTGGTATACCTGCCTTCACTGTTCCCTAAGATATGTCACCTGGTGGACTGGTTTGGTAACCTTATTAGAACCAGCACTGCTGGTGCATTTCCTGACCCTGGCGATTTCCACTGAGGCCTCCAAACATCTGGGTGAGAGCTGGCAAATCTGGGGAGAATAAAAGGATCTCCAAAGCCCACTCTTTGGTCACTTTTTTTTTTTTAAGATTTAATTTATTTATTTGAGAGAAAGAGAGAAAGCATGAGTGGGAGGGGGAGTAGCAGAGGCAGAGGGAGAAGCAGACACCCTGTCAAGCAGGGAGCCCGATGTGGGACTCGATCCCAGGACCCTGAGATCATGACCTGAGCCGAAAGCAGACGCTCAGCCGCCTGAGCCACCCAGGTGCCCCTATGGAGGTCACTCTTTAGTGAGTCTTCCTCCAGTTGGATCTTAACCAGGGCTCGTATCTGGACATACAGCCTGTTGGACACACATAAGCAAACAAACGGCTTCTTTGTTAGGAGTAAAAACCACTTGTGGGTTTTGTGGGTTCCAGCGAGAAGACTGGTTTTGTGTTGGTGGAGTAGCAGTTTGTCTTAGTCTGTTTGGGCTGCCGTAGCGAAATACCACACACTCATTGGCTTGAAAGCCACGGGTGGTTATTTCTCAGAGTTCTGGGGGCTGCATGTCTGAGATCAGGGGGTGGGCATGGTCAGTATGTGATGAAGGTGCTCTTCTGGGCTGTAGGGTGCCCACCTCTGGCTGTGTCCCCATGTGGGAGGGGCCGAGAGCTCTGCGTGGTCTCTTTTATGAGAGCCCTAATCCCCTTCCTGGGGGCTCCACCCTCCTGACTTAAGCACCTCCCAGAGGTTCCACCTCCTAATTGTATCACACTAGGCCTTAGGATTTCACCATATGAATTTTGAGGGATCAAAACATTTAGATCTTAGCACAGGTAGAGATGAAAGACCTCAGGAAGGGGGTGGGCTTGTGTGACTTTGGTTGGGTGAGTCAGACTCAAGCATCACTTTGCTTCCTTCTAGTCCCACAGATGCTGTGTTGGATCAACTCTGGCCCCCTCTTCTTTCCATCCTGATCGACCTGTGGCTTACTGTCAGCAGATTGTATTAAAAAAAAAAAATCCAGTGCCTTCCCTGCCCCATGGTGGCCTATTAGACTTCCTGAGGGGGTGTGTTTTGGGGTTTCCTGGAAGGTGGGCTGTGTGTAGGATGTGAATGAGTCTCTGCGGTGGTCGGGTTTGTGGTCCTCACCTTCTGCCCAGCATTAGAAGGTCATTCTTCAGCTGTGTCTTCATTCCTCTGGGAAATGCGAAGGACCCCAAATGGTGGCCGCCCCCAGTAGGAGAGGGGGAGGGAGGAAAA
The DNA here is from genome assembly GCF_053574225.1 of Canis aureus. NCBI lineage: Eukaryota > Metazoa > Chordata > Mammalia > Carnivora > Canidae > Canis > Canis aureus. Next base: position 31,189,419 of record NC_135640.1, on the reverse strand, counting down.
GGAGACAAAAGGAAAAAAAAAAAAAGAATCAGGAAAACACCGTTATATCTCAGATTGCTCTTTCTTCTGCAAAGGCTCATTACTGAAGATCGCCTTTCCCTGCGTGTTACTTGTATTTGTCAAAGTGTCCTATTTCCTCGGGGGATCAGGAATTTCGTTTTTCCTTAATTCCTTAAGAGAGCAGGAGAAGAGGATGGTTTCATTTCCCTAGCTGCCCTCACAAAACACCACAAACCAGGTGGCTTAAAATGAGGATTGATTTCCTCACAGTTCTGAAGACTAGAAGTCTAGGGTCAAGGTGTCAGCACGGTGGGCTCCTTCTGGAAGGTCTGTGGGATGGTCCATTCCTTGCCTCTTGCTAGCTTCTAGTGGTAGTGGCAGTCCTCGGAGCACCTTGGCTTGTGGCTGTGTCTCTCCAGTCTGGGCCTCTGTGCTCCTATGTCTGTGTCTTTCCTGTGGCTTCTTCCTCTGTGTCTCCTCTTCCATAAGAACACCAGTCCCGGGGATCCCTGGGTGGCTCAGGGCTTTAGCACCTGCCTTCCGCCCAGGGAGTGATCCTGGGGTCCCGGGATTGAGTCCCACGTCGGGCTTCCTGCATGGAGCCTGCTTCTCCCTCTGCCTGTGTCTCTGCCTCTCTCTCTGTGACTCTTATGAATAAATAAGTAAAAATCTTAAAAAAAAAAAAAGGAAAAAAAAAAAAAAAAGGAACACCAGTCCCATGGGATTTTAGAGCCCACCCTATTCCAGTAGGATCTTAACTACTGACTTCTGCAGTGGCCTTTTTTCAAATCAGGTCATAGCCTGAGGTATTGGGGGGTTAGGACTTCAACAAGTCGTTTTGGGGGGGATGCAATCCAACCCACGACAGAGGCTTTATGGAATGAGCCTGATGTAAATTGATGGGAGAGAAAAGCCTTGCTGGCCAAGGGTCTGCTACGTGGCAGGCGCTGTGCGAGGCACTTTCAACTTCTCTTGCTTGAATTCATTTGTTCTGACGGGTCTGAGGGTGGGTGGTGTTCTGTCCATTTTACGGATGAGGCAGCTGAGTTTCAGAAATTAAGTGGCTGGCCCTGCAACAGCCAGCCTGTCAGTGGAGCCCTGGGCTGGAATCCAGGTTTCTGATGGCGGGGTGCTCTTGGCCTTTCCGGCTTCCTTCCATCTCTGCTGCTGCCCATCCTAGTTAAGGTACGTCACCTGCAAGTACACATGCCTTCTTCAGACATGGAGCAGCACACCAGGCAAATGGCCCGAGCACATCCTTACATTATTTGTAATTAATGTTTGTCTCCCTCTACGAGACGGGGAGCCCTTGTCGTAACTTTCTCGGGGAGGAGGACCCTCTTTTACTGAACCTGTACCCTGCTTTCTGACCATTTCCCCAGCCCCTATTCAAAGGCAAATATCTATTTTTTAAACAAGATTTTATTTATTCATGAGAGAAACAGAGAGAGGTAGAGACATAGGCAGAGGGAGAAGCAGGCTCCCTGCTGGGAGCCCAATGCGGGACTCGAACCCAGGACCCCGGGATCACGACCTGAGCCAAACAGCAGATGCTTAACCACTGAGTCACCCAGGTGCCTCCAAAGGCCGATATTTATTGATTTTCTGATGACAGTTCATGTGGCAGTTTCAGGCACAGACACACACAAGTGTGTACACCCCAACAGTCCCCCAAAGCACAAGAAACTGGAGCCAAGATCTTGACTCAGAGCAGCCGTGGGTTTCCTAACGGGGGAGAGAGGTCCTGGGGGGAGGGTCCCTTGCCTGATGTTCTGACAACCAGAGAGCCACATAAGCTCCGCCACCTTCTCAACCTGGCTTCTCTGGACACTGTATCTTCTTAGCTTTCTACTGTTGTCTTTTTTTTTTTTTTTTAAGATTTTGTGTATTTATCATGAGAGACAGAGAGAGGCAGAGACATAGGCAGAGGGAGAAGCAGGCTCCCCATGGGCAGCCCGATGTAGGACTCGAACCCACGACCTGAGCCAGAGTCAGATGCTCAACCACTGAGCCACCCAGGAGCCCCTCTACTGTTGTTTTTGAACATGTTCTGCCCCCGTGAGGTTTAACAGAAGGTGAGTCTTGACCTGCGACTTGCCAGGCCCTTGAAATCCATGCCGTGGATCCTCTTGGAAACCCTTTTACAAACTACTCCTCCGATCCAAGAGTGGCTTTATTTCAGAGACCCAGCCACCGGCCGGCTTGCTGGCCGTCATTTCCAGGGGAGGGTGGCTGCCCTTGAAGGCAGATGGACGCAGCTGGTCTTCGGGGCTGCCCTGCCGAGGACCGGAGGCTCCCAGAGCCGTTCACCAGGGCCTAGCAGGTCGTGGTGTGCGAGGCGGGCCGGACGTGCCATGTGGCAGATGATCAAATCTCAGAACCAGGAATATGAGTGTGGGGGACAGGGCTATGGGGAACCGTCTGTTGTAAGTAAGTTTTATAGTTTATTTTCAGGGACATTTCTATCCAATTGAGGCTGAAACTTGATAGAACATGCTTTTCCAAGCCCCCAGCTCTACTTGTCTGGAGCGAGCCCTTTCTAAACAGGCAGCTGTCCAAGCACAGCGGCCCGTGGGGTCACATCTGGGCAGCACCCTGCCAAGTGGCTTTAATCCCGTGTGCTATGTTTCTCTGGTCTGAGTTACTCCAAACCATATGCTTGCAATATTATTTTCCTCTAACATTTTTAAAGGTCACTATATTTTATGTATATATTTGACTAGGTAATATATTCGCATGGTTCAAAATTCAAAGTATGCAGGCATTTATAAATATGTATATATATAATTTATATATAAATATATATATACATATTTTATTTATTTATTCATGAGAGACTCAGAGAGAGAGAGAGAGAGAGAGGCAGAGACACAGGCAGAGGGAGAAGCAGGCTCCATGCGGGGAGCCCGATGCAGGACTCGATCCTGGGTCTCCAGGATCACACCCCTGGCGGAAGGTGGCTCTGAGCCACCCGGGCTGCCCTGTATGGGCATTTATAATGAAAAGCTTCCCTTTCACCTGGCTCCTTGCTACCCCATTCTTCCCAGTAGAGAAGCTGTATGATGTTTCCAGTTCCTTCTGAGTCATTACAGGTATATTACACACAATGACTGCATCTGTGTGGGTGTGTATCTATAATTCCATCTACACACACATATATCCTTTCCCCCCCTTTCCTCTCCACCTCTTACACAAATGGCAACATTCCATACATTCCATTCGGCATGGATTTTTTTTTTTCACTTAACAGTGGATTTTAAAGATCTTATCAGTATTTAATTGCTTCCTCATTCTTGTAACTATTTGTTTTGCTATTATTTCAAACCTACAGAAATGTTGCAAATAATAGTATAAGAAACTTCCATATACCTTTTACTAGATTTCACTGATTGTCTATATTTTGCACGGTTTACTTTATAATTCTTACTCTGTGTATGTGAGTACATAGCATGTGCATTTACACCTGCACACATTTATCCTCCCATGCATGTGTGTATACACACACACACACACACACACACAATTTTCTTTCTTCTGATCCATTTGAGAGTGCGTTGGGAGCCTCATGTCCCTTTACTGTGTGAGTTCTTCAAGTGTGTCATTCCTAAGAGCAAGGGAGTCCTCCCACAGACTCAGCGTTTAATCCCATTGTACTTAATTTATTTGCACTTTCTTCCAAATCTTATTTTCTGTTGGTTATGTAGGTAAACTTATGTGGGTTAATTTTTAGAACCAATCTGCTGTGACATTTTTTTTGTAAGAGTATAGAGGGACCAAGATGTTTTTTCATATCGAGCCGATGAGAGGCTCTTCCTTGGATCTGTAGCCCTTTTCTGTCGTGTTTGCTGAGCTCCCATACTTTCCTGAGGTTCTTCCTCTGGGAGAAAGAGTGTTCTTCATTGGGAATGTGAAGGGGAGGGCTCTTCATCCTGGGTGCTCTGGCTTTGAGCCTCTTGATGGGCTCACTTGTAGTGGAAGACAGGCAGGAAGTACACCTTTTGGACACTGCATTATTATTGAGCTCCTACTGAACCTTTCCAAACTCTAGGAAAAAAATCAGGCCCTGTCCCTACTCCTAAGAAGTCTAGTTTGATTTAACACATATTCATAGAGCTACCTCCTCTGTGGCAACCATGTGCCAGCCCTGAGTCTATACTTCGTACTTCTGCCCAAGTTGGAGCAGAGGCCTCCACTCCTGCTTCTCCAGCCCCAGACCTCGTCACCCACGGCTGCTGGATTCACTCCTCCGAAGCGCAGCTCTAGTGGGTCATGGCCAAGTCACGATTTGCCTGACCCTCTCTTGCCTATCAGGCCAGGCAGGTGCCTCAGCCTGGCACCGAGTCCTGCCCGTCTCACTGTCTTCTTTTTCATTTTTTTTTCTGTCTTCTTTTTCAAACCCATGATTTACCTGGACATAAGCTGCATTCCACACCAACTGGGTGCTAAGCGCCACCCCAGGATTCTTGGGGCCCCTTCTCTTTGACTTCGCTTGAGCTGTTTGAACTCTGAAAATGCCTGACCGCCTAATTCCCATCCTTAAGGATCCGTTTCTGATGATACCTGTCTCATGAAGTCTTCCCTGAAATTCTCAACTCAATAAGATCTTTCTCTTTTAAAGTCCTTTGCCATCTCATATCCCTTTAATCTTTGTGTGCCCTAGGTTAAATATTTGTGTATTTGCCCCTCTCTTACTGCTTTTCTCATTAAATTACCCTTTCTTAGAAGGGTAAATCCATTCTCCCTCCCACCCTCCCTTATTTCCTGTGTTCCAGAAAGAATCCAGGTGCCACCTGGCCTGTGTCTGAAACATAGTTGAATTCTCTACAGGCCAGCACCACCCCTGGTATGTAGTTGACCCTCCACTATTACGGTCATTCAGTGGTTTTGGTAAATTTATAGTTTCAGGCACTGGAGATGTTTGGGAATGTTCATCTATACATTAACAGCTTAAACAGCTTCATTAAAAGATATACGTATGTTAACTGTCAACTTCATTAGAAAGGCAACTTCATTAAAACATACCTTAAGGATCTTTATCTACCCATATTCACCTCTTTGTTTTTTTTTTTTTTCCTCTTTGTTTTTTTTATTGCGCACATGTGCGCTTTTGTTTGGAACCAGTACGTATGTATTGTGATACCTGGGTTTTTTCCTCACTTAGCTTTTCATGTCTACATATTAAAGTAATTATTTTGAATGCTTAGGTAGTTTCAGGAAACTAGTTCTTGAAGAATAATTTGCAGGCAAACAGAGGAGAGATTTTCTTTTTAGTCAGATGCTGTTATCACTTCTTATATGTCTGTTTTCTGAGGATAGAGAGCCTTACATGAAATTCATATCTTTAGCAGGATGATTTATGTAGTGCCTATTATCTACCACTTATGCCTCTCACCAGCCTCCATTCCTGAACAAATTGCTTTGAAAATTTTCCTTCCCTAAGTCTTATAGATTCATGAGTCAGTTTATTTAAAGGCTAAATTTGGGGACGACTTTTAGCAGCTGGTAGTCTATGAATTGCTAAAGCAGAAGAGATAAATGTGTAAGGTCTTTGGAATTCTGGCTTGCATTGCTCTTCTTGGGTGGCCATAGAGCACCCATTTCTACGTCCTGATCATGTTTTAAAGGATGTCAGCTGCTTAACCTCTGTTGGAGTGGGCTGCAATCAGGGGGCGGAGGATGCAGAGTTGGAAACAGACCGGTGATTGACAGGAAGTCATTAAGAAGGTTCTAGTCACTTGTCTGCTCACTGACTTGCTGGGGATCTGGTCCTAACAGTCTGATACATTCTTTTTTGCTATTAAGTTGTTAGTAAGACCCTGGACTCTTGGTAGTAGTCTTGGTGTAGGGCTGTATCAGGATATTTTCGATGCCAGAAAACAAAAGACCCACCTAACAGTACCTTAAACAGTATCTCACATGATGATTCCAAGGTTAATTCGGCACTTCAGTGATGGCATCAGAATTGAGTTCTTTCCATTTTTTTCAGTTCCACTGTCCTCAGGGTGTTTGCTTGATCCGTGGGCTTATTGCCATACAGTGGTACAGGCGGTAGCTGGTCTTGCAGCAGTGGAGGAAGGTGCAACAACACCTGGCCAAAATACAAAGCTCTTTCCTCCACCTTGCCTTTTTTCATCTGCAGTGAAAATGCAACCCAGAACCGCTTTTATGGCATCTCCTCTTCTTCTAGCTGGAGCTGGGTCACGTGGCTGGCCCTAACCCAATCACAGGCCAGGAGCAGAGGGGTGCTCCTGATTGGTGTCAGGCCTCATTGAGGCCTGGGGAGGTGGTCTGCTGTCCACTGTGGTCGGGGAAGTGACCCTGAATGGTCCATGCACTGTTGGCAAGGAAGGAGGCCCCCAGCAGTGGCTCTTGGAGACACAGCTAGGGGTTTCTTATTTTTATTTATTTATTTTTTAAGATTTTATTTATTTGAGATAGAGAGGGAGCACAAGTGGGAGCAGGGGTAGAGGGAGAAGCAGACCCCCTGCTGAGCAGGGAGCAGGGTCCTGGTCCTCTCCATCCCAGGACCCCAAGATCCTGACCAGAGTCGAAGACTGATGCGTCATGACTGAGCCACCCAGCCACCCCGGGATTTATTATTTTTAAAAATAGATCTAGGCTTGCTGATGGTCTAACAAATATTATTTTATTCCCTGCCTTACCCAGTGGTGACATTTGGGCATTTTGAATTTCTGCCTTCAGAGGTGTGATATCTTAAACTTGAGACATTCTTCCTGAAACTTGATGATAACTGCCAGAATTTTTTTTTTCTATAACTGTGAAACACTTAAGCATTTTACGCAGGGTGGAGTTAGAGGGGGCCTCACAGGGACCCCAAATCATGGTGAGGGGGAGAAGAAACACCTTTTTTGAAAGGAATAATAACGAAAAGGTGCGATAGATAATGGGCATCTCTGCAAAGTGTAGGTTTTTATGGTGGAAATAGGCTTTAACGTAGTGCAAATACAAATTCTATGGGGGGGAAAAAACAGGAAAAGCAGACTTTTCAATGTATCCTAGAGTTATTTTCTTTTTTTTTCCCCCTAAAACAAATTTTCCTATTAGGCCCAGGATGAAAAATTCTTCTTTTTCCTGTTACTCCGACTGGTTAATAAAACTGTTGAAAGGAAATTTTAATGAGCTGGAAACCTTATTTTTCTGGAAGTCGTCTTGAGCATCTCGAGCATGGAAACAGTCAGGCGTGGAGGAGGGTCTTGACCTCGAACCTCCATGGCTCTCCCTGTCCCGGTACTCTCCGCTGTGAGATAGATGAGGAGCTGACAGGCTGTCTCAGATTCAGGGCAGCATCTTTGCTCAGAAGCAGATCTCTTGCAGGTGTGCTGTGTGAACAGCCTCCTGGGGTTGGCTTTCCCACATGGGCTGTCATCAAGGCAGTGATGGGCTGGAGTGACCAAGGGTGTCCCCTTATGTCTGCCAAGGGCGGGGGGGGGGGTGTCTACATCTCTTTTTCTAGCAGATTTGTTTTTTAAATTTCTTTATTAGAGAATGAGAGAGAGAGAGTACAGTGTGGGGGAGGGACAGAAGGAGAGGCAGAAGCAGACTCTCCACGGAGCAGGGAGCTCGACCTGGGGCTCGACCCCAGGACCCTGAGATCATGACCTGAGCTGAAGGCCGATGCTTAGCCGACTGAGACCCCAGGTGCCCCTCTAGCACAGTTAGAGATGCCTGGTGCTGACGACAGTTTTGAAATGTATGCTTGGCAGGAATTATTTTGTTTTGCTTACTATTTCTTTTCTGCCCATAAAAGGCATTTTTGTTGGAGAGAATGGAGAATACAGAAAGGCCCAGCGAAGAAAACAGAAGATGCCCAAAGCCCACCGCTTACAGACGTTTCCATCCGTCTTTTTACAGTCCTTCTCATATGTATCTCTGCCCTCCCTCCCTTTCTCTCTTCCTGTCCCTTTTTCTTCTCTTGGCACGTAATGAGGACCACACAGGATAGAGGTATCACGTTATATTTTTTTCTCCAAGTTAATGCACCATGTGGGGTCAGACAATCAATTCAAGCCACAGCTCCTCTTCTAAGCAGTATGTGATCTTTCTGGGCCTCCATTTTCCTAATCTGTGGAAGGGGGCGGGTAGTGGTTGTTTGAGAACTGATTGTAAAAATCTCAGTGGATTGCTCCATCCGGTGTCCGACATTGATGTCTCTTGACATGTGTTCCCTTATATCTCGGAGACTAAACTCTATCACACTGACCACTACCCCCTAGACCTCTTGCCCAGCTGTAAAGTAGGGCTGAAGACCTTAGTTTGCAGGAAGAGGAAAGCAGAATGTCTGTCCCAGGTCGCTTAGAACAGGGCTTCTCAGCCCTGGCACCACTGACCTTTTGGGTCTATGACTTTATCACTCAAGGGGCTGAGCCGTGCATTGCAGGGCTCTACCCACTGGATGCCGGGAGAACCTCCCCAACTCCAGACCTTGTCGAAATTGCCTTTGCTTGAGAACCACTGGGCTAGACTGCTCAGGATTTGTCACTTGGGGTTGCCCATGGCCATGCTGAACAAGACTGGCAGGCAGCCAGGATGAGCACCCTTGAAGGGTCAAGCACAGGCTCTCCCTGCCTATGTTCCCAGACTCTCTGAATAGCAGGCGTTTTGTTTCAAGGGGGAAGCTGCAGGATCCAGCTGTCCTCGGTAGCGTGAATCCAAGGGAAGATCTACCCGTGGCTGTGTCACCATATCTCAGCCAGGGCACTGCCTGTCCTTCTTGACTCCAGGGGGAGACACCTGTGGTCCCAGTGAGTTATCAGGGAAACGGGCCACACAGCAGGAAGTCCTCTGAGCAGTGACATCACTCCCCTTTCGTCTCAAGCTGTGGGCAAGGCGGCTTCACACAAAGTGCTTCTGTTCCCAGACTCCCCCAAATCAAAGACCACTGGGTTCTTTTTTTTTTTTTTTTTTAAGATTTTATTTATTTATTCATGAGAGACACAGAATGAGGGGCTGAGACACAGGCAGAGGGAGAAGCAGACTCCCTGTGGGGATCTTGATGTAGGACTCGATCCCAGGACCCTGGGATCATGCCCTGAGCTGAAGGCAGATGCTCAACCACTGAGCCACCAGGTGCCCCAGACTACTGGGTTCTAATGGTCCATGAAGAAGGGTGGCTCAGCTCATTCCCTCTCAGAGGAAAGCGTGATAGCCGGAGCCCTCCCTGCACTGGGCCAGACTGCTGAGCTACTGACCTGCTCCTGGACCACATCCGTGAGCGAAGCCAGGGCTCGTCGTCAGGCTTTAACATCCATGAACACATGCCTGCCTGACCACCACGCCCACACACCCAGCCCCGTTTCAGAGGTGCCATGCCAACCTTTGGTATCCACTTTTTATAGAACTCTTCTCTGGGCTGCCTTAGGCTGCCTATAGATTGAAGAGGGGACTGTGGCTGCAATGGTCCACTTCTGGGGTGGGGATTAGTCTTCTCTCTGTGTCTTACTTGGAAAGTAGAGAAACTTCAGGAAGAGAAACTTTTTGAACCTTTTTGGAAAAAAAAAAGAGTTCGAGGAGGAGTCAGATGGAACACTACTTGGTTCAAAAATGCACAGCTGAGCTGAGGGTGGCACCTAAGGACACAGGATATTTGTCAAATGTAAACGAAGTGTTTAATAAATCTTGCTCCTGCAGGCTGCCCGGGCTGCTGGGGCTGCCTTAGCCTCTCTCCTCATCCTGAAGGATAGCCCAGCCCAGCTGGTCATTTCTCCTGCCTGTGGTTCCCCTCAGGGGACTTAGTGGCGGGACAGTGATGGCACAGCTAACCTCCAGGGGGCACATGAGTTTTGTGAGGCCACTGACCAGCAAGGGTTTTCATTCTGTCCTGGGATGATCCAAAGTGGGAAATGGTCGTTGGTCCAGTCTGATAGTAGATGGATGGGGTGTGCCATTGACTGGCAGCTGATTTCTAAACCTACGAAGGCCTAAATGATGTTGATGGGCATGATCCTGGCAATCAGCCAATTCGAGCACCTCGAACCTCTGTGTGGCTAGGTGGCTGGCCTGGGCAGAGCTAAGAGGACAGGCTCTGGGAAGAGCTGTGACCTGCACTCATCAGCTGTGTGACCTTGCATGGGACACTTATCCTCTTCGAGTTTCAGTGTCCTCATCTGCAAAATGGGCATGATGGAAGCACCTGCCTCTCAGGAGTGTTCTGAGGATCGAGTGTGCTTAGACCAGTATCTGACCCATGTTCATGGTTAGCACTCGATAACTGTTGTCTGAATCATCCTTGGGACCCCTTTCCTTTCAGGAGTGTGCTGTCTACAGAGCGCAGGCTGTCTTTAGGGGTGTGGGGGCTTTATTGAGGTTCCTAAGGCAGTCCCAGCTATTGGAGTCCCCCAGAGAGAATATGGTCACTTGAGGTTTGAGGTGCCAGGTGTCAATTTTGACTTGTGATTCTAGAACTAGCCCTTCTCCCTGCATCTTATCTGGTGGTGGTGGCATGTGTTTGTGTGGGGGGGCTTGGAACGTGAAGATGACATGGCTGGAGTCAGGATCCTTGATGCTTTATAGACTCCCCTTCCTGGGAATCTGAAATTTCAGGACGCACTGTGCTTTGGCTTCCAGGGATTGGCTTAATCGCTGGGCCTTGAGTGGGTTTATCCAGCTGGAAAGTGGATGAAGGATTGGAGACCTGCATATTCCGCTCCTGCAGACTTCCACACATCCTTTCTGTTCCTCTCCTTGATTTTCACACTGGTTGAGAAGAGTCGATGTTCAAGAAAGGTCCTTGCTCAGGAGGCAGCTGGGTTTGGAGGCCACCCACAGCTGCCCGCCCCAGTCAACTTGACAAGCAGGTATCGAAGTCTTGGTGTGTTGAGCTCATACCTGTTGGGTATAAGCCCTCAGATGAAGTAGGAAACAAGAGACACAGTCCTCACCCTAGCCGCCTCCAGGTGGAGGCCATGGGGGCCATGAAGAGCAATAGGTGGTTGGGGCACAGCTCGGTGGGTTATTGTTCAGCGGTGATTGGCAATCTGGAATGCATTGGTTCACTCCCTTTTTTCCAAGGCTTTCCTAGTTTCAGCCAGATCCAGGGTGGTCTCCCCTTGGTCCTGGGTTGGCAGCTCTCTTGAGTGCTCGCAGGACCCACACCACTGCTGCCTTGGGTAGAGCAATGAATCTTTGCCCTTTGGGATCCCAACGTGAATGTCACAGAGCAGCTGCTTCTACTCTTAGACATCCACAAAGCAAGGAGTGAGTCTCACCATGTTGAAACTGTGACATGTGTTTGAAAATAAAAAGTTTTAATTAGAAGGAGCATTTCTCAGCCTCAACCTGGTGCTGGCTGTCTTAACATTGAGACTAAAATAAATCGGCTCCAACTTCTTGGCACAAGACCCACTCTGCCATTTACTCACTGACTCTTGGGTTGGAGCGTGTGGTGTAGTTGTCTTTTCGAGAGCTCAGACTTCACACAACAAAGGAGAGGGAGGGCGTTTGTCCCCAGGGTGGTGGGGTCTGCAGCACCATTTGCTTTGGGACCTGTCATGTTGTCCTATTTGTGTTCAATTATGTTTGCAAAACGCCTCCTTCTTTATAAATGTAGGAGCCATGAAAGGCAGCGTGGCATATGTAATGCCAGGGCCATGGCTTTGGGAGATACCCGTGGGTTCATATTCTTGTTCATTAACCAACCATGTGGCCTTGGGTGGCTCATTCAGTCTCCGAGCTTCTGTACCTTTATTGTAAGGTGGGTATCACACCTTCTTTGCCAGCCTAACGATGATGGTTCTAGATTATGTACACGTAGTGCCTGGCCCAGTAGCAGCTCGACGAATGGTACCTGTTATTATTCTAAAGTACTGGTGAAAAAAAAAAAAGTACTGGTGAGTGCAGTGCTCTGGGTCACTGCCATGGTCTCCCACGGTGTTTTCAGCACGGGGGTGGCCTTGACTGTGGATGCTTCTGGTTTCTCTAAGGACTGGCAAGCCTGAAATTAACTATGCCAGATGCGCATGGGCTGGCAAGTGGGTGTGCCCCTGAATGTCAGCCTGACTTGTTGTGTTAGCCTTCTGGCCTGCTTCGGGCTCCCACCCTGCACACACACACACACACACACACATACACACCCGCCTCCCAGCACAAGCCATCACGGGCACTAACGAAACAAAGGGGCCTAGTCCAGGGAACACAAAATAAGCCCTTTCTTGGTTTCCTTATGCCAGTCCCAGGTGACTAAGAGGTTGGATCTTGAGGTTTGTGTGCAAAGCAGAATTTCCACTCGAGATACATCATTAGCAGCAGGTCCCCTCTTGGACTCTGGGTTGGATTTTATTATTGAGCTGAAGAGGACACTGATGATCATCCCAACTCACTTTCTTCTTAAATGCAGGAATTTCCTCCTCCCTCCCTTTGTTTCTTTTCTTCCAGAAATCCTATTTATTTATTTATTTATTTATTTATTTATTTATTTATTTATTTATTTTTATTTATTTATATTTATTTATTTAAAGATTTTATTTATTTATTCATGAGAGACACAGAGAGAGGCAGAGACACAGGCAGAGGGAGAAGCAGGCTTCATGCGGGGAGCCCAGCATGGGACTCGATCCCGAGACTCCAGGGTCACACTCTGGGCTGAAGGCAGGTGCTAAACTGCTGAGCCACCCAGGAATCCACCCCTCTGCTTTTATTTTTATATTTTTTAAAGAGAGAGAGAGAGCACAAGCAGAGGGAAGGGGCAGAGGAAGAGGGAGAAGCAGGCTCCTCGCTGAGCAGGGAACCCCATGTGGGGCTGGACCCCAGGACCCTGGGATGGTGACCTGAGCCAAAGGCAGATGCCTAACCATCTAAGCCCTGCAGGCACCCCCAGGAATCTCTTTTAAAATATCTCTGACCTATGGACCCCATCTGTACCCCTGAATAAGGCAAGACAACCTAATACCATTGGCATGATAGCCATTGAGTGTCTGAAGGTCATTGCTGTGTCTGCCCTATACCTCTCTTTCAGGTTAAATTTTGCCATTTGCTCAAACTCATTCCTTGGGCTTTGTTTTTAGACCACACAGGATTCTTGCTGCTTTCTTTCTGGGGTTCTCCAGATTGTCACAGACTCCCTTGAAATGGCTTTCATTTCCTATAACTAATCCCATTATTCCAGCTGGGCTTTGACCATTAACCTTCCCATTCTCTAGATGTGTTCTTTTTTTGTTTTGTAAAGATTTTATTTTTAAGTAATCACTCCCCCCAACATGGGGCTCAAACTTGCAACCTCTGAGATCAAGAGTTGCATGCTCCACTGACTGAGGCAGCCAGGCCCCCCTCTCTACATGTATTCTTAGCTTTCGTAGTATGCATTTCTCTTTTCTCTTTTGCAGCCGCCTGTCCCTGTTGTCTCCTTTAGCTTCCAGTCACCCAGCCACTGTGAATCCCATCTGAACCTGTCTTCCCAACCCGTGCCTATGTTGTTTGTTGCATGTAAATGTACAGGTAGATGTTTGTATAGATCTAGAAATTTCCAGTGAGTCTAGATCTTGTCATTGTCTCTGTCAGCTAAGTTAGTGAGTCAGCAGCCATGGTGTTCTTTGGTTCTGTAGTTTGGACATAGGATGGTTTCTTAAGAAGTAGTTCATTTTGGGCACACGGGTGACTCAGGTGTTAACCGTGTGCCTTCATTCACTCAGGACATCATCTCAGGGTCCTGGGATCGAGCCCTGCATCTGGCTCCCTGCTCAGCGGGGGGTCTGCTGCTTCTTCTCCCTTGGTCTCCCCCTCCCCCCCCCAGCTTGTGCTCACTCTCTCTCAAATAAATAAATAAAATTTAAAAAAAAATTAAGAAGAGGAAGAGACACCAGAGTTCCTCTCTGTATGCCTGTGTCCAGAGGCAGGGCCATGTGAGGACATGTGATGAGCCAGCTGACTATAAGCCAAGGAAGAAGCCAGAAGCCAGCTCTGCTGACACTTGCTCCTGGGGGTCCAGCCTCCAGAGCTGTGAGACAACACACTTCCATGGTGTGAGCTCCCCCAGCCTGTGGTTCTTTGTAAGGCCGCCTGGGCAGACTGAGATACTTTCCTTTCTTCCAAAGGCCACAGCTGTGTGCGGCTCTGTTTGCAGTAACGCTGGCCCTGTTGAGGTCAGGTCCGGGGAGCCTGCCTTTGCTCTGGCACAGGGCAGCATGGGGGCTTCTGGTCTGCGTTATTTCCAGGCCCTGTCTTCATTTAATGGATTGGATAACTAAGGATGAGAAAGTGTAAGCCGTTTTCTGAAAGCCACTTTAGTAGATTAGGCAGTGAACCTGAGGGTGAATCCCAGTGCTCTCAGAGCTCGCTTGGGTAAATCCAGGACAAATATATTTAATTCCTTATTTAAAAATGCAATTCATAGTGACGTGTGGATGTCACTGAATGGCAAAGAAATGAAACAAAGTGGGTCAGTGACACACTGCACTGTTTTGTGATAAATGTAGGTTAACTGATTTAATGGAAAGCCACAATCTAAGGGAAAGTGGACTTGAAAAGCTTAAGCCCTCGAAAAATCTCTGACTATCCACTTATGCCCCAGAGAGAGTAGTGTAGCTCTTTGAGCCTAAACCTGTTATCAGCCAATTCTTTTTTTCTGCCTTAAGTTGAAACCATTGCTTTAATTTAAAATATTTGTATTGGATGGTGATTATGTGCCTGGCTTTGTGCTAAAGCATTAAACACCAGAGCTAAAATGTATGGTTAGAGGGCACCCAGATGGCTCAGTGGTAGAGTATCTGCCTTTGCTCAGGTCATGGTCCCAGGGTCCTGGGATTGTTCTCTCCGCATGGAGCCTGCTTCTCCCTTTGCCTATGTCTCTGCCTCTCTCTCTGTGTCTCTCGTGAATGAATAAATAAAATCTTAAAAAAAAAAAAAGTACGGTTGCTGTCCTGAATTGACAGCAATCTAGAGGGGCTGGCTAAGGGGCTACACTATGTTGTAGGGGTGACCTGAGAGGGCAGAGGGAAGGAGTTGTAGCATGCTATGGGAGTTATACATGATGGGAGGGCAGTAGCTCACACAGGGTGAGGGCAGACACCAGGGTTGGCTTTCCTAAAAGAGGTGAGACTCGAGCTGAGTTTGGGTAAGAAGTCCTGGTTATTCAGGCCATGCTGAATAATGGTGTTGCAGGCAGAGAAAATAGTAAGCGTATCAACATGGAGATGTGGGAGGCCACCCACATGGAGGACTGTGTGCATACAGATACTCCTTTCTACTCTTCATTTCCTTCTTCTCTTTCTTCAGTGATGTTTTGGTAAGCCAACTCTGTGGGGTGAATAAAAAGGTCTGATTTATTTCCATGGTATAAGTATACCGTCCGTGACTGATTCCAAGCTACCAACATGGTGTTGAAGGCCCCCTCAATTTCTAAAACTCTAACAGTTGGTCACAGCCTGTATAATCCCATTCAGTAGACCACTGCCTCCCATCTATGCGTCATCTGTCCATTCATCCATCCATCATCCATCTATCCATCACCCATCATCTGTCCGTTTGTCCATCCATCCATCATCCATCCACTTCCCCAGTATCTCTCCATCCATCCATCCATCCATCCATCCTTCCCATCCCTCATCCATCTGTCCATCCACTCATCTATCCATCCATCCATCGTCATCCACCCGCCCATCTGTCCATCTATCCATCATCCATCCATCCACGTATAAACATAGTTTTAACTAAACAGAATCTGAGCAATAAATCATGTTACAGATTTTAGAGTTCCTTTCGTCAAGTCTTCTGACTTTATAGACGAGAAAGCTGATATCTAGAGAGAGGAAGTGACTTTCTTAAAGTCTATTTGTAGAACTTAGATTAGGACTGTGGTCTTCAGAATTTAGGTCTGCAGCTGCTTCTCTTGAGTAAAGAATGCACAGCGTGAGATATAGCTTGGTAATTTCCAAGTTGGAGCAATGTGGAATCCATGGTGTACGCACCAGTTCTGTGAGTCCCTGCTTTTCTGTGATAGTCCTAACGCTCATCAGAGTGTTTTTGTTGTTCGTTGTCTCTATTGTTGCTGGTTCCCAGCAGGCTCACAGTTTCCTTCACAGGGGGTTCAGAATGTCCCTGTGTAAATTACATTCTTCTCCCAGTTTGTAGCACTGAGCTTCAGAATTTAATTTAGCACTTGGTTCTTGATATTTATTCAGTCTTTGATGTTTCTTGATTTCATTGGCCCCCCTCCCTCTCTCTTTTCATTTTTCTTCCTGGCAGTATAGACAGCTCTCCTTTGGGACTCCCAACTCAAGTCACCCATTTGTGGTTTTAACCGGTTGCTTCTTGGGAGCTTCATTCGTGCCAGGCTAAATTTCTGTGGACGTATTTATAGAGTTGAAAATGTCTCTCTTTCTTCTTGGGCTTCTAGCAGTGTGTCCTGGAGCTCTTGAGAGATGGCAAATTGACTCTGCTTTTGATGGTCTTTAAATTGTTGTTACCTCTGAGAGAGGAAGGGTCACTCTTACTCTCCGAGAAGCTTTATTCTGGAATCATGGACAGACCGGCTGGTGAATTGGATGCTGCAGAGGACTCTATTTAAAACTAGCTTCTGTGTTGTACTGTTGAGCAAGAAAAGCAAGCGTATGCTGAGCTACGCATAGGGATGCCACTTTTGTAAAAGAGTAAAGCAAACTAATTGGCGGTTACCTCTGGATGGTGGTGGAAGGTGGAAACCAGTTGGAGAGAAAACTTTCACCTTTTATTTCACCTTTTAACTTTCTATGTTTCTGCATCGTTTAATTTTTTTTATTTTTAATTATAAGCATGCCACGTAAAGCCAATCCAGACTAACCAGCCTGCTTATATTTTAATCAAGCTCATCTGGGCAGGGGCGTTAAGCTTTCTGTTGCCTTCTTGCCACAACAATTTGCCATTTGCCCAATATAAAGTTTACAAGTGCCTAGTTTATAAACTGTAACCTCGTAATTTTTAGATACAATTAATCTCGGTTGCTAGAAAGTGGTAATTGCCTTGGTATTCAAACCTGTTCGGTAAGGGCAGCATTTAAATCTAGGCTTCCCTGTGAATTCTCCCTTTACCTAATAATTTTAACCAATTCTTCCCTAATGAGGTTAATCATCTACTCGTATGCACCGCCTAAGCTGGTCATTATTCGGGGCTTCCAACCGAGATTCTAAAAACCTCCTGGAGACATTCCCTGAGCTGACATTGGGTCATTATTTTTTTCCAGCGCCCCTTGACTGCGGCGCTCCCAGCTGCCTTGGACGGGGAGTCATTAGATTTCACGGGCTCCCCGGGAATAGCCTCGTGTTCTTGATACCAGCGACCCTGCCTTCCCTCCTCCTTCCCCTTGAATGAACTCCTTTCACGTACTTGGCAGTTCTGTCCTCCTCCTTAGAACGGCCTTTGGCATCCCCGTTCTCGAACTGGGAGGAATAAATCTGGTCCCATTCCCCACGGCTCGGAGCATTTGACAAGGCAGGATGGTGTGGCTGTTTACAAGACCCAGATCGGTTCCGAAGGGTCCGAGAAGGGTCCGAGACGGAAAGAGAAACGTGACTTCTTGCTCAGGGGTTTGCAAAAACGATGCACATTGCCTCTGCCAGCTGCCTCCTGCTTATCAGAAGAGTTTTCCGAAATGTGCGGACGGGGCGAATGCTGGGTTACGGACTCAAAGCACAGTTGTGATGATGCCAGCGGAGGAAAATCATCCCTCTGTTTCACAGCCTTTGCGGACCTCTTTTAAGTTACTAGGTTGAACCGTCTGACTTGCCAAACCGAGCTGCTACGAGGGCAGTTTCATCCAGTTCGACCTGAGAGCGCGTCTTTGCTAAGTTGTCAGACATGGGAAATCTGTGTCTAACATCAGGAGAGGCACGGGACGGCCGTGCTTTAAGGAAACGCCTGTCTCTCACGGTTAGTGTCCTCCTAGCTGACACTTGGTTGTTGCCACACTAGCTTTCAGAAAGTATCTAGAGCAAAATGGGTTGCCTAGCAACGTGCTCCGGCCCACGAGGGTTGGAGAATGGGTCAGTGATTAACAATTATGTACAATCAAGTCTAAAAATGCACAGCGGCCTGCAACATCCGAGCTCTGACCACCGGAAAAACCTCAGCGTTCCGCCGCCCCAGGTGTGTGTGGCTGTTGTGTGTGAGTGGATTGCGACTGTGGTGTGGACCTTAGGGCTGTGGTCCAGACATGGGCGGATGGTGCCCCTCTGTCCGACGATCGAATTTGCAGAAGCATCTGACACCCATCATTTGGTCGGCTGCCTCTCTGGACACTCTTCCTCTTGGAAGGTGAAAGGAGCAAAACGGAGAGTTTGGATATTTATGGTTGTTGTCGTCTCAACAAATTTGGCCCCTATTAGGGAATCTGTAATTTGCCAGAGAACAAATACACAAGATGACTGACAAGGGCTCACTCAACCCGAATCATTCTTTCCAGAATTACGAATGCTGTGCAAATGCTCTTCCTGAAATGGCCCCAGCCCTTGATCGTTTCTCTTCCTTCCGTTCCAGCAAAAAGAGAAGACAAATTTTGCCTAATCCAGTCCTTACTTAATCTTTCTGTCAGCACAAATATCGATGGTGTAAATCCTGAAAACGGCAGTAAAGCTGGGAGGCATTTTTATAACTCTGGCAAAGCTAATAATGCACATTTCTTTGTTGAGAATCATTGAGTTTAATTGGCTAATCAATTTCGAGGCCCTTTCCATTTGTATTTTGTTTAATCAACAAAAATAAATCGCCCTGCCAACCTTGAAAGCTCCAAGTCGGAGAACAGTGGCAAATACTTCGTTTGTCCTGCCAAAAGTGCTTTCCAACCGAAATGTCTTAATTGAAGATGATTTATATTCAGAAGCGCGGATGTTTTATCATTTGTCTGAAGAAGGAAAGAGCTGTGTAAGCAAGCCGTATGCAGCCGTTTTAGGCATTGTTTTTGACATTTATCTACTCTCTTTATCCCTCAGACGTTTATATAAGAACGACCTTCCCCAGTCCTTCTTGCTAATGATGCAGGCTCCAGCTCCTGAAGCGGTTGTCAGGTGTTCCCTGTAACTAACGGGCGGTTTTGGCTCAGAGTGCTTCTAGAATCCTGACCTTTGCTCTTTCCTCCTGGGTTTTACTGCCCCGGACTCCTGTCTCTGGGCCCTTGGAGGGAAGTGGCTGACTTCTTGGTGCTGGAAGACTCTTAGGCCCTGTTCACCTCCTCCCGGGAATAGGGCCTCTGCCTGGTTTTGTCAGCGGGTGTGGTGGGGGGGGGAACCTCACTAGCGGTGGCTGGGGTCTCGGTCCACGGGGCCTTTGAGCGGGGTGGGCCACGGGGTCAGGTTTTGCTTTTGTTGCCTTCTCTGCACTCCGGGGAGGGAGGAGAGATGACAAGAAGCCACATGTGTTTAATTGCCTGTGTGATGCGTTCTCACTTCTTCCGACAGCCCTGTGTGGTAGCGAAACCCCATAAGTTGAGATGAGGTTCCGAGGCCATGCGTGACAGCTTGTACGTGGAGGGCTGCAACTGGAATCCGTCCCCAGGTGTGTTCCCATGTCCCTGGCTGCTGGAAGCTGGACCAGAACCCCCCTCCCGCCAGCATCACTCACCCCGTTACCCTTCCCGGGCCCCTGGGGTGCGGGTACCATCTAGCATGACCGTGGCTACGGTTCATGACTGCTTGTTGTGTGTCTGGCACTTTTCCAAGAGCTTCACATGTACTAATTTATTGAACCCCCACTCGCCTGTTAGCTACTGCTACCCTCATCTGACATGTGAGGTGCAGAGTGGTTGGGGCACTGACTCAAGGTCACACTCAAGTAGTTGGGGCCACCGGGATTTGAATCCAGGTGATCTGACCCAGCCCCCGTGCTCATAGGGGCCCACCCTCCACTGGCTATTCCCTTGCCTGTTCAGTACCCTACATGCCTCCAGTGCAAAGAAGAAGCAGCTAAGATGTAAGACGAAGGGAAAATACTTTGGTTTGATGGAACTTGCTTTGGACCTTGTTTTGGACAGTAGAGGCCAATGATATGCTCATTGCCTAATTCATGGCTCATTCCTTAATCTTTGGCTGAACTGGGTTGCCCTTCCTGCTACCGTTTCTCCATTCTGAGAGTTCCCTTTTAGCACCTCTGCTCAAGGTCCACCTTCCGTGGGGTCCTCTCTGACTGATGGGAGGCCAGCTGTCCTCTAGAGGCCACCAAGAAACCAGCATCATGACCTGCAAGTTACTGTGAGGGAAAAAACTTAAAAAAACCCAGGAACCAATAACAACAACAACTGCTACTGCTATTACTACTTCTACTACTTCTTTTTAAGATTTTATTTATTTATTTATTTATTTATTTATTTATTTATTTATTTATTTATTTATGAGAGAGAGGGAGAGAGGGAGCGTGAGCGCGTGCACAAGCACAAGGGGACAGGCAGAGAGAAAAGGAGAAGCAGGCTCCTCGCTGAGCAGGGAGCCCAATGCAGGGCTTGATTCCAGAACCCCGTCTGACCTGAGCTGAAGGCAGATTCTTAACCAACTGAGCCCCCAGGCACCCCTAGTTTCACAACTAAACAATTCCTGTAAGTACCTAGTTCCAGGAAGCCCATGGAATGGTAAAAACCCAGCAGCCGTGGTGTGTACGAGGGGTTTGACTTTTCACTTTGCAGCCCCAAGCCACAGCATCTTTGGGTACAGGGGATCAGGTGATCCCTGTATCAAGGAAGACTGTGGAAGACTCTTCATATTTGGCTAGAGTGGGAAGGCCTGCAGCAGCTCCGATGACTTAATGTCCTGATGATGATAATATCTGCAGAGAACCATTTCTGACACCAAGCCCCGTCCAAAGTGTTTTGCATAAATTAATCGTGAGTTTTCTATCAGTCCCATTAGGTAGATGCTGTAGTCCTCATTTTACAGATGAGAAAATCGGCAGCGTTAAATGTGCACGTGTATTGTAATTTTAGGAACATTAACATACAAAACACAGCTTCGAATCAAGGACATATGGTGCTTGGCTCGTGGGTTGGTGGAGCTAGTGTTTGGCTGCTCTTCGGAGCACAGATGCCTCCTTATTAGATGGGCCTTGGAAACTAGCTTAAATGTGTGGGGCAATACTACAGTCAGCATTTATTGAGTTACTACTGTATGCCAGGCACTATTTTAAGAACTTGGCATGAATTTTTTTAATCCTCACAGAAAGAGCTACTACAACTATGATTATAAATGAGGAAACTAAGTCAGAAGGGTAGTATAACTTGCCCAAAGCCACCCAGTCAGTACATGACAGGGCCACAGGTCAGGAGAGGCCATTGGGGTCCTGAGTGGGGCTCTTTTTTTTTTTCCCCCTTTTCCAAGTTTTATTATGGTTTTACTTATTTTTAATTTAATTTAATTAATTAATTTTTTTTTTATTGGAGTTCAATTTGCCAACATGTAGCATAACACCCAGTGCTCGCCGACTGGGGCTCTTAATCACAGTGGTCTCTGCCTCTGAGCTAAGACCCCTGGTGCAGCTGGGTGAAGGGATGGTGGCATAGGGGATGGACACAGTCACGGGGCCCTGTGTGGGTTAGAGGCTGTGTGGTGCCGGGCAGGTACCCTTGCCCCTGTGGCTTGTCACTTGTATAGGCATCTTCTGTGGTGTGGATTTGGAGGATGATTTTTTTTTTAAGATTTTATTTATTTGAGAGAGAGAGAGAGGAAGAGGGAGCATGAGCAAATGGGAAGGGGCAGAGGGAGAAGCAGACTCCCCGTTGAGCAGGGAGCCAGATGTGGGACTCGATTCCAGGACCCAGAGATCATGAGCTGAGTCAAAGGCAGATGCTCAACCACTGAGCCACCCAGGAGCCCCTGGAGATTGATTTTATCAGTCTTTCATAGGCTTCTGTTCATATGTAGCCAGGACCATCTTAGGAGTGAAGAAAATTAAGAAGAGCTCTGATATGAATTCTAAATCTCCCTGGAAGGCATTCTGAGTCTTGGATGCACATTTTCTCATTGAGCCCCACAGCAACCCTATGAGGTTCCTACTGAACGGTGGTCTCCATGTGGCAAAGGGGCAGCCCTGGCCCCGGGGGAGGGCCAGCCACCATCCTGGCTCACACAGCAGGGGAGGGGCCCACTAAGGGAAGGGCTGACTCCCCGTGGGGGTGCTCTCCCCGGCCCCTGGGATGGGGTGGCAGCTTTGCTAGTCTAGTGCTTTTTCCCTCGTGCTTATCTGCCCCCACACTCTCCCGTGCCTCAGTGTCCTGAGCTTTTCAGAACAAAAAGATGAGATTTTCCACAGCCCTGTTACTGTTTTTGCTTGTGCTTGTGCATCTGAACACCTGCTGGGCTGATGAGCTTTTGAAATGTCACTTGGCTGTTGGGAGGGAGCTGTGAGTGATTGGTGGGAACACACCATCCCAGCTGCCTCCGAGGAGTGGGTGGTGGCGGGTAGCAGTGCGGTGGGTCCTCTTCCAGCCCGGCCCTTGGTGGGGGGAAGAGGTTGTGTTTCTGCTCATGCAGCCCACGCAGGTACCCACTGTACCTTGCCACATGGAGGCTGTTTCTACGCTGTGTTTCTCTCACAGCATTGGCTCTGCGTTTTGGGGTCCGCTTTTGAGAACGCAACTATGTTTTTGACCTTTTTCTGTGTGAGTTACGCTTTTCAGAAAAAGACACATGTACATTTATATGCAATTCTGGATAGAAATTCTGGATTTTTGTTGGCACCCTCCTAACACCCAGAGCCTCTTTAGCCATATCCTACCCTCCATATTCACACCACCTAATTAGCCCCCAAGGTTTCACCTCCTAATGCTATCATATTGGAGGTCAGGTTTCAACTAATTAATTTGGGGGGCCACAGTCTATGGCACCCTCCAGCACCTAGAACTAAGGATAAGGGGGAGAGGGTTCTTGAGCGAAGCTGTGACCTGTGGTAGAGAGACGTCCAGGTGACCCTGCAGGGAGGAAGCAGGGGGATTTCTGCTCCTTCCTTCTTACCCTCCTCCTCTCCTGGCTTCTACTATCACCTCCCAATTGGCCAGAGGGCAAGGGAGCCAGGTTGATAGAGGCCACAGAGGTCAGCCTCCCAGGGCACAGCTCCCACTGGAAAAAGATGGGACTTAACCAGAGAATATTTAGCAGGTGACCCTTCAGATTCTTAAGTACCTTTTATCCAGTAGATGGAACTTCTGAGATTGCAAAAGGAGCAGCTTTGTCATCCTTAAATGCTCTCCTTGGGGGAATCCGGCATCATGGGAAATTGCTTAGCTTGTACTATGGAGGTTTTATAATCCTGTTCATGATTGGAAGCTTCCTGCTTTCATTCAGATGCTTTTAAATCCAGGCTTTTAGGGTTTTTGTTTTTCTTTTCCTATTTTATTTGTATGCCTGTTATTCCAAGATGACTTTGAAAGGCTTCATTATGCCATGATGGTGAATCAATTGTCCTCAGTATCAAGGAATTATATATAAATTACTCACATGGCGTTGTGTTCAAAGGTACTTGTCTCTTATATGATAGCGGGGTGTGTAGGAATGGGCATTTCTAGGTTTTGCAAAACAGAGAACTTGCATGGGGGGAAGCAGCTGAGAAATGAGTAAGCGTCCTGCAGTATAAGGTATGGTGAGGCAGCAGGAGGTGTAACTGACACCACCCAGCTCGGATCTGGGGGTCTGGGATCTGCTTCTGGGTCCCGCTTCCACATTGTGTCCTCTAATACCATCTCTGGGTGTCAGCATCTCTATCCTAAGGCGGGGTCACCGTCACTGACAATGACTCCTTAAGCAAACTTTGTTCAGGGTCCTCTGAGCCCCCTTTTTGATTAGACACAGACCTTGCATGGTCCGTGCCCTGCCTTTGGCGAGCCCAGGCCCATTTTAGCAAGAATCCTGCTAAATGAGTTTAGAGGCAATGCCCCACACTTGGCATGTCATTACCTCGGTAGGTGACATTGGGTCACCCTGGGCTGCCTTCAGCCAGGAATCCTATTTTCTGTTGGATTAGTAAGAACTCCTCCCCCCACCCCCTTGATGTGTCCTGTGACTGGTGACCCCCTTGCTCTGTTTGTTTGTTAGAAATCCCCAGGTGTCTTTGCTGCTTTCGAGGTCGAGCTCCATCTGTCCTCTATTGCAATAGCCTGGAATAAAGTCTTCCAGATCATATATTTTTTTTTATACATTATGCCCCCTAAAACCTTGGAACTGTTTGCATTCCTCTAGGACTCGGAGGCCAGCCCAGTCAATGTTGAGAGGCAGGTGGGCACTGCTGCGAGGAGCCCACTCAGCTGCTGGTGGGCTGGTGCTTCTTGCTACTGAGCCCTGCCTCGATCTCAAGCTCAAGACTCACCTTCATTTTTGCTCCTTGATCTCAGTTTTGCTTTTCCTTGGAACCCGTTTCCTCTCTCGTGAAGGGAATAAAGGAGCTTCTTAAATTTTAACCATCTTAATGAAAATAATTTTAAAGTGGTTTCGATATTGACCCTCTTTCTTTCTTTTTTTTTTTTTAAAGATTTTATTTATTTATTCATGAGAGGCAGAGACACAGGCAGAGGAAGAAGCAGGCTCCCTGAGGGGGGCCCGATGTGGGACTCGATCCCAGGACCCGGGGATCAAACCCTGAGCCAAAGGCAGATGCTCAACCACTGAGCCACCCTGGTGTCCCTGACCTTGCTTTCTTTAACAGGATTCTGAGCCTGGTTGGTACCATGTTGAGGACTCGGGGACCATGTTGTTACTGTAGAAGCTGTGTTGGGGTGATGCCCCCAGGGGCTGAGTCTGTGTGGACCGTCTTTGTTACAAACTCCTGGATGGCTCTGCTCCCCTGCTCCTAATTCTGAGCGCTCTGCTTTTTTCCTCTGCTGTTCCTTCTTAACGATGCCTTGTTGGATACACTTTTATAAATGAAATTCTTCCTTTTCTTTCATGGAGAAAAGTGCATGGGCTTTGTGAAAGCTTTGTCACTCAGAAGTATTTTTCTTTTTTAATTTCCAGATGGCTGTGTTCCAGATATTCACATTATCAGAAGCCTGACCTCCACATGGTGAGCAGTTTATATTCTCCTATACGCTTTGAAGGACTTTCCAGGTACATCAAGGGTATATAAATATATTTGCTGTTTCATTTATTTATTTGCCATATAGCCCTAAATCTGTGCCGGGTGCTTCGTTGATTTTCGCTGCCTATTCTTTCTGGCCTCACCTCATTTATGGGTACCTTTGAAAAGCAGTGAGTTCTATAGGATCAGAACAACCAAAGTCCTTTGCTTGAAGAAGAATTTTAAGATGTGGATTTAAGAAGAAAATCAGATTTATTTATAAATATTTTACTACGACTCTGTAAAGATAGCGTTCTTTTATACACATCAACACGCTGTTATCACATAAAAATAATAATTCATTTCTTAATATCACTGAATGCTCACATTCAGATTTCCCTGATTGTCTGATAAAATATTTTTTCACAGTTAAAAATCCCTCTGAGTCATCAAAAAACTGAAACAGAGTCCACATACGGCATTTGGTTGATAGTGTCTCTTAAGCCCTTTTTAATATGTGGGTTTCCTGTCCCTGTTTTGTTCTCTCTTGCAATGTGTTTGGTCAAGAAGCTGGCTCTTTTGTCCCGTGGAGTTGCTCGTAATGCAGACTTTGTGGCCAGTATGCCTGTGTTGTCATTAAACATGTTTTATGGTTTCTAAAATGTCCTATAAACTAAAGGCTTTATTAGATTCGGGTTCCTAGTTTTGGGCAACAGCGTTTCATGCATGATAATGCAACTTCATCAGGTGACATATTTTGTATCTTCTTGAAGTGTGACTATTGGCAGGTGCCTTGAATCTGATCCTCCTTTTTAGGGCCCTACCCACTTTGTCTCTCGTGGCTTCAGCAGCCACTGATGGTCAGTCCAGAGTGGATGCCTACATCATTTTTCATTTAACCCTATAGAAAAAAGTGTAAAAACTGAAAAAATGTTTACAAAAAAGTGATAATCTCATTCTGTCATTTCTTCTGCACTTTTTTTTTTAACCTGGAATGTTTTAATAAAGAACTTTATTTCAGTCTTTTAAAAGAATTACTTTGAGGTATGGTTTGTATATAACAGTCAAATAATGACTTGGTTCTTTTATTGACTAGAATAATGAATTGATTCCATATTATGCCTTTCAAGGTGATCAGTGAGTTTTTTTAAGAAAGATATTGTTGCAAACTCTTGGATTCTTTATGTATTTGACAATAGAGTCAGGATTTGGTAGAAGCAGTAATTTAAAAAGGCCTCTTTTTAGATGGATAAATCTATTTAATAAACACTTGCAGATAATAGGGACACCTGGGTGGCTCAGTGGTTGAGCGTCTGCCTTCAGCTTAGGTCGTGATCCCGGGGTCCTGGGATCGAGTCTTGACTTGGGTCAGGTTCCCCGCAGGGAGCCTGCTTCTCCCTCTGCCTATGTCTCTGCCTCTCTTCTGTGTGTCTCTCATGAATAAATAATACAATCTTAAAAAAACAAAACAAAAAAAACCACTTGTAGATAATAAAAGAAAGGAGGGAAGGGAAGATGTAGAGTGAGAAGGGAAGAAACAATCTATTAAGCATGAGGGAATGAGGATGAAGTTAGGGTAAAAGATAAAGATGCTGAAAATGAGGAATGGAAAGAAGAAAAAAGGGAATCATCTAAGATTCTCCAGGGCAGATAGATAGAAGGGGATTAATTTATTCAACAATTTATTATTTTTTCTTTACCACCCACCTGTGTGCCTGTTTCAGTTCTAGATCCTGAATTCCTGCCCTCATAGAGCTTACCTTCTAGTGTGTGTGAAGTCTGATCTAACGTGCAGCATGTCCGATGGTGATTCATGTTTTGGGGAGAAACGAAGGAAGGGTAGTAGTAGTGCATCTTGGGGGTGGGGTTGGGGGGTGGGACTGTGATTTCCATTGGGTGATCAAGGAGGATTTCTCTGAGGATACATTTCACAAAGACAGGAAGGAAGTAAGAGAGGAAGCCGGATGCCTTTCTGGGAGAGAGCATTCCAGGTCGAGACAGGAGAAGCGCAGAGGTCCTGAGTTTCAAGTGTGCCCAGACATGTCTGATGTGTTCAAGGAATGAAAGGAGCCTGTTGCCGCTGTTACAGCGTGAATGAGCAGGAGAGGACTAAGGGGGTCATTGGGGGTCATCGCCTAACTGCGATAGGCAATGGGGGTGTGTGTGTGTTGGGATCCAGCTTACATAGGGCCCTGCAGGCCCTTGTGAGGACTTCATATTTGGACTCTGTATGGACATGCTCTCACTTATTTATTTATTTATTTTTTAAATATGAGAATACTGTTGGGGCGTGGGCAGGAGCAGAGGCAGAATTAGTAAGACCAGTTGGCAGGTGGTTGTGACCAGTGTACTGGTGATGGAGCTAGTGAAAAGCAGCCAAATTCTTGATAAATTTTGAAGGGAGAGCTGATAAGATTTGCTGATGGATGGATGGGGTGTGAGGTGTGAGAGCTACACATATGTTGGGGGGGTGAGAGGTAGCATTGGTGGACCTCGTCTGCTCCAGGGTCTGTGGGCCCTTCCTGGCTATTCAGCAAGTAGGAGGAGTTCAAGGCCAGCCGTGGGAAGGCTTGCCTATGGAGTTCTTGATTCTTTTTTTTCTTTTTCTTGAAAGATTTTTATTTTATTATTTATTCATGAGAGACACAGAGAGAGACAGAGACACAGGCAGAGGGAGAAGCAGGCTCCCTGCGGGGAGCCCGATGCGGAAGTTGGTCCCAGGATCCCAGGATCACAACCTAAGCCAAAGGCAGACACTCAACCGCTGAGCCACCCAGGCGTCCCTGGAGTTCTTCATTTTTGAGTGGCTTATGGGTTGCCAGATGGGTGTCTTCCCTCGTGGACAGGTCACTTCTTTTAACTCAGTGACCACAACCTGTGCTCCTGGCTCTGGCCAACTGCCAGCCACAAAAATGGCCAGCATTGGAGGAGGTGGGTGCCGAACCTCTGATGGACGCCCAGTTCAGAAGGCAAGCCCCATGATAGAGTCAAAGGTGCTTCTGTGAGGGAGAAACCTTGTATCTTAAGAACACAGGGTTTTTTTTTTTTTTTTTTTCTTTATAAATTTATTTTTTATTGGTGTTCAGTTTGAAGAACACAGGTTCTTGAGGACTGACTCCTACTTCGTATATCTAGACTTGGTCTTGGTCTTGGAAAAATACTTCTGGATGTGAGGGGAAGACTATTCTGAGGCTCAGCGTCTTGCTGGGTCGTTTCAGATCACTCCTGTCTCTCTGCTTGTTCCTGCTACTTTCCGACAGGACTATTTGAAGGGTGCTGTTTCACTTCTCAGCACCCTGAGCACTGGACCAGGGGCAGGCAAATTAGAGCCCCTGGGCCTGGTTTTGTTGTTGTTGTTTTTTTAAAGATTTTATTTATTTATTCATGAGAGAGAGAGAGAGAGAGAGACAGGCAGAGGGAGAAGCAGGCTCCATCCAGGGAGCCCGACACGGGACCCGATCCCGGGTCTCCAGGATCACACCCTGGACTGAAGGTGGCTTTAAACCGCTGAGCCACCGGGGCTGCCCTTTTTAGTTTCAGGTGTACAGTATAGTAATTCAGCAGCTCTGTACATCACTCTGTGCTCATCTTGATAAGTACACCCCTTAATCCCCATCACCTGTTTCCGCCCCCACCCCACCTCCCCTCCGGTGGCCATCAAATTGTTCTCTAGAGTTAAGAGACTTTTTTTTGGTTTGTCCCTCTCTCTCTCTTTTTTTCCTTTTGCTTGTTGGTTTAGTTTCTCAAATTCCACACATGAGTGAAATCATATGGTATTTGTCTTTTTCTGAACGGCTTATTTCACTTAGTGTAATACTCTCTAGCTCCATCCCTGTCATTGTAAATGGCAAGATTTCATTCTTTTTTATGGCTTAATAATATTCCATTATAGACACGTAGTCTTCTTTATCCATTCATCAACTGATGGACACTTGGGCTCCTTCCATGTCTTGGCTCTTGTAGATAATGCTGCTATAAACACAGCAGTACGTGTATGCCTTTGAATTAGTGTTTTGTATTTTTTGGGTAAATACCTAGTAGTGTGACTGTGGGGTCCTAGGGTAGTTTCATTTTTAACTTTCCGAGGAACCTCCATCCTGTTTTCCAGAAGGGCTGCACCAGTTTGCAGCCCCACCAGTAGTGCACAAGTTTCTTTTTTTGTCCATCCTCACCAACACTTGCTGTTTCTTATGTTTTGGATTTTTGCCATGCTCCTAGGTATGAGATGGTATTTCACTGCAGTTTTGATTTGCATTTCCCTGATGAGGAGTCCAGAGGTCTGTTTCTCTAAGTAAAATTTTAAAGCCTCCATTCTTCTTCTTTTTTTTTTTTTAAAGATTTATTTATTTATTTATTTTTTAGAGTGAGGGAGAGTGTGCATGCAAGTGGGGGGAGGGGCAGAGATGGAGAGAATCCTCAAGCAAACTCCTCATTGAGTGCAGAGCCCGATGCAGGGCTCCATCTTAAGAACCCAAGATCATGACCTGGGCCGAATCCAGGGGTCAGCTGCTTAACTGACTGAGCCACCCAAGCACCCCTATAAATAAATTTTTATTGGAACACAACCACACCTCTTGTTGCCATTGTCCATGGTTGAGTTAGTGCTACATTGGAGGCAGAGTTGAGTAAATGCTTGGACGATCACCTGAAATATTTACTGTTTCACTCTTTATAGAAAGAAAGTTTGCCTACCTATAAGCTAGAAAATAAGTAGAGGGGGCACCTGAGTGGCTCTGTTGGTTAAGCGTCTGCCTTTGGCTCAGGTCATGATCTCAGGGTCCTGGGATTGAGCCCCGCATCAGCATCATTGAGCTCCCTGCTCAGTGGGGAACCTGCTTCTCCCTCTTCCTCCACCCCAGCCCCTGCTTATACACATTCTCTCTTTCTCTCTCTGTCAAATGAATGGATAAGGTCTTTAAAAAAAAGAAAAGAAGTAGAGGATGAATAAGACTATCTGCATATGGATTGCACAAAAATATTTCTTGTCAGTTATTGAAATGCTGCTCAGCCTTCGTGTGTGTGAATGTGAAATTCTATGTCTCACAAATTGTGGCTTAAAATTATTAAAATTTTACTCTTTTTTGCTCATTCTCCTACAGTTAGATGACATTATCTTTATACTTCAAAGGAAATATAATTCAGCATGGGTAGGTTCACATTTTGTTTGAAAGATTTTGTTTATTTGAGCGAGATAGAGCATGAGCAGGGGGAGGGGCAGAGGGAGAGGGAGAAGCAGGCTGCCTGTGGAG
Source organism: Canis aureus (assembly GCF_053574225.1). Taxonomy (NCBI): domain Eukaryota; kingdom Metazoa; phylum Chordata; class Mammalia; order Carnivora; family Canidae; genus Canis; species Canis aureus. The sequence goes on along the minus strand of NC_135640.1, from coordinate 31,159,222 downwards.
CAGGGAGCCTGATGTGCTTTTTTTTTTTTTTTTTTTAAGATTTTATTTATTTATTCATGAGAGACACACAGAGAGAGAGGGACAGAGACATAGGCAGAGGGAAAATCAGGCTCCATGCAGGGAGTCTGATGTGGGACTTGATCCCAAGGACCCCCAGATCATGCCCTGAGCCAAAGGCAGACGCTCAACCGCTGAGCCACCCAGTCGTCTCTCAATGTGGGGTTTGATCCCAGGACCCTGAGACTGTGACCTGAGCCGAAGGCAGATGTTTAACTGACTGGGCCACACAGGTGCCCTGAGTAGGTTCACATTTAATAATGGTCTCATTTCACTGGGAAGGTGGTTAAATATGAATATTCAATTACTATTAGTACCAAATATTAGCGTTGAATATTTAGTAATCCCAGAGTTTAGCATTTGAGTCCAGATTTGCTGTGTCCTTTTCCTTGGATGATAGAGAGCTTTCTCTTTCCTATGAATGGACGAGTATGTGGTTTGTTTTGCCTTCGTGTGATCAAGAATTCTCTATCCTTTCAGTAAATGCCAAGGGTTTTCAAAATAAGTACACTTGCATTTATTTCCCCTCAAATGGAACTCCGCTAGTTTTTATCTAAGTTGTTCCTTTTGTCTTTCGACTATATCATGTGCTATGTTATTGTGGAAAGGCTGTGGAATTCTTTATGTTAAAAAAAAAAAAGAATGAAGAAGACTTAAAATACAGAGGACTTTTCTTTCTTAATTGCATCTTAATGTAATAAAAGCCAGAGAGTAATTATTAAAAATGATAGAAGAAAAGAATTAAAATAATAAAATTGCTTAGCAAAGATCCTGTTTCATAATGCATTCGGATATAATTGGTATCATAATGTGTAATTAACGATCTTTCTTTGAGGTATGAAGCGTACGTTTGGGCAGGCAGGGGACCTCTTAGGACGACGTGGTGATGTCTGAATTGGTTCTTGCCGTAGCGCTTCTGAATCTGTGCAGCAATTGTAGCATCTTGCTTCCTTCCTGCCTTGTTAGTTGCTTTTTGTGGTAGATAATAAACTAAGGACTATAGGACAGAGGGTCCTCCAAGTCTAGACCAGCCAGCCACCCACGATTGCCCCGGGTTGGTCAGGTGAGAGAGGAGAAGACAGACACCTGCACACAGACTCTGGTTTTCACTCCAACCGCAGGGTAATTCCCTGGAGATAGACCCGGTGGAGGACTCTTTTTTGGTGCTGGTGTCAGGTGGGCCTGGAGCTTATGCTTTAAAGGGGCCGAGAAGCCTCCTTCACCTCATTTTCTAGACCCACCCCCATCCTGGCCCCAAGGATCTTATTGCAGGTATGACCAAGAATAATGAGTCTCAGGAAAAGTGCTCCCAGGAGAAAGAGGGGGGAAGGTAATGGATTTCCAGGCTCAGAGCCTCACTTTGTCTACTGCCCGCCTTGGCTCCTGTTGACTCTTTGAGGATTGGGAGACCAGCACATTCAAGAGTGTAAATAAAAGTCCTGGCAGAGAATATTCCAGGCGGATCGGAGCTTTTGCTTGCTATTCCTTTGGTTCTAGAGTTCCTTGCCCAGGAGGTGCCCTGTGTAGGCTTCTCAGAGGGGTGGTGGGTGCTCTGCATTGCCCCCTGGTGGGGGGAACTAGCTCTGTGTGCCCGTAAAGAGGCTGATGTCAGCCGCTCTAGGGCGTCTTTTGAAAAGGGTCACTCAGTGGAACCTGGGGAGGCAGCACTGGAAAGAGACTGCCTACCACTGGTCAGAGATCTGGTCGGAGATCTCCAGTCCAGATCTGGAATCCTTACCATCCTTCCAGATTTTTCCTCTTTGGAAATAGCTTTTAGAATCTGTGGCATGGTCTTTGGAATGTCTTCCTCAGTGGCAAATCTTTCTCTTTTTGGGTGGTTTTGATTTTCAGTAAAATTCTTTTTTTTTTTTATTAGAGATTTTATTTATTTATTTGAGAAAGAGAGAGAGCGAGCGAGCAAGAGAGCATGTGAGTTTGGGGGAGGGGCAGAGGGAGAGGACGAGAAGCAGACTCCCTGCTGAGCAGGGAGCCTGATGCGGGGCTGGGTTCCAGGACCCCGAAATCACGACCTGAGCCGAAGGCAGATACTCAACCCACTGAGCCACGTAGGTACCCCTGATTTTCAGTAAAATTCTCAACGCCAATTGCCTCTCAGTTGGTTTCTACTTGTATTCTTGTCCACTTGATGTCTGCTCTCTACAGTGTAGTCAGAGGGCTCTAAATGGCAATCACATCTCATTACTCCTCTGCTTGGAACTTCCAGTGGCTTCTGCTACCATAGGTTTGAAAACCAACCTCCCTGCATGGCTGCAAGGCCTGAGGTGATTTGTCCACTGCACCACCGCCCCCCTCCCCACCATTTCCTCTTAACTTTGGGCCCTTCCCCTACCTCCTTTCTGGGATTAGAATACAACCAGCCTCAGGCCTTCCTCCTGTGTGCTGGGGAGACTCATCTTCCAGCTCAACCAGTCCTTTACTTCCTCCAAGGCTCTATAAAATGTTCCCTCCCCAGACAGGCCTCCTAGACCATCCAATACAAAGTAGCCACCCATCAACACACAATGTCCCCCAGCCCCTTCTCAGCTCCCATTACACCTCTCTAGTCTCATCATGGCACTGGGGGGCCATGGGAACTCCCGTTCTTACTCACTGGCCTGTTCATTTCCTGTCACTTCCTTGAGAGCCAAGGAGTCCCAAGGTCACTAGTGGCTCATTGCCTCAACGAGGCTGCCAGAGTGCAGGTGCTGTCATCCCAAGATAAGTCTACTACACACGATGAGTTCTTAGTTGGGTGATGTCTTCCCAGATGACTACATGGAGGGAAGAGTTCTGAACTCTTACGAATTCACGTGAATGCAGAAATGTGTGTTCTGATTTATCTTGTTAACCAAACCAAACCAGAATAGTCTTTTTATCAAACGTCCTGTGTTGGAGTGGTCTGCAGTGCAGAAGCCTGTGATATATCGTGTGTATCCTGGGGTTTAGATGTTAGTGGCCTCCTGCTGAAACCCCGAGCACAGTATGGTTTCGCCTGGTAACTAGGAGGTTCTCGCAGGATTTCTCAACCTCTGAGCTGCTGACCCTTTGAGCTAGAAGCTTCTTTGTGGTACACACTGTCCTGTACACTGTTAGGTAGTTAGCAGTACCCTGGGCCTCTGTGACAGCGCATCACCGCAGCTGCGACACCCAGATTGTCACCAGATGTTGTCAGATTTCCCTGTTAGGAACCACTGGTCTAGAAACACCCACATACCCCAAATTTTACCATTAATTTGGTACCCTCCCTTGTCATTTATCCATTTATGTGGCTCAAATTTGAAACAGTGGCATGTTATTCAGATTTGGGTTATGCTGATGACTGAAGTTTTGTTTATAATCAGCATTTGTGGTCTTAGTTTTGTTGTCATTACCCTCCCCCAACAAAGGAAGGGGGTGTTCTTTGTTAACACATTGTATGACTTTGATACTTAAAATCATAGGCTTGGCTGGAAGGAATCTTGAAGGATCTTTGGGCACTAAATGCTCAGTTAATGTCAGTGTCTTAATTGTGTTGTTCATCTTCATATTTTAAACATTTTATTTATTTATTTGAGAGAGACAGAGAGAAAGAGAAAGAAGAAGTGTGAGCAGGGGGAGGAGCAGAAGGAGAAGGAGATGATCTTTGGCAGCCTCCAAGCTGAGCGCACGGTGATACAGGGTTCAATCTCGGGACCCTAAGGTCATGACCTGAGCTGAAACCAAGAGTCAGAGGCTCAGTCGGTTGAGCCGACTGATGACTGAGCCATCCCGGAACCCCTCATCTTTGTATTTTAAAGGTGAGGAAAGTAAGGCCCAACAAGGACAATGATTCACCCAAGTCATGGCTAATTGCAGAGTGTTGCTCAAATGGGTGTTTCTGGGGAATTTTCATGCGCTTTTGCTTTCTATGTCTGTTGATGGTGTCATTGGCCAGTAAGCTCTTGGCAAAGGCTCTTACCTCCTCCTCCTTCCCCTCCTCGGATCCCTGCTGGAGTCCGAGTGTCAAGTGCCACTGTCCTAGGTACATCCAGGATTTACCGACAAAATAGCTTTTAAAAAGATGATCAGAGAGGAGGTTAGGGGAGTCCGAGAAAGGGAGGGATAGAGGAATACCTTACATGGTATAGACATTTAGCTCTACAGGGGACATGGAAATGCAAAGGAAATAAAAAGAGAAGGATGAAGAAGTCCTGAAAAAAGGAACCAAAGAATCAGCTGAATGCAATTTGTGGATCCTATTTAGATTTTGATTTGAACAGACCCACTCTAGATGTGTGTGTGTGTGTGTGAGAGAGAGAGAGAGAGAGAATACTAGAGACATTTAGAAAGTAAATGGAAAATTAGTAGCAGAGAGGAATTTTTGGTATAAAAATAATGTGTTGATATTTAAGAAAAAGGTCCCTCTCTTTTAGTGATATATATTATGTATTTATGGATGGCATAATCTGATATTTGAGATTTTCTCCAACACGAAGAATCCAGTGTGGGCGGGTTATAGTGAAACAGTATTGAATAGTTGAAGTTGGGTTATGGGTACATGGGGATTATGTAACTATGATAAAAATTATCACAGTAAAAATTTAAAAAAAATTGGAAGCTGATCAACTTTAGTAAATTGCACAGTTCTTTGCAGTTTAAAAAAAATGTAAATACAGTATGAGACATTTGTCAATTTTGTCATCTTATCTCAGAGAGAATCTTCCGAGCCCAGCAGATGCTGCCAGTTTTGCTGGCAAGGTCCCTTTGTCTGGAGCTACAGGCGGATGTGGGAACCAGGGCTGGAGGAAGCTTGTCCTCACCAGGTAGGCAGGGAGGCTGATTCCATGTCACTCGTCACCAGGTCTCGCCCTGTCTGTGCCTGGGGTGTCCCTGGGGAGAGGTGGTGATGCAGGCTGGCAGGGACTGAGGACCCAGAGGCGGTCCCACAGGACCAGCCAAGAGGGTTCTTGGCTTTGCATAGGATAGAAATCAAATGCGAGCCAAGGGGAAGTGAGAATAGTATTTATTGAAGATACAGAGCAGATACAGAGCATCTGGAAGACTCAGAAAGGAGAGGAGAGCTAGTGACGTCTTTGCTTGGGGTCTAGGGTTTTCATTGAGGATTATGGTGAAGTGTACGTGTCATTTCTATGGACCAACTCCCCTCCCTCGCCCCCCACCAGATATTTTATTATTTAAATATCATATAAAGAAAACATGTTTTTAATAAAAACCATGCAGAGTAAAAATGAAACTTCCTTTCCTTCTGTTTCCCCCATCAATTTCATTGCCCTTTCCAGAAATAACCATTTATGATAAAGTGAAGGGTATCTTTTTAGGTTTTTTCTCGTTTGTTTTTTGCTATTACCTTCAAGACAGGGTTTTTAACAATGCTAAAAAAAAAAAATAAAAAATTGAAGCAGTCACAGAAAGTTGGGAGTACAGTCCAAGGGAGCTTTCTCCTCTGCCCTCCCAGAAGCCTCGAGAACATGTTACTGATTGATGCTCCATCATCTTGGAATTCTTAGTTGGTTTTCCTGCAGTCACAACGTCAGGAAATTAACACTGACGTTACCACCTCCTGATCCTCAGACCCCAGTCAGATCTCGCCTGTTCTCATAAAGACCTTTATAAGCAAAAGGATCTAGTTCCAAATCATATGCTGCATTTCCTTGTCCTGTCTCTGAGTACCTGTTGTGAGCTTTGCCCTGTTCCAAACCCTTGCAGTTGATCAGCAGAAAATAGAGGCAGAAACCTGTCATCGTGAGGCTTGCATTCTAGCAGGGGAGACAGAAAAACAGTAAGCATGACGAGTACTAAATGTTGTAGAATGGCAGAAGGGGCTCGACGCTGTAGATAAAAGTATAGCAGGGCACAAGGCAACTGGCGTGCGATTTTATTTTATTTTATTTTATTTTATTTTATTTTTTTATTTTATTTTATTATTTTTAAAAGATTTTGTTTCTTTATTTATGAGAGATACAAAGAGAGAGAGAGAGGCAGAGACACAGGCAGAGGGAGAAGCAGGCTCCACGCAAGGAGCCCAATGTGGGATTCGATCCCGGGTCTCCAGGATCACGCCCTGGGCTGAAGGCGGTGCTAAACCCCTGAGCCACCCAGGCTGCCCTGGAGTGCGATTTTAAATACGTTGGGACTGCCCGGATGAGAAGGGGCTTCTGGGCAAACCCCAGGGAGAAATGGAGGAAGGACATTCTGGAAATAGATGGTGAGAGCCGGTGCGGAGGCTCCTTTTTTTTTTCTTTTTTTTTTTTTTTTTTGCATTTTAATCCTTTTATTTCCTCTGATCATAGTGTATATGAAAAAAGTTAGAAGATACACAAAAAGTACATGAATATAAAGTATCTGGACATTTTCTAAAGATATGAGAGTGTTGAGAAAGTCATTTCCATATTCTGATCAGTGACCAACTTTGTTTCTGTTAGAGCTGTTCTATTAAAAGCTACAACATAAACAGTAAAACCAAAGTTACTCTTACACACATTTACTGGAAGTGCCAATTTCAAGAGGCTAAAGTGTTTTAAGCCCCAAAGAAATCCTAAAAAGGATTTATCTACTCAGTCATTTTTGCCACACAGCAAGCAGGGATGATCTACCAGCAGTTAGAGTTCCTGTACCTTGGCTTGGTACAGAAAATAGAGGGGAGGACCTTCTGCTCTGACTTCCTTGGTCAAGACATCCTCTGCAAATGTCTTATCAGCAGCCGTCAGCTAGTCAAGAAGAGGAGCCTAAAAAAAAAAAAAAAAAAAATAGAAGAGGAGCCTTATGAACTGTAATCTGGTATGGTTAAACTGTTCTTTCTACATTTTTAAATAACATTTTAAGGTAACTTATGACTATTAGCCTGGTCCTTCAAACAAGGTCACTCCGACAAGTCATATTTTGTGATTCATATTCTGTCAAACAGATTCTCTCAGTTACTAGGTTTTACTGATCAGTGTTCTTCTTCCAGTACCTTCCACTTTTATGGAAATGTCTACAGTTTTGTATTTGTTTCACTCTAGTTTGATTTTTGGGATTTGTAACAAGTGTACTTAAGGCTATACATTTTCTTCTGAGCATCCTGGCGTGTCTGAGCAAGGAGAGGCCAGGTAAGGTGGGCCAGATCCTTCAGTCTTGGAGGCCAGTTAGTTACCCCACCCTACCTCCCCTTTGGGCTTCTTCTTTTTTTTTTTTCCCCAAGATTTGATTTATTTATTTTAGAGAGAGAGTATGTATGAGTGGCAGGGGGGCAGAGGGAAAGAATCTCAAGTAGACTCTGCGCTGAGTCTGGAGCCCACTGTGGGGTTTGATCTCATGACCCAGAAATCATGACCTGAGTTGAAACCAAGAGTTGGACGCTTACCCAACTGAGCCACGCAGGTGCCCCAGCATGTTTGGCCTTTGAGGACTTAACCCAGCCTGTCTCCTTCACGGGTGCTTACTCTGGAGCAGATATCATTTTAGGCACTAAAAAATTACTTGATGAGATAATCATCAGGAGCAATCTTGGGCGATAGGTACTGTTATTTTCCCATTTTATGAATGAAGAAACTGGGATATGGAGAAAATACGTAACTTGCCCACGGCCACCCAGCTGGGAAGTGCTGGGGCTCAGTCCCAGGCATTTGATTCCAGCATGTGGGCTCTCACCTACCGTGTTATGGACACAAGTCCGTACCTGACTTCTCTCCTGAACTTGAGCCCAATTGCTCCGATTTCTGAGAGATGAGTATCAAGTAACCACAAACTTAGGATCTCAAGACGGCACGCACTTCCGATCTCGCTGTTCCGTGGGTCAGGAGTCTGGGCACCATGTAGAGGGTTTGAAGGCTGTACTCAAGGTATGGGCAGCTGCATTCTCAGCTGGCGGCTGGCCTGGGGAAGAGACGGCCTCCAAGCTTGCTCATGTGGTCAGCAGAACTCATTTCCTTGTGGTCACGTGGGACTGAGGGCCCTAGATTATTATTATTATTATTTTTTTTTAATTTTTTTTTTTTTTTTTTTATTTATGATAGTCACAGAGAGAGAGAGAGAGGCAGAGACACAGGCAGAGGGAGAAGCAGGCTCCATGCACTGGGAGCCCGATGTGGGATTCGATCCCGGGTCTCCAGGATCACGCCCTGGGCCAAAGGCAGGCGCCAAACCGCTGCGCCACCCAGGGATCCCCCTAGATTATTTTTTAAAGATTTTATTTATTTATTTATTCATGAGAGACACACAGAGAGAGGCAGAGACACAGGCAGAGGGAGAAGCGCTCCCCACGAGGAGCCTGACGTGGGACTTGATCCTCAGACCCGGGATCACGCCCTGAGCCAAAGGCAGACGCTCAACTGCTGAGCCACCCAGGTGTCCCAGGGCCCTAGATTCTTGACAGCTCAAGAATCTGGGGGCCACCCTCCCCTCCTAGCAGCCATCCACACTTCCTGCCATGGGGCCCCCCTCTCAGCAGTTCACAGCGTGGCACTTTGCTTTTTAAAGGCCCTGCCTGCTGAGACAGAATCTTCTATAATGAAGGGTAATCAGGGGGTGAAGTCCCATCACCTTTGCTGTATTCCATTGGTTAAATTCAGCTCACAGGCCCTACCCACAATCAAGGTGGGGGTTGAGCGGGCGTTTTATAAGGGTGAGGGTCATGGGGGGTGGGGAGGTCCCCGCAGAATGTGCCCTCCATAGAGCAGCTCACTGATCTGGGAACCTCAACTTGAAACCAGATTCATTTCTCCTCCTCCAACCCCCACATACCTATTAGCACGACCACTAGTCTTCCAGCACCTGATTTTAATCCTGCTGGTTCATGTTGACATCTCTTTTTGTCATTTTGTTATTCTTTCACTTACTGAGCCCTTAAATTTTCCTTGAAATGCTTTTGAAATGTCTTCCTAAACTGTGACTTTTGAATCCCTCTCTCCTTCTTTGTCTCTGTCTCTGTCTCTGTCTCTCTCTCTCAGACACATGCACATGCGTTGAGCCACCCTAGAGTCTGGCCTAATCTTCCCTAGCCTGATTGTCCAACCTTTACCCAATGAGCAAGTTGCCTCATTCTCGAATTTCTGCCCTAATAGTTCAAAGCTTGTCTGTCCCTCCAGGAGTGTCCTCAGCAGCGCCCTCTGGTTATCCACCCCTCCCAAGCCCTTTTGATTTTTCCTTTCTCTGAACTCTGCTTACACCTGGTGCTTTTCACCAACACCCCCCCCCAGCCCCACCCCCCATGTTGAAATCATCAGGGTCACTTGAATTGGATCGTTCACCCATGTGTAGCCTTGGCTAGCTTCCTGATACACAGTACTTTTTTTTTTAAATTAAAGTAATGTGGGGTGAATGATTTTGAATTAAAAAATTCATGGGAAAAATACAATTTACTCAATCAAGCATGCGCTTTGGCCGTCTGAGTCACCGAGTCCACCTGTCCCCGTGGCTGGCTCTGGCTCTGGCTGCAGTTGGGCATCCCAGACAGCGGCAGGCATGACTGATGGCCAGGCAGCAGAGTGCCCGGGGCCGTGACACTGTGACAGTCTCCCCGGCTGAGCTGTGCCTGCTGCCCGAGGCCTGATTTGTGCTCACCTCGGAGCTGCCAACCACTCCAGGGGGGAAGAACGATGAGGACGTCTGTCCTAGCGCGTGGGGACCTCAGCCTTGTCCATTGTGCGTGGACCATTTCCCTCTGAAATTCTCCGGTTGGCACCACAGCTTAATTGACATCTGGATCAATTAGGTGCTGCATAGTGTTGTCCAAAGCCCCCTCACCCCAAGGACTGTCCTCCTGGACTCTCAGAGAGAGGCCTCAGTGGACCCCCGTGTGGGTCAGGGCCGTTCTTTGCGTAGGGGTCTTTTTTCTTGGAAAAGATTTTATTTATTTATCCATGACAGACACACAGAGAGAGGCAGAGCCATAGGCAGCGGGAGAGGCAGGCTCCCTGCGGGGAGCCCGATGCGGAACTCGATCCCAGGACCCCAGGATCATGGCCTGAGCCAAAGACAGATGCTCAACCACTGAGCCACCCAGGCGCCCTGCATAGGGGCCTGCTGCGTGCTCTGCACTTGGCGAAGCCCTGGGAGGCAGGATGCAGAGAGAAAGCCCGAGTTCTGCCTCTAAGGCACTGAGATCTGGGCACCCCTGAGAAAGAGCAGCGCCTCCTGAACCGGGCGACGAGCTGCCATGGTTACACAGGACCTCCTTCCTACAGAGCACATCGGGGAAACCCACTGGCGAAGCATCTTAGACTTGCTTCTCTGCGGTGGGAGAGAGGCCCTCCTGTTTATGAAGGGGCCCCTTTGAAAGGAGATGATTTGGGGGATTCTGATTCTTTGGGTAGGCTCCGAAGTTGTCTTGGAAAGGGAGGGACTGAGCCTGCCTCTGTAGTGACAGCGTATGGGGAGCAGTTGGAAGTGCTCTTTTAGGCTCTGGGGGTCCCCTTGTCTACAGCTGCAGCCTTCACAGGCCTCCCTGAGGTTCTGCAGAAGGGAGAGGCGAGGCCGGCAGGTGCCTGGTTGCTGCCTGACACCAGATTGGTTGTTCAGAGGAAGACCCCCAGGCCCCACGCTCCTTCTTTCTTTTTCACATCTGGTTATGCCCATGGGTGAGCTGTTCTTGCTTACTCCTGGTCAGTCTGTGGGGGGCCCTTCTGGTGTTTTGTGTAGTAGGTCGTCCTTGATGCCAACAGAAAAGGGAGCTGTGATGGTTGCCAGGCAGGCTTCTCCATGGAAGTAACTGGTATTTTTCGGAGTGGCGACTTTGTGCAGGGAACTAGTGGTTCTTTAAAAACAAAATAGCAGCTACTTTTTTTTGTTTTGTTTTGGAGCATCTAGTATGTGCCTGGCATTGGATGAAGTCCTGACTGTCCAGTGCTTCATTTACTCCCCCGAATGATCCATGTAGGCGGATGCTATTCGCACATTTGCTGTTGCAAATGGGGAGACTGAAGCAGGGAGCCGTGTCAAGTACCTTGGTCATAGGGATCTTTAGTAGGAGTGGAGGCCAGGGGACTCTACTGGGTCGAGTTGGACTCTCTGACCCCAAAAACTCATGCCCAGAATTTGCGGATTTGCCAGCCCATCTTATTTTAGTTGCCCATGCCTTCTGAGAGCTGCCACAGTTCTGCATGTGGAGTCCTGAGTGATGGGGGAGCTGTCGTCCCAGAGCTGGAGCTGGGAGCCACACACCACCGTAGTTGGCCTCTGTCCTTGGGCTTCTCTACGGTGTCCTTCTAACTCAGATTCTGTCCTCTAATCTTGGCCCGTATAGATGTTTTAGTAGTAACCAGTGTTTCTTGCATGTTTATATTGGGCCCTGTTAACACTTTCAGTGCTGTGATGGTTGATTTTTATGTGTCAAGTTACCTGGGCCACCTGGTGCCCTGATATTTGGTCCAAATATTTTTCTGAGTGTTTCTCTGAGGATTTTTTGTTTTCTTAAAGGTTTATTTGTTCAAGAGAGAGTGAGTGGGGGAGAGTACCGGGTGAGGAGCAGAGGGAAAGGGAGAGGGACTCTTTTAAGCAGACTCTGCGCTGAGCGTGGAGCCCGACACGAGGCTCGATCTCACGACCCTGAGATCATGACCTGAGACAAAACCAAGAATTGGACGCTTAACTGACTGAGCCACAGAGGGAGCCCTTTCTGAGGATGTTTTTGAATTGATAAACTAAGTAAAGCAGATTGCCTTCCTCATGTGGGTGGGCTTTGTCCAATCAGTTAAAGACCCGAATAGAACAAGAAACTGACCCTCTCCCAAATAAGGGGGGATTTCCTCCTGCCTGACTATCTTCAAAGTGGGACTTGAGTCTTTTTCCTGCCTTTGGCCTTGGACTGGAATTATACCCTCTGCTATCTTGGGTCTTTAGCTTGCTAGTGGCAGATCTTGGCTTTATCAGCCTTCATAACTGTGTGAACCAATTCTTTAATAAATCTCCCTGTCTCTCTCTCTCCTCTCTCTCCCTCTCTCTCGCTCTCTCTCCTCTTTGTGTATATATATACATATATATATATATATAGTATATAGATCTATCTAGACACACATTTTTTTTCTATTTTTAAAAATTAAAAACCTATTTCTCCTGTATCTCTGGAGACCCCTGACTAATACAGTGCTTATGCCTGGTCAGTGCCCATCGCCTCATTTCTCAGGTCAGCAGTCACCTGACTGCTGTTCCCACGGATGCTACAAGGAGGCATCTGAGCCATAGTCTCTTTAATTCCATTTGGTTTCCCCGCTCCTTCGTCTCTGACCCCACAGCTCACTTTTTTTTTTTTTTTTAATTTTTTATTTATTTATGATAGTCACAGAGAGAGAGAGAGGCAGAGACACAGGCAGAGGGAGAAGCAGGCCCCATGCACCGGGAGCCCGATGTGGGATTCGATCCCGGGTCTCCAGGATCGCGCCCTGGGCCAAAGGCAGGCGCCAAACCGCTGCGCCACCCAGGGATCCCCCCACAGCTCACTTTTGATACAGATCATTCTCACATCCCTCCTCCTCATCTAATTCCTTTTCGGTGGCTTCAGGAATGTTTCTTCTCTCTTTCTCTGCTTGTTCCATCTTCCCTGGTCTTTTCTCATTTTCTCTTCCCTTGCTTTCCTTTCTTTCTTATTTTCCTATTTAGGATCCATAATGTCCCTAGTCATTGTGGTTTATAAAGGTTCAGGGTGATAATGGTATTGAAGATAACTTCACCTGAATTTTTTTTTTTTAAGATTTTATCCATTTATTCATGAGAGACAGAGAGGCAGAGACATAGGCAGAGGGACAGCAGGCTCCCTGTGGGGAGCCTGATGCAGGACTGGATCCCAGGACCCCAGGATCATGCCAAAGACAGACACTCATCCACTGAGCCATCCAGGTGCCCCTGCACCTGAAATTCTTTTTTTTTTTTTAAATATTTTTATTTATTCATTCATGACAGACACAGAGAGAGAGAGAGAGGCAGAGACACAGGCAGAGGGAGAGGCAGGCTCCATGCAGGGAGCCCGACTCAGGACTCGATCCCAGGTCCCCAGGATCACACCCCAAGCCGAAGGTGGTGCTAAACCGCTGAGCCACCAGGGCTGCCCTGCACCTGAAATTCTTAATGATGAATGAGGCCACAGGTCTCAAGCCCACTCCAGAATTTCCAGGAGTGACTCTGGCCCCCCTGTTTTTTCCTGTTTCAATCTGGTTTTCTTCATGCACCGGCTTTTATGATGAATAAAGTATTGCCTTTTGAACTTTTCAGTCTCACTTTAATTTGACTGCAAGCTTTGTAACTTTTCTGTTTTTAGCATTTTTCATTGAAGGTGTGCAGCCCATCTGTGACATTTGGGATTGAAAGGCTTCAGGGGGGTTGCCTGAGGGGGACCTGGGTGCTGCTGTGAGGCCCTTCCTTGGAGCGGAAGGCCTTTCTCGTCTTACTTCCTGACTATGGTGAATGAATACCTCTCATTGGCATGTTGGGGATAATCCGTGTTTATTTCCTGTGTCTTTTGCCTTCTCTGCATTTTTTTTTTTTTATTCATATTTCGGCTCTCCCTGGTCTTCACTCAGGAGCACCCATCATCTTGCACTTGGTCACGCCATGTGATGCTGCCAAGGAAGCCCGTGTGCAAACTTCACCTGCAGGCCCAGTGAGCTCCATGAGAATAAGCGTGGTGCATTGTAGGGACAGATGGTATGGTGTGTGCTGCCTCTGCCCCTGGGATGGATATTTGGGTCATGATACATGGGATAGCCAGAACTTACCTACTACCAGTCTTTGCTAGATAATCACAAGAGGTTGCTTATGATTTTTAGCTGCAGGAATTGTGCAGAGTTAGTTTAAAAAACAAAATAACAAAAAAATTGTCCTGAAACTACCCTCCCCAAACTCAAGCCAAAAATACAACCAACAAAATGCCAGTCTCCTCTTGGTTGTGCTCTTTCCCCTGGCTGCCTTGGTTTTCCTGGGTCAGGTTGGGCGAATTGATAAATTCAATGGATCTAGGCCAACTCAGGAAGTAATGGATGGTGGTGTTAACGATTGGATTTTTAGAAGGATTCAGGATATTGTAGGTCTCTTAGGAAGAGAACACACTTTTGGATGTTGCCAGGAGTTTGGGTGTCTGAAATCTCTGCCAGGGAGGTGGTGACGGGGCAATATGTGTGACAAGAGTCAGAATTCTAGGTAACTGTTAAAGGTCTGAGTGAGTCTCCTTTAATTGGAATTATAGACAACATCCAGAATGGCAAGGGGAGCTTAACATTTCCTTGATTTGCTAGACCATTTTCCACAAAATTGGCACCTTCCGTGAAGGAGTCTTCTGGAGCAAGCATTGCCCCCCCTTTAGCAAAACCCAAATGTAATATAATAGAGCTGTGGTCAAAGAACATTCTAGAAGACACTTGTATGAACCACAGTAAGGCTTGTCATGGCATTACAGAATGTGAAAGCCAGCAGGCACACAGTGATAAAATGAATTTAGATCCTTTATTTTACAGATTAAGGAACTGAGGCCCTTGGAATTCAAGTGTTTTGCTCAAAGTCAAGATCCATTCATCACCATAGACTGTTTCTCACATTAGCCTATGATGTTTGATGCCACCCTATACTGGGTGGTATTTCCCACAGAAACATTATCTAGTTGTTACTGATCATAAAATTGTCTATAGCAAAAGTGGTCGTTGAATGAGTATTCTTTTATTCTTAGAAAAGGTTGCTGGCATATATATTTTTTATTGTTCAGTATTTAGTAGCAGACTCCAGTTAATTTGGATATTGGATCATTATTTATCTGAGGTTCTGATAAACAGTTCAGTCTCATTTTCCTCAAGTTGACAAATTTTGCCTCAGTGCTTGTGGGGAATGTAAATATGAAATTAATATTGTAGCAATTAGTCATCTATCCTGAATTTTTTCCTTGTACATTCCCAGAGCATAAGCATGAAATTCATTAGTCGTGACCCCCTATGCTTTAAAACCGTTGTGGCATTGTAGATTTATTTCACTCCTCCTTTGGAATTTAATGTAGCAAGGAGTTTAGTAGAAACCTGCCATCTTTTTTTCTTTAAGATTTTATCTATTTATATGGGAAAGAGAGAGAGAGCAGGAGTGGGGAGGGCAGAGGGAGAGAAGTAGACTCTCCGCTGAGCAGGGAGCCTGATGTGGGGCTCGATCCTAGGACCCTGGGATCATGACCTGAGCCAAAGGCAGTTGCTTAACTGGCTGAGCCCCCAGGTGCCCCAGAGCCAAAGTATTGATCTACTACTTTTAAATCAGGAAGCTGTATTCCTCAGTTGCTGTTTTCCTGTGTTGGTGTAGGCTCTCCGTGCTATGCTTTGCACGGCGGGAAGAGCCAATGCAAATTCTAAATTGTCAGTGCCTCTGCTTAGGAGACTGTATTAAAGTCATTTGACAACCACTGGTGTAATTTCTGCCGTGGTGTCGTTAACACTGTTGGTCTAAACACAGGTCCCAGTTGCTGGGAGCTAAAGGGATTAGGATCGATTTTCCGGAATTTTTCACTTAATGAAATCTCATCAATTTCTACCCTCCCGGCTGTTTTAACTTGAGACCAAGGAGGGCCCAGGGATGAACGGTTTATAGACTGTGGCTTCTCTCTGGCTTTCTGGGAGGTAGCAGTACATGAGGTCCAGCTTTCTTGAAATATGTTGCGAATGACTTGCATGGGAGCCAGCTCTGTCTGATGTCTTAAATTACATAACAGGTCAGATTTATGTTGCCCTCAGGGAATTCCAAATCCTAGTTTTTTAGGGATTTGCAAGAGGGGTAGGGATATGGTTAACTTACTTGAGAAGGAGAACTTGGGAAACCATAATAATTCAGGGCTCAATGGAGAAACCATGGCTATGCAGTAGGTTTTTTTTTTTTTTTTTGTTCCAGATAAGCCTGTCAGAGATTGTACTTTGAGAGCTGAAAGAGATTCGCAACTTAAGGCCACAAAAATCTGAGGTCTGGGGATTTTATTCCAGCATTGGTGGTGGGGAGGGGTCAGGTGAATTTATTATAAGAGGACATTTGAACTGATCGAGTAGGACTTGCTGGTCAACCAAGTCTACAACGGGTGAATCAGCAAGGGAAAGGAAGTGGCTGGAAGCAGAAGAGGGCACTGAAGGAATATTAATGCTTCACTCTACGTGATTAGTTGTTAAAAAGCCATTTCAATGAAATCAACCCCCTTTTTCCAAGAGCAAAGCAATAAACTAGGGAGGATAAAGAGAAGAATGGTTGATGGGACTAAACCCAGCTCTGAAGTGTTTGGACTGTAGGGACATGTGACTCTCTCAGGTGAGGGTCTTGTGGGAAATGGTTACCTGCTTCCCATTGTCTAATAATGTCTGGGGAGCTGGCCCTGAAATGTCTGTTCATATTCCTGACCCATTACTGGAGGGTCTAATTACTCCCAATGACTACAGGCAGTTGGGGAATCTGACAGGCCTGGCCATGCCCCACATTGGGCTCTTGTGTAACCCGTTCCTTTCCATAGTTTTCTTTCCTTTGTTCTTCAGAGTTAAAGCTCTGACGGGAAGTGTAAGAGTCTAGGATTTTCCACTTTTTAGGTAGAGATGGTCTCTGCTTAAATTACTCTAAGGTAGTGAAAAGTTGCTCTCAATCCTGGATAACATCTGTGTACAGAGACACAGTTGAATTTGGTATTTTGTATATTAGTTCACTGAAACAGTGCATCGTACCTGAACCTGACTGAGTCCTGGCTCTCTAAGTATCTGGCTGGGTGGCCTGCCATGGTAGGGTACTTCTCCCCCTTCAGCTTGTTTTCCTTTTTACATCTCAGGGGGTTTGTTAACATGCAGAATTCCAGCGCCCTACCTTGACCAGGTCTCTCCTCTGGACCCGATTTTAACCAGCTCTCATTAATTGGGTTCTGTTTTTGACTAGGTCTCGACTTTTTGACCTGCCCAGCCTGGTCTTCGCAAAGAATCCTGCTGAGTTACCCCTACCCTTGATATCTGATCAAATTCCCCATCCCCCACCTCTTATGTCCTGGGCCTACCTTTAGCAAGAATCCCATTATGCCAGCTTAGCAGGAAATCCCCCTGGATGTCTCTTTGTCCTGATTTTTCTGTCCATTGACCCCCCTCACCCTGCTCCTCTGCCATAAATCCCCACTTGTCCATGCTGTATTTCAGTTTAACCTCTCCCCTATTGCAATCCTCCTATTGGTAATCCTTTTTTCCCACTATTTTTAGATTTTATTTATATTCAAGTTAACATATAATGTATTATTAGTTTCAGGGGTAGAATTTAGTGATTCATCAGTTGCACATAACACCCAGCGTTCATTCCATCACGTGCCCTTCTTAAAGCCTATCACCTAGTTACCCCATCCCCCCCACCTCCCCTTCAGCGTCCTCAGTTTGTTCCCAGAGTTAAGATCTGCTCCTATCGATAATCTTAAATAAGGTCTTCCTTACCATTTTAGCAGCTGTCAGAATAATTTTTTCTTTAACAGCCTCTAGAGTCTTCTTGATGTGTTCAGATATCTATGCATTATTGGCCAGGGAAGGCTGACTTCTGAAAGAAAATCCAAAATCATAGTGGCCAACAAAACTTTATTTCTTAGCCACACAAAGTTCTCTCCCAAATGTGATTCCAGGACCTGGTGTCCTTTTGTACTATGGCTTTGTCACCTCCAACACGTGCCCTCCTTGGTGACCATATTCCTGTGAGTCAAATCATGGGAAGGGAAGGAGCACAAAGGCTACACATTTTATCGGCTAGAATCAAGTCACATGGACACATTTCTCTTTAAAGGATGCTGAGAAATGTAGGCCAGAGGAAGAAGGAATAAGCTTGTTGAGCACCAGCCCGCCTGTCTTCATTTTAAATAAGTGTCCACGTAATTCTGATGGAAGGGTTGCTTGGGCCATACCACCATGTATGAAATGATTGCCATCTAGACCCAACGTTCTATGATCCTGTCACGCTGGGATTATTCACACAGAAAAAAGTGAATCCTTCCAAAGTGAAGAGAGAAGTTGAGCAAGCAAAATCCCAGTTGGTTTTTCTGCACATATTCTAGGTTTGGAAGAATGTGTTGACTTGTTCTGACCAGCTGATTAAATGGTCAAGGTTATCAGCTCTTCTTCCCCATGGTCCATAATTGTCTTGTTGACATTCCTCTGCTTCCAGAACAAACTAGGATGTTACCTTCTGATGCCTCATTACATAATGGAGTGCTGGGGACCAGAATGGGGAGCACAGGAAGTGTGCTTGTTTCCCTTAGCAACGAACTACAGTGAATGGTTTCTGTCTTTTATTTGTCTCTTTAAATCCATTGAAAACATAAGGATTTTATTAACCTCTTCTGCTTGGAATCACTGATCTGGGACCGTGAAAACTCTCATAGGGTTTGTTATTGATTTGATCATTTATGTTGTGATTTTTATTTTTATTTATTTATTTTTTAAAAAGATTTTGTATATTTGACAGAGAGAGAGCACAAGCAGGGGGAGCAGCAGGCAGAGGAAGGGGGAGAAGCAGGCTCCCCAGTGAGCAGGGAGCCCGATGTGGGGCTTGATCCCAGGACCACAGCATCATGACCTGAGCTGAAGGCAGATGCTTAACCGACTGAGCCACCCAGGTACCCCATGTGTTGTAATTTTTAAATGGGCCAAGTTTATTTTATTTTTGTGTCAGGGATCGGGTAGGGACAATCATGGGGCTGGGGAGGGACAGTGTATAGTGATGAGCTTTTCCTTAACTCGAGCAAGGAAAGCTGGTGAGTGAGAAGAAATAGTTTGGATCTGTATGAGCTATGGTTTGGGCAAATTGCAGTCCTATGGGGAAATTAGATCGTGAATATGGAGGCTCTGAATGAGACTCTTTTGGGTTTCTAATTTCTCAATACCATCCGTTGCTAAGCTACTGGCACATATAACACAGGCTTGTGGATGCTGTCTAGATTGAATATAGCACTGGCATCAAACAGGAGTAGCTAGCATTGATAGACTACTTTCTGCCTATAGTCTTGGTTATTATTTGCTCATCCTAACAACACTAGAAGGTATTAGTGCGATTTTATCCCTGTTCTACCCACTGAGGGAAGCTGAGGCTGAGGCCCAGGGAGCTGAGTAACTGTGCAAGGCTCCATTGTGGAGAATCAAGACCCTGCTCACCATCAGAAGTAGAAGTAACCCATGCTTTTCTTCTTTCTCAGTTGGATTTGTTCTGCATTAGCCCTTATATTCTTATACAACCAGTGGCTTTTGGAGAGAGCCTTCTCTCTTTCTCGTTCTTTGCACAGAGATTACATGGTGCAGAAGAAAGTGGTTCCACTTCCTTTCATGAAAATTATGGTTTGGGGGTTAGCATTCAGCACTGCCAGCTTTTTGAGGCTGTGTGGGTAGTGTCAGCTCTGTTTCTTACCAGCCTTTGATAATGTACATACAGCTTGCTGCAATAGTACAGGAAGTTTATAATTAATGACTAGCCAATTATGTTTCTTTTAGGGATCATTTCATAGAATGTTAGCAGTCAAATGCATTTTAAAGAATAGAATACGTTTGGGTTCTTGTTATTTTTCTTATAGTCAAGGGCAGATGGCTCTGGGTCTCTTTGCAGGCAAGTTTCAAACATTGCACCCATCCCCACCTCCTGTCCAGCTATTTTTGGTGAATTAATGGAAGTGGCAAATACCCATTCCCAACCCATGGCAGACATCATCAATCAACTGTAGCACTTTTTCCTGGACATGACATCAGGTGAACACTATCAATCGATCATAGTTAGCAAAGTAGTTGAGACCAAATTCTCAGTCCTGGTTGGCCATATCTCTGCCTTTATTATCAAATACCTAAATGGTTAATGCAATCAGAGGTTCTCAACTGGAGATGAAATTGCCCTCTTGGAGATATTTGGCAACGTCTGGAATTAGTTTGGCTGTCACAACTTGGGGGACTTTGTTACTGATGCCTACTGGTTGGGGGCCCAGTGATGCTGCTAAACATCCTACCATAGGCTGAAGCCCATCTACACGTCTCATGACAAGGAATTATCCAGCTCAAAATACCAACAGTGCCAAGGTTTTGAAACTCTGATTTGACCTTGGGAGGGCTTCTGAAAAATTAGTAGGGGATAAGGAGGAGTATATGGAAGCGAGATATCTGGGAGAAGAGGAGAAAAAGAGTTTACGCCTGACCATGTTAGCTTAAGGTGGGTCTGTGCACAGACCTGTTAACTGTCTCCAGTTTGAGAGACAGCATAGAGTGCCAAGTCAAAGACAAGATCACAAGTGCATGTATATGGCTTAGTAACATGGTCACCTCTTGGGACTTCTTGTTGTCTGGTGCTTGGGGGTTTTGTAAGGACTAGATGAAGAAGGTAGCTGTGTCTTCACTTCCAAATGGTGGACCTTTCATTAATAAAGCAATCTGAGATTTGGATAAGGGTCTATCCATATAATGCCTAGTCTAAGCTATTAGAAGTAATCTAATTGTCCAAACATGAAGAAATCGAGGTAGGCAGGCCAGGTCTGAGGACCCAGAGGGGATCCCACAGGACCGGTCAAGAGGATCCTTGGCTTCACACAGGATAGAAATCAAATACAAGCCAGGAGGAAGAGAGGGTAGAGTTTATTGAATAGTGTAAGTGATAGAATATGGCAGATAGAGTGTCTGGGAGACTCGAGAAAGAAAGGAGAGAGAGTCCCCATTGCTTAGGGTAGTTTGTTTGGAAAGGGGTCTGGAGTATGTGTTCCTTCAGGTATCCAGGGTAGGGTCTGATCATGGGTGAGTGTCAGGTCTTATTCCTTATTCCATGAATTACCAAAGGTAACGGATACTGACATCAGTGTTGACCAAGGTTTGTTTGAAGCTAATGTCCAAACATGTTCGGGACCTGGTTCTTCTTGGATGTTATCAGGTGTATGGGGGCCTACCATGAAGCTCAAAGAATGATTAACTTTGTTGCCTCCTCCTTGCAGTGGGAAGATAGCTTCTTTAGTTTACTCAGATGCAAGGTGAAATATAGAACTGGAGTAGATGAGGCCTAGCAGAGAAATAGGGTGGAGTCTTTCTAAAATAGTCCTTTCAAAAAAAGAAAATACATAAAAAATAAAATAGGGGCGCTGGGTGGCTCAGTCAGTTAAGTGTCTGCCTTCGGCTCAGGTCATGATCCTGGGGTCCTAGGATGGAACCCTGCATCGGGCTCCTGCTCAGTGGGGAGCCTGCTTCTCCTTCTCCCTTTGCCCCTGCTCGTGTGCTCTCTCACTCACTCTCTCTCTCTCTCAAATGAATAAATAAAATCTTTAAAAAAAAATTAAAGTAAAGCAGAACGGGATCCCTTCCCTTCAGTTTCTCAATCTCACAATAGTTAGGTAAATGATAGAATATGTATATAACATAATTTAAATAATTTTTAATGGAAGCATTTTTAGGGTGTGTTAATAATGTATATAATATGATTTTTAAATTGGTTTCTATTTATATCAAAAATAGACTTGGAAGGCTTCCAGTTTCAATAGTAGAGTACTGTTTTCTCTATAGTTTGATGTATTTTCCAGATTTTAATGAGGACAGTTTACTTCTGAGATGGGAAAAATGTAAATATTTTAATGTTAGCTGCAGTGATGAAGTTTCTATGTTTATTTTATTTTTAAAGATTTATTTTTTAATTTGAGGGGGGGAGAGAGAGAGAGAGAGAGAGTGTGTGAGTGCCAGCAGGGGCAGGGGCAGAGGGAGAGGGAGAGAGTCTCAAGCAGACTCCCTGCTGAGCACAGAGCCTGACACGAGGCTCCACCCCATGGCCTTAAGATCATGACCTGAACTGAAATCAAGAGTCAGATTATTAACTGACTGACCCCCCCAGTGCCCCTGAAGTTTATGTGTTTAAATGAATTTATCACTGGGGACAAGGATAATTTGGACAAGGGTTATTTGTTTATCAAGTAGCTGCTGTGTGAGCTATGGAGCTAGGCACACCATATGTGGATATGTGGATGGAAACATTTCCCCATAGTGGACCAAATGCTGATGTAGGGATGGGAATAAAGTTCTGGGGGAATAATAGAGGATGGTATAGCCAAGCTTCCTTACAGATAGGAAGGAAGGCTTCATGGAGGAGGTGGCATGTGAGAAGGGTCTTGATAGCAGACGAGGAGTTTACAAGGCAAAGAAGGGCTGAGAAACCCAGGCCACTTTTCTCATCGCTTCCTGGACTGTGGATGGGAGTTGCCTGGTCATCTATGTCACCGATCTGTGAGCTGCTCCGTGAGTGGAAGTTACTTTATTATTTAGTACTATCTATAGCAGAAATGTGCAAGTGATTTGGGACTGACTTCCCTCTGGTCCTTTCTCTACGACAACTGGATCGATCATTTCCCCTGCATTAATTTCAGTTTTGTTTGCATTAATTGACACGGCGGTTAGTGGCCTTATGGGCACGTATCTGTAGAGTTTTTACATTTCTGGGGCCCTAGAAGAAACCCCTTTTTTTACCTGTTGTATTGCCATGTGGCTTTAAAATCCAGGACTAAGAGCCTTTCAAAGGCTACCTTGAATGAAGTTGGATGTTGGTTTTAAAGACATGAAGATTCTTTGAAGTCTGAAGCTGCCCATTGTGGAATGTGGGTTCCATTGTTCCTCTACAAACAGGTTCAGTGCAAGCCAGCAGCCCCGAAGTTCCTGATGGAGTCCTGGTTGTCCCTGTTAGTGAGGAAGTCCAGAATTAACCAGCTAGGAACCGAAAGGTGTCTGACCGATCTGTTTAGGTTGACCTGAATGTGAATCAGTTATGAATTTAGAAAACAAGATACATGTTGCCTGAGACTCTTAGTCATATTTTATTCATTCACTAATGAATGAATGAATGAATGAATGAATCCAGGAATTATTCATTGTGTGCCTACTGTATGCTGGGCCAGGGGTCACCTGCATGGCAAACTTGACTCCCCAGAACAACGCAGAGAGTGGGAAAGGTCAGGCTGTTAACACAGATGACCCATTGATGCTCTTGGCTTCCTTCTGAAGCCTGCAGGTCTTGCACGGAGTCCACTCCCTTTCCCTCATGCTGTGGCGTTTGGGAATTAGAAAAAATGGGAATCATAATGAACTGTGATGGAAACACATCATCTGGTGACTGATGTTGGGGGGCGGGGGCGGCGGGCAACAACCTGTTAGAAAGAGAGGAAATGGGAAGCCATTATGAGAGCACACCTGGAGTTAGAGTTTACCAGCACCAGGAAGAAGACTTTCCAGCTATTGACCATGGTCTTAACAGTGCTAGAGTGTGATGGAATACCAGGTGACCATTTGGCATCAAGAAACACATGGTTTGGCGTTCAGTAAGCTCTTTGGCTTGCTCATTTCAAATGTCAAGGTGGCATGTGATCCATCCGAGCTTTGTCTCCTCCACGCTGGGTGGCCCCACCCGGGTTCCCTCTCCTGGGCAGTGGTAGGGCTCCTCTCCTCTGTGTCCAGTCTGTTAAGGATTACTGTCCCGCACCCCTGTTCTCCAGTGTCTGAGAACCATTGTTTCATATATTTTGACCGTTTTTAACAATTATTTCTGGAGAGTGTATACAACTGGCCCCTGTTACTTTGTCTTGGCTGGATGTGGAAGTTCTGTAATATATTTGACAATGTTTTCTTTCTGAATAGAAATAGTTAGATTTTAAGAAATTAGGGAAAAAAAGTCTGGACAATGGGAAATACTAAGCTTTAGTTGCAAGATAAATTCACATATGCGGAATAGCGCATGCCCCGACAGTCTTTGATAATTAACTTGTTTTTTGCATATTAGCTTGATATTAAGATGTGTCAGAGTATAATAAGTCAATTATCACCTTTACCTTAAAGCATAATTAAAACCTCTTTTCCTAGCCATAGGGGATCAGTTTTTTTTTTAAATCTGCTGCCTCTTCTTTGTATGTTTTGAGAAATTTGTTCTGAAAGAAAAGCTTGCGTTTCCAGAGTTCGGTAGGCCTTGGCCTAGCTTTGGACCAGAAGTGTGGACTATCAAACATAACTGCAGCTGAAGTATAAGTGAAATTACTTGATCTGTTTTCAGAGGCTCTACTCACAAAATGGCATAACTTATGGGTGTGTTTTCATCCTCTTTACACCCAATGTGTTCATTTAATTACTTGAATGTTGTTAATCTGGGGGTAAGGTGCATTTCTGAAGACTTTGGCTTTTAAGTAAAGAGCAAGGGAAATTGAGCTCTTCTGCAAAGTCTCTGATGGTATCAACAAATATATGGCATTGTTCCTTCTAGCAAAGTCTTTCTTTTTTTTTTTTTTTTAAAGATTATTTTTATTTATTCATGAGAGACACAGAGAGAGAGGCAGGCAGAAACACAGGCAGAGGGAGAAGCAGGCTCCATGCAGGGAGCCAACATAGGACTCGATCCCGGGTCTCCAGGATCATGCCCTGGGCTGAAGGTGGCGCTAAACTGCTGAGCCACCCGGGCTGCCCTAGCAAAGTCTTTCTTAACTATTAAAGGCCAGGTTTGTATCTTGGAACACTTACCGGTCTCCCTTGCTCTGAAGAGGTCTGGTTTTTCAATTATTTACTTAGCTTAAGTAGTTTTTGACATGAGTGGAGATGGAAGGAAAAGAGAAAATAAAAGACCTTTATTACTTCAATGGTTGATAAAGACATACCTCTACTAATTTTGGTTTGTTTCATGTTTCCTTTTTAATTTCACTTAAGCTTTTTTTGATTATCAGTAAAACAGAACACACCTTCCCCGAGGCCTTTTTTGCTCATTCATTCAGCCCTCAGAGTTGTTTCTCCAACATATGGGTCTGATCATTGTCACTCCCCTCTAAGGGGAGTTACTGCATCCAGACTAGAGTCTGTTTGTGACCTAGTATTTTAGACCCACCACCGTCTGACCCCAGATTGTTTTCCAGTCCTGGCTCCATCATGTGGTACATTTCAGCTATAGGGCAAACGTCTTGGTGTTGCTGGGACATGCCATATGTTTCAACGCCTCTGTGTGTTTGATTCCATTGTTTCCCTGGCAAATCTTTCTCCCTGTGCCCCTTGTCTCAAATCATGCATGCTGGGACATCTCCCCAGTCTTCACAGGAGGAATCGGCTTCCTCTCTTGTCTAGATTCCTGTAACTTTCTCCCAAACTGGCTTTAGGGTATGTCTGCGCAGCTGATGGTCACTGTTATTAGGAAGGTAATTTATAAGCCTGTAGGTCAGGTTATCTGAGTGCTGCTCCTAGATTTAGCACCGCCAGTCAACCATATAATTGTACAGGTAGAAGAGGAGGGACAAAGAGAATATATAGCAGGGGATTTGGAAAATGGTCTAGCCTTTTACCATTGAGAAGTTGGGAGCAAAAGAAAAGCCAAGTGTTCTCTGTCCATCTCCTATTTCTGGCTTCATTTCCTGTTGCCTGGAGCAACAGAGAAAAGCACAACAGTTATGTAAAATGTGGAGAGCTTTTCATAAAGAGTGTGTACGAATAAAAGGAATCTTGGATATTTGACATTTTCACCCTGATTTAGCACGGTTTCCAGATTTCACAAAGGTATAAATGAGAAAATAGCCATAAGATTTTGTCTAACTCTGCACATCATGTTATAGTGCATTCTAGTGACGATAGCCATAGTATTTTCAAGAGTAAAATAAATAGAAAATATCTTTAACCGATTCTGAGAACCTGCTAAGCACTTTTCTCAGGCCTTTGGGATGCTCCCATGAATAAAGCACAGTCCCCCCAGTTCAAGGGTCTCAACTGTTTTCACAGTGTGGTCCCTAGACAAGCAGCATTAGCATCAGCTGGGAACTTGTTAGAGATGTACGTTCTAGGGCCCCACCCCAGACCTGCTGAATCAGGCACTCTGGGGGGTGGAGCCTAGCAATGTGAATTTTAACAAGCCCTCCAGCTGGAGAGTTGGACTCATTCACTACCGGTCTGGCCAGAGAGGCTGAATGAAGGTCGAGTATACTGACGGGTAGCTGGGCAGAGGAAGTTGATGCCACTGGAGAGTCAGGTGGGTCTTCAGATGAAGGAGGTTCAAATTAAGCCTTAATTGGTGAGTGCTTTTGCAGATCAATAATGGCGAGAAGAAGAATGTTTTTAGGCCAAGAGAGCCACATGCAAAAGTGTAGAGCAATCAGAGGGATCACAATTATTATTCTTGTCATTATGTCATTATTACAAGTTATTCTTACGTCAGGGTCATATAAGATGAGGTAAGTTGGCAGGATCAGTGGCCATATCATGCCAAGAAGTTTGACTTTTCTCCCCGAAAAAAGCTGGATAGTTTTTTAGCAATGAAATGGAAAAATATCAGATTTGCAGTTCTGTTGGATATACACAAAAACAGGGCCTTCTTGAAATTAGGAAAAAGTTCTTTTTTTTTTAAGATTTTATTTATTTATTCATGAGAGAGAGAGAAAGAGGCAGAGACATAGGCAGAGAGAGAAGCCAACTCCCCATAGGGAGCCCAATGTGAGACTTGATCCCAGGACCCTGGGATCATGACCTGAGCCAAAGGCAGATGCTTAACCACTGAACCATCCAGGTGCTCCAAGAATGTGTTTGGTTTAATAAGAAACTGACAAACTGTTTTCCAAAGTGGCTCTACCATTTTGCATTCCTTCTACCAGGGAAGGAGAGTTCTTGTTGCTCTACATCCTTGTCAGCATTTGGTATTGTCAGTGTTCTGGATTTTGGCCTTTCAAATAGAAGTGCTGTCTCATTGTTATTTTAACTTGCATTTCTCTGTTGACATATGAAGTGCAACATCTCTTCATTTGTTTATTTCCCATCTGGTGAGGTATCTAGTAAGGTCTTTGGCCCGTTTTAAAAATTGGGTTGTTTATTTTCTTATTGTTGAGTTAGTTTTTTGCATATTTTGGATGAGAGTCCTTTCCCAGATGTGTCTTTCCCAAATATTTTCTCCCAGTTGTGACTGGTCTTCTCCTTTTCTTGAAATTTTCACAGAACAGAAGGTTTTAATTTTAAGGAAGTCCGGCTTTTCAGTTACTTCCTTCATGGATCGTGCTTCTGGTGTATCTAAAAAGTCATTGCCGAACCCAGGCTCCTTGAGATTTTCTTCTATGTGATCTTTTATAGTTTTTTTTTTTTTTTTAAGTTTTCATATAGTTTTGCCTTGTACATTTAGCTCTGTGATCCATTTTTGGTTAATTTTTGGGCAAGATCTATGTCTAGACTCTTCTTGTTACATGTGGATGTCTAGCTGTTTCCCTCTCCTTCTGTCCCTCCCCTCCACTTGTGCTCTCTTGCTCCCTTAGATAAATAAATAAAATCTTTAAAAAAAAGAGAAAAATTTAAAATTAGAAAATACTAGAAGAAAGAAACAAAAGCTATTTCCTAGTTCAGCCTAGATGGAACTACTGTTTAGTAGTTGGTTGTACTTTAATGTAGTCTTTTTTTCTCTTTGGTTTTTGTTTATTCTTTAGAGTATGAATAATAAATTTAAATTTTAGCTTGATATTTCCTCCCATCTAATGGGAAAAGTGGTCCTTAAATACTTTGTAAATGTTTGTTTTAACAAGCGTTTAACATTCCATGGAGGACTGTACTGGGGTTTACTTAGCTCTCATTTGCATGCATTTTGTATCACACACAGAGTTTGATTGAGTGTATTAGTCAGGGTTCTCCAGAGACACAGAGTCAATAGGATATATATATCCATATATATCCATAATCATGCAATTATGGAAGCCAAGAAGTCCCATTATCTGGCTGCTATCTGCAAGCTGAAGAATCAAGATAGCCAAGATATCAAGATAATTTAGTCTGAGTCTGAAGGCTGAGAACCAGGAGCGCCTGTGTCTGAGGGCGGGAGGAGATGGATGTTCCAGCTCAAAGAGAGGGACTTTGCCCTTCCTCCACCTCTTTGTTCTATTCAAGGAGTCAGTAGAGTAGATGATGCCCCTGTATTTTAGTGAGGGCAATCTCCTTAACTCAAGTCTACTGATTCAAATGCTAATCTTTTCCAGGAGCACCCTCAGACACACCCAGAAATAATGTTTTACCAACTCTCTAGGCATCCTCTGGGCTGGTCATGTTGATGTGTAAGATTTACCGTCACAGTGAGGGATGTGGAAGAGGGATTTACCAAGAAAATTTGACCCCTGTGCACTTGTTAGGGCTGGAAGTCTGTGGAAGGCTGTTGTCTCTGCCTCTGGCTGGTCATGTAGTCAGGAAGAAGAGATGAAGTTGGAGCCAGAAGAGCCACGGCGTGCTGAAGCTCAGTCTGCCTCTTCCCAGCCTCCACCTCAGTGACTTGAGGTGACTTGCAGAAGACCCCATGGCCTTGCCCTTGGAGCTCAGTGCACACTGACGTCAGGAGCTGGAAGGGCCGTGGCCCTCCTGTAGCCCCATATGGAGCTCACCACCCTGACCCTATTTGCTTCTCCACTTGTGGTTTCAGATCCTGGGCACAATCCCCTCATGGCTGGCCCTAACCCAGGACCCTCTGAGAGAGAAGATTCTGGGAAATGTAGCTCCCATTTAGCTATAGCAACACAGAACAAAATCCTCAGAGCTTATCTGTAATTCTGACTGTATTTTTACAAAATACCTCTGTGGTTGTTTTTATTCCATACGGCACCTTTTCTAAATTTTAGATCATTTCCTTAGGATAGATTTGCAGAAGAGGAATTACCAGATCAAAGAGTCTAAATATTTTTAAGAGTCTTTATATGTTACCAGTTTACACAAAAAACGTTGGATCGTCATGTCTCACTAGGCAGAGTAGGAAAATTCTCATCTTCCTGCATAACGGCTGGTATCGAGCACCATGATCTCTTTCCTTTAACATCTTGAGCTTTCCATTTGAATTGTTTATTCTTGTCTATTAACATAAAGGCATTTTAAAATAAAAAAATTAAATTGACATTGCGACCAGCAAAGACTCCTGGAAGGTGAGTGCTTTGAACCCTGAGAGAATCACAGGATAGATATTGTGAGTAATAGGTAAACCACCCTCTCCTATTTTGGGGACTTGCTAATCATCATGGCAATAAAATGAAAGGACTAATTAGTTGACACAGATAGAGGAATGGGGATTAGCAGCTGCAGTGAACGTTAGAAGCTCATTTGGTGCAAAGTTGCAAAGCAGCCACGCTTAGTTACTATAGAGTATTTTGGGATCGTTTTTGATGGCAAGGAGCCGATTCTTTCTCTTTTTAAAAAGTTTTGTTTTTTCCCTACAAGAATAGTTTTAATTTTCGTTGGTGACCTCTAACCCTAAAAACATAATCTGTCATTTTCATTCCTGGTTGTTTGTCTTTCCCTCTCTATCATCTGTCCCATTGATTGTGGGCTCTAGCCCCTCACAAACCTCTTATCATTACTGTTGGGGTGATTTTTTTTTAAACTTGTTAATTTTCACTAGGAACTGGCATGAAACCAAACCTTCGTGGAAACCAGTGTTGTCTATGATTCCATGTCAAGCAGAATGTTTGGGCTCTGTCCACGTTGTGGCTCTTGCCACTATGGCTTTACTGAGAGTCGAATTTGTGAAGCAGATGTTCAGCCAAATTCCACCAACTTCTGCGTTTTAAGTCTGATTTAATATTCCCTTTAAAGAATGGACCACAGTTGGTTTTTTCCCCACCTGCCCACAATCAGGCAGGCAACCTACTGACCCAGTTTTAACATAAATCAAACTTAACATTTTCATAAATCAGAACATTTAGAATGTGTTTCTTTTCCAACTCAGGCCAAAATAAGCTGAGCTTTATTGGCTTATGGTCATGTGCTTAGGGTCCTGAAAATAGAATGAGTCTGTGGAGCCCCAAGCTGCTGAGGGTAGCTTCTCATGTGGGGATCGGAGGGTAGGATGGCCTTTCATCTCTGGCTATCTGATGTGTCCAAGAGCGTTTCCTGGGACCAGCATGACACCTGTATCATCTGAGCACTTGTTAGAAAGGCAAAATCCTAGGCCTCATGCAGGTGAACCAGAATCCCCATTTTTTCCCAAGAAATGGACCCCAAGATTGATTCCTATGCTCGGTTCGGTGTGGGGAGCTCTGTCCTGGAGAAGGCTTTCTCCCTGCTCGGCACTCATCGCCAGCTATCTTTTGCAGCCATCCAGTTACTTCCTGGCAGGGCTTTGCTCTGGGGAGACCCAGACTTCTGAAGTGGCCTCTATTTTATTGATCTGCATACTGAGATTTGTTAAAATTCTTGAAATGCCTTGGAAGCAGTGGCCTAAATCCCTCTGATTTCTCCATTAGTGAAGTCTGACTGAGCAGAGCTGGCGCTCCTCACCTGGGCGTCTGGGGGGTCTGGGGAGTTATGCTGGAGGGTGTGGCCGGGGCAGGAATTATAGGGGACTTGAGGTCGAATCTCCTGTTTTTAAATTGTAAAATACACAAAACATAAAATTTGTCATCATCGCAACCCTTTCTAAGGGTACAGTTCAGGAGAAACAGTTTACCTTGTGCAACCAGTCTGCAGAGCTTCATCTTGCAAAACAGAAACAACAAACACCTAAAGCAGCAATCCTCATTCTCTCCTTCCCCCACACCTGGCCACCACCTTCTACTTTCTGTGTCTGTGGCCTTGGACGACTCTGCATCCCTCACATAAGTGGAATCACATAGTATTTGTCCTTTTGTGTCTGGCTTACTTCACTGAGCAGCATAATATCCTCAAGGTTCATCCATGTTGTAACAGGTGTCAGAATCATCTTCCTTTTTAAGGCTGCGTAATAGTCCATTGTCTGTGTGAACCCCGTTTTGTTTATCTGTTCATCCATCCGTGGACACCTGGGTTGCCTCTGCCTTTTGGCTGCTGTGAATCATGCGGCCGGGACTGAGTTTGGATGTTAAGCTGCCAAGCTGTGAGATCTCTGACAAATCCCCAAACCCAGGCACCTCCAGTACTTGAAAAGTGAGAAGCACAGACTTGATGCTTTCAGGCATTTTTTAAAAAAGATTTATTTATTTATATCAGTGGGGGAGGGGCAAAAGGAGAGGGAGAGAGAGAAGCTCAAGCAGACTCTGTGCTGAGCGCTGAGCCCAACGAGGGAGGGGCTTGATCTCACGACCCTCAGATCATGACCTGAGCCAAAATCAAGAGTTGGAGGTTTAACCAACTGAGCCACCCACGTGCCCCTCAAGCATTCTTTTAAACTCTAATTATTGGATACTAAATTAAATAAAATATGCCTCTGTTCACAAAAAAAGAACATTATATGTCTTCTGAAGATTTTCATGGTTTCTCCTAATATCATTCGCTGTCCTTTGAGCAGACTTCATTTTTTTCTGATTTTTAATTTTTATTATCTTTTAGTACTCTCTTCACCCAGTGTGGGCTTGGACTCAGGACCCCAGGATCAAGAGTTACATGTTCCAGTGACTGAGCCGGCTGCACACCCCAACCAGACTTTGTTTTTGGATATCTGTAACAGCAGAACTTCTAAAACTGTTCTGAACAGCTTTATGGAGATATAACTCACTTATTGTGCCATTTACTGCTTAAAGTGTACGATCTAAGGATTTTTAGCATATTTGCAGGACTGCACAGTTATTACTGCAGTTTCAAAACATTTCTATCACCCCCCAAAAACCTGTGCCATCAGCATTCACCCCCCCACCCCACTTCCCTCCTCTTGCGCCCCCCACGCCACTGATCTTCTTTCTGTCTCTGGATTTTTCTCGTTCTGGACATGTCATATTAATATGATTATGCAACATGTGATCTTTTGCAACTGGCTTCTCTCACTCAGTGTAATGTCTGCAAGGTCCCTGGGTAACTTTCTAGGATGTCAGCGGATCTCTCTCACACGTAAAAGATTGATTTGTCACCATCTGGGTGTTCCTAATGCCTTGAGCCAGATGCAGGGCTGGGTCTCTAGGCCCCAGCAGTGAACACCCGGCATGTCCCCTGGCTGCAGAGGCCTCTCAGTCTTATGGGGAAGATAGGCATTAATTAAATGATTACATAGATACTAATCACCCAGGGCTGATTTCTGTAATGGAGAAGACTTGGATACTCTGAAAATATGTAACAGGGAAGGTGAAGGAGGCTGCCCTGAATTACTGTTTGCATCTTTAAAACAGCACTGTCTGCACAGCAATCAGTGTTTACGAAATGACTGTTAGGCAGCGGTGACAGGTAAAGAGTCAGACCCTGTCTGTGTCCTTGAGGAGCTCACCCCGTCACAGGGCAGTACTGGTTGGCATGATGCTGGGCCAGGGCTGGTCTCCCTGTGAGGCCTTGATGTGTGTTTGATTGTGGCAATGATGGTGGTTGATTCAAGTTTTGAAGAATGAGTGAGATTTCTTCAGGAAGCCAGTGTATGCATGGGAGGAAAGCAATTTCTAAGGTCTCAAGAGGTCTTAAGCAGAAGTGGGAAGACACTTGGTGTGTTCATGGGGATAGACAGGGAGCCTCTGGTGGCCACAGCGTGGAGAACAGCCACAGCAGGCTGGAAGGGTGGGTTGTTGCCAGTTTGTGAAGCATCTTACAGCAAAGCTTAGAAGCTTTATCCTGTAGATTTAAAGATTTTACTTAGTTATTCATGAGAGTTGGTAGCATAGTTAGGATAATGAACTGTGGCCTTCCACAGTGACCACCGTAAAGGAGACACAGCTCATTTGAATGTATTGAGTTTTGGATGTATTTGTTTTATTAAAAAAAAATCATATTATTTTATAGTGTCAAAAGGAAGAACTAAGATTAAGATAATGTCTTTGGTTTTTCTATTGCTTGTTATTATGTAAAAAGAAGCGAGTGGCAGTTCAGAAGGAAGACTGTTGTAACTGAAGAATGACAACCAAGAATTTTTGATCATTAAATCAGATTTTATAAACAGTGGAAGGAGCATGGACTTAAAGCAAGACATGCTTATTTGGTTGTGTCAAAATTTTAAGAAAATATGTGATATATATTTATACTAAAACTATGTAATCCTTAGATTTAGGAAAACAATCAGTTAATGTCTTTAGCAGATTAAAGCAGTATTAAATACAGGTGCAACTTGGAAATTGTAGAAAACTGAAAGAAAAAGAAAGACAAAATGTCTCTGGTAGGGAATGAAAAAGTTTAAGATGTTATAAAATCATGTGTATTTTCTTCTCTTTTACATATATCATTTGTGAAAAATGTGCTACATTTTTTAAATAGGAGTGATAATAATTAGGACTTATTTTTCAATGTAATTTGGAGACCCTTTGTTACCCAAATACAAATGACAAGTTTCTGGAAAAAAAAACACAAAAAACAGAAAGAGGCAGAGACATAGGCATTGGGTGAAGCAGGCTCCCTGTGGGGAGCCCGCTGCAGGACTTGATCCCAGGACCCTGGGATCACAACCTGAGCCAAAGGTAGACAGTCAACCGCTGCCACCCAGGTGACACCTACTTTGCTTTAAAAAGAAAAAATCGCATGCATTCACAGACAGGTTAAACAAATTAACAGTAACAACCCCAAGAAAGACTCCCCACGGTTGAGAGGCATCCGTGGACCGGGTGTTTTCTTGCATGGTCTAATTTAATTGCCACTGTGCAGAGGGAGGAGGCGGCTAGAGGCAATCTGTTAGGTGCCCAGGGCCTCGTGCGTGGTGGGGCCGAGCTGGCTGCAAAGTGGAAGCTCCTGCCCAGCATGCGGTGGGGCCCTGGTCAGCGGGGTCGTGCCTGGCCCTGTCTGGGAAAAGAGGGGTGCAGAGAGTGGTTCTCTCGAACCGTCAGCCCGCGTTTACCAGGATAGACTACTCCGTGGGCAGCTGGGGGGCCTGGGCCAGAGCTGGGCTTCAAAGCCACCTGAGTGTGGAACCTTCACTTTCCTTTCTTCCCATCGGATGCAGTTAGAGAAAGGGCAGCTCCGTGAGGCCTCGCTACCAGCCAGCTCTGGAAGGCCGTCTCTGAGATCGAGTCCGGGGCAGAGGCCTGAGCCGCTGGGGTGCACAGGCCGCCTTTCTTCTCTGGAGGTGTGTTGTCCTCCCTATTTCCAGCAGGGCTCCCGGGAGAGGTTTGTTTCTCAGTTTCCTTTTCATCTGGGGTGAGCTCTGTGACTTGTTTAAAGCTGGGCTAAGCTTGCTGCTCAGCTCTCTGGTCATAGCTTCTGGGCCGCTGTCCTGAGAGCTGCAGGGGCTCCCCTTACATAGGAGTCCTGTGCTCTCCCTCGCTGGGCCCTGCTGCCTTGCTTCTGTCTAGAGCTGCTTCGGTGGGCGGGGTGGACACCCGGGGGCGTCCTGACGTCCAGTTTGGGAGCTGATGCATAGACCTCACTCAGGGTGGCCGCTGTTCTGTGTGTGTTTGGAAGCCCCAGAGCCTTCTCCCCTGAACTACCGTGCTGACCTCTGCATTGGTCCCTCTGCTTTTTTAAATTAAGTAATTAATTGAGAGAGAGAGAGAGCGAGTACAAGCAGGGGGTGGGGCAGAGGGAGAAGCAGACTCCCCACTAAACGAGGAGCCCGATGTGGGGCTTGACCCCAGGACCCTGAGATCATGACCTGAGCCCAAGGCAGATGCTTAACCAACTGAGCCACCCAGGCACCCCATCGGTCCCTCTGCTTTTGTCTTGCCCTCTCCCCTTCTGTCTGAAGCCAGTAGCCAGAGGACATCTTTTAGGTCAACCTTCCTGTGCTTCTCAGTCGCCCAGCATAAAGACCAAGGCACTCACAGTGGTTTCCAGGTGGACAGGCGCTGTCCTTCTACTCCTCTTCCCCTTACTTACTGTCCTCTGCTGTTGCTCAGACGTACTGGCTAAACGCCTGCCCCAGAACCTTCGTCCTGGCTGACCTCCACCTGGAGCACTCTTCTCCAGGGAGCCACACGGAGTGCCCCTCCGATCCTCCAGCTGTGGACTCTATCCTGTTTTTTTCAGTGAGACTGTGCCCAGTCATCCTATTGTAAACCACCCTGAATGTGCCCGGCCCCCCCCCACGCCCACGCCCTGTCCCTGACTCCTTAGATAGTATGTGGCCTTGAGTGTTGGCCATATCCGCAGGGACCATAGGTGTGAACCAGCACCTATGTGGGTGTTCTGGAATGTATGCGTCTGTTCTCTGCTTGATGGCGAGAGCTTTCTTCTCGCAGAATCCTTGGTGGCCATCAGGTGTTTCATTCCCGTGACTTGGGGTGATTCCGCATCAGACCAGGATCTTTGCTTGGCTTGTGTTAAATATAAATTTGATTCACTTCAGAGGCCACTACAAGGTGCCCTCAAAAAGTCCCCCAAGCTGCAGTCGCCAGATCTTTGCATTTTCAGCCGTGAGGCCCTCTGGCTGTGAAGTTGGTTGGTAGGATTTAACTCTCTAATTAGTAATGGGTGTGAGGCATTTGTGCTAAGTGAATCCCCAGGTTTATTTTGGCTCTCTGGGAGGTATCAGGTCTTGCAAACCAACAGGTTAGTACTCCTTGGTTCGGGGGCCTGGGTTGCAGACTGAAAGAGAACAGCTCTGTTGAATTTCAGGGGCAGGTTGATAGTTATGAAGGTCCTTACTGTGCACCGAGCAGCTCTTTTCGTTTGGGTCTGATCTGCTTCCAAGGTGAAGAGGAGGGTCAACTTGGACTCTCTACTCTTTCCCAGTGTTTTATTTTTATTTAATTATTTTTATTTTTATTTAATTTATTTCAGAGAGTGAGAGCGAGCAAGCACAAGTAGACAGAGCTGCAGGCAGAGGTAGAGGGAGAAGCAGACTCTCTGCTAAGCAGGGAGCCCGATGTGGGGCTTGATCCCAGGACACTGGGATCATGACCTGAGCTGAAGGCAGACACTTAACCAGCTGAGCCACCCAAGCGCCCCTTTTGCAGTGTCTTAATAAAATGTCTTCATTTCTAATTCTGGTGTGTATCTGTTTGTTGTTTACTGCGTGTGAAGCAATGGAGTTGGGTACTGGAGCTCTTGGGGATGACTCCTGTCTTCAAGGAGCTTATAATTTGCTGGGGATACTTATATCACACAAACCTTTAATCTGCGTCAAACTATAAGCAAAAGTGGGGTGAAAGCCCTGAGCAGGGAGTTCACTTTTGTCCAGGCAATAAAGATCACCTTGCAGGGTGTACAGCACTCGAGACACATCCTGCAGCCTAAGTGGACTTTTAGCAAGAACTGGGCGGGGGCAGGACCCCACGGGGGTAGGGAAGGCGAGCAGGGGTGGGCGAGCAGCACATGGGAAATGGTGGAGTGTTAAAAGGAGGGGCTCCATAGCAGAAGAGGAACTGTCCTCGGGGGCTGGGGGGCTGGCGGGTAGGGCTTGTGAGGGCCTGGGTGGGAGGGAAAAGGAAAGTGCAGTTGGGGTCATGTTGCAGAGAGTTTTAAAGAAGTGTCAAGGAGCTTGAATTTTATTAGCAGAAGATGGATCACCATCGGGAAGTCTGTCAGGAGGGTCTGATGAGAGCCTGTGAGTCTTTGGTAGAATGAGATCCATGATCTAATAGAGAAACCTTAGGGTAGCATCAGGAAGGCTAGTTGGTTGGTGGCAGTCAAGGTGACAGGGAAGCTTGTTAGGAGCTGGTTTCCACGGCCAGGTTAGAGATGAGCTTGAGCTGGGTGGTGGCCGAGAAACAGTCATGGAAGAGAAGGGTGGAAGAGATCATGTAAAGAAGGCATTCTTCTGGGTCATGGCCCCAAACAGAGAGACCAGTTTTCTTCTAAACTACTCAGGAGCTCAAAAGACTGAAATTCTCAGGGCGCCTGGCTGGCTCAGTCAGTGGCGCATGCAACTCTTGATCTCAGGGTTGTGAGTTCAAGCCCTACACTGGGTGCAGAGATGAAAGAAAGAAAGAGAGAAAGAAAGAAAGAAAGAAAAAGAAAGAAAAGGAAAGAAGGAAAGGAAAGAAAAAAGAAATCTTAAACAACAACAACGGGGGATCCCTGGGTGGCTCAGCGGTTTGGCGCCTGCCTTTGTCCTAGGGCACGATCCTGGAGTCCCGGGATCGAGTCCCGCGTCAGGCTCCCGGCATGGAGCCTGCCTCTCCCTCTGCCTGTATCTCTGTCTCTGTCTCTCTCTCTCTCTGTCTCTCTCTCTATCGTGAATAAATAAATAAAATATTTTAAAAAAAAGCAACAACAACCAAATTCTCTTCTCTAGCCAGTGAAGTAGAGTTAGTTAAAGCCAGAAGAGGCCTTAGAAGCCTATCTTCTCACCATGTGGAGGAGGGGGAGAGAAAAATCTGGGTATCTGAGAAAAGCAGCCGGGAGAAGGCCGAGTGTAGACTTGAGTCTCACTGGAGACGCTGGCTGCTAGCCTCACGAAGTGATCACCCGCCTCCCTGATCCCTGGATTAGAAATGGGAGGGAAAGAAGGAGCATGTGCTTCAAGTGTTTCCATGTGGACGTACTGACTTGAAGAGAATATTTTGGATAGCCATGATTTCTAGAAAGTGATTTGTTAACTAACTCAGTGGATTTGCTTTGGTTAGAACTCAGTTTTCATCTCTGGAAGGAACAATGCAGGCTTCAGCGACAGTCATGAATGTTATTCTTGGCGTTGTTAGTAAGATAATATTATCAAAAACATGACCTCACTACTGAAAATTCCCGGCCTGTGTTAAGCATTTTATAAATGCATCTTCTATAGAATTCTATAAGGATTCTCTCTCTCTTTGGAGCCTGGAGGGTAAGCAGGCCCTCTGAAATTCCCTCTCCAACCATTTATTTTATACTGAGTGGTTTTGTGGCTTTCGTTTTAGTTTTACAGGTGGAAGGAGACACTCATTTTTGGAAGAATCACAGAGAACATTCCCCATCTCTCAGGGGTGCACCTTTTCTAGTGGCTTCCTGACCACCTGACCACATAGGCTTTCTCAGGGGCCGTTTGCAGCGAGGCTCCTCGGGGTTATTGGCTATTTGCAACTGGTGATTGCTTTCTCCTCCTCTTGTGG